>NW_006408585.1:1038103-1067246 GCF_000296735.1 Chrysochloris asiatica
CCTATTAATCAACAGTTCAGGGCTGGGTGTGGTCATTTAAAGCTGCCTGCTTGTAGCACAGTGGTTACGAATCAGGCTGCCAAGCCCAAGGCCAGCAGCTTGAAACCACCAGCTGTTCCACAGAAGAAAGACTAGGCCTTCTGCTCCCGCAAAGATTCACAGCCTTGGATATCCCGTGCAGGGCCACTGTGAGCTGGAACTGACTCCGAGGCACTCAACAAGCAAGAAAGGCAAGTTCCTCTAAATGCTGAGAGGATCTGTGTGCATGTGTAGTGAAAGAACTCTCCGTTGGTAGGGGTGGGGGGTGTCTACTCACTCAGGTACCCCCTCTAGTCACCAGAATGGAAGTGCACAGAAAGCTAAAGGCCAATGAACAGACAGCATCCCCCCGCCCAAAAAAAAAAAAAAAAAATCAGAACAAAGCAAAACCAAAGAGATAATATTGTCACCTTTGCTTTGAGGTTCCCGCAATCATTAATTCCCGGGTCTGCTTGCTCACCCGCCTGGTCCCATTGTTTGGCCTCACCCAAGTTGTCGGCTCCAGACTCTAAAGTATGGGATTTCTTACTTCTGTTACAAGTTCCACTAGCTATAAGGCTTCAAACTTTTAAAATATTTCTACCTCTGTGGTTCAGAGTTTTGGAGCTCTGTCCTGAACTCACTTCAGTGTTATTACTGATGGTGAACCTCACTGCACCTCTACCCTATCCACCAAGCCCCGCTCCCCGCCTGTAATTTTTCCAAAAGAGATTTGTTTGTTCTTCTGGTGGTGTTAATGCCATTGAGTCAGTTCCAACTCATACCAACCCTGTGTAGGGTTTCAGAGGAGCAGCTGGAAAGTTTGAACTGCCAACCTTGAGGTTCAAACTGACCTTTCAGTACAGCACTTATCCTACAGCGCCACATCAGGAGCTCCAGCACCATAATTCAAATACACTAACTCTATCCAGTCTTCCTTATTCATTGTCCAGCTTTCACATGCATATGAAGTGATTGAAAATACCATGGCTTGGGTCAGACACACCATAGTTCTCAAACACTGACATAGCATGTACATTTTCAGCACTGCAGCTGCACTTCTTCCCTCCCTAAACCTTTTGTCAATGAGGGGCTCTGGGATCTAAAGGCCCTTTGTGTGGGACGGTTCTGCCTGTAACATCCAGAAAGCCCAGGGCCTGCCCTTAGCATTGCCTGTTGGTTTATTAAGGGGGCAACCCCATAACCAACTCACATTCTCCCAAGGAAGCCTGGGTCAGACACAAGGAAGCACAACAGTCTTTTCTGTTACTATAATTTTGGTTCTGTGGGTTTATTATTATATTATTATTTTTAGTAACAGCTTTATTGAGATATATACCATATAATTCCCCTATTAAATGCATTGGATTTCAGTTTATCCATAGCTTTGTGCAGCCATCATCACCATCAGCTTTAGAATGTTTTCATCACCCCAAAAAAGAAACCCTGTGCCCATATTAAGCAGTTACTTGCCATTTTCCTCTCCCCAGCTTTAGGCAACCACTAATTTACTTTCTGTCTTCATAGGTTTGCCTATTTTGGACCTCATATGATATGTGGCGTTTGTTGTCTGGCTTCTTTTACTTAGCATAATGTTTTCAAGTTTCATTGTGTTGTAGTATATATCAGTCCTTCATTCCTTTTTGTGTTGAATAATATTCATTCCATTGTATGGATATCCTACTTGTTTTTCTGATCCATTCATCAGGTGATGGACATTTAACAGTTTGGCTTGTTATGAAGAATGCTGCTAGGAACTCTCATGTACAAGCTGAAGAACTATTTTAATATTTTAAATCTTTATCATGTTGGACTGAGGCATACAATTTTGATTGAGTTTGGTATCCAAAGACAAAACATTTCCTCACTGTTGCTAAGTGCCATCGAGCAAGTTCCAATCATAGTGACCCTGTATAGGGTTTCTGAGGAGTGGCTGGTGAGTTTGAACCACTGAACTTGCAGTTCAAACTGACCTTGTGGTCCAATGCTTATCCTACAGCACCAGGACTCAGGTGTCCTGTAGCAGAACAGACTGGTGGTGGTAGCATGCTGTGGAGTCGGTTCCAACTCATAGTGACCCTGTATAGGGTTTCTGAGGCTGTAAATCTTTTTACAGGAGCAGAAAGCCTCATCTCTCCCTGGAACAGATGGTAGTTTAGAACTGCTGACCTTGAGGTTAACAGCCTAATTCGTAACCACTGCTGCTACCAGAGCTATACTATCAGAGCTCCTTACCAGAACAGATTAGAAGGTAGTTAAAAGAAAGCATTAATTGAAGGAGCTGGGATCAATTTTAGGGAAAGTGTGGGTTAACACTCTGTACTGCAATGTCAGTTTGAACCGTAAAGTCAGTGGTTCAAGCACACCAGTTGCTTCATGGAAACCCTATACAGGGTTGTTAGGGGTTGGAACTAAGTCGATGGTTCTTAACACCAACAACAAAGCTAAAAATAATTTTCTCCATACTTTTATTTGATTAGTAATTTCTTGTGTTCACCCAAAATATGCTTATTTGGTATTTTAAATTATGATGGTGTGGTTGGCTAAAGAGTGCAAAAATTTAAACCTAGTAAGTCCCGTCTAAATCTTTAGGTCTACAACTGTTTACTTCATGCCAGGTATGCGAAGTAATGGGAACATGTGACAGCCAGATAGAATCTGTATCCTCAAAGCACTATGTCCATCCCAGCTGAGGGGAGGACAGACAGTGTCCATGAGTGTGTGTGAGGATGAGACAGACATCTAGCATGCTGAGGTGACACACTCTTTTGGAGGGTGCGGGGTACTGTGGGAGCTCCCGAGGGGAACCTGTGCCAGACATAGAGTGGAGCAGTTGGGAGGTCATGGGAGCTTCCAGAAGGAAGTTTATGACCAGGCTGATATCTGGTGGAGGAATGGCTATAGATAAGCAATATGAGGTAGGAAGATGGAAGGAGAGGGAGAAAGAAGAGAATTCCTAGGAAGAAAATTCAGCATCTTCAGCATAACACGTGTTCAAGGAAATGAAAGCAGGGTTCAAGGTGACTTGTGATGCGTGAGACTGGGTAGAGCAGGGAGAGATTGGTCAGGTGGTGTGGACTTGACTTCAAAAGCGCTGGAAAGTCTTTGAAGGGCGCCACATGGGTAGGTTTGCATTCTGGCCCTCACCTGGCCCACTGGGCCAGGGATGGGGCTTGTTTCTTCTGCAGTGGGAGGCCATCTGCAGTGGGAGACAGTAGAGGGTTTGAAGAGACACGGTGGAGAACAAGGTGAGTGTGTAGGTTGGAGAAAGCAATAAATGTCTTCTGGGCTTAAAAGATTAATATTTTAAATCTGTATCCTCACACTTTATGGACTGCCTCTAGGGCAATGGCGGAGTCCTGGTTTGGCACTATAGGATAAGCACAGGACTACTAGCCACAGAGTTGGCAGTTCAAACCCACAAGCCACTCCTTGGGAGCTATACATAGTCACTATATACCTCGAAGGCACGTAACCTAGGGGGATGGCAAAGCACTAAACTTGCTGAATCATAATTCAGTATGTCTCTTGCCTTAATTGAAAGGGGTTGAAAATACCAGTGAAGACAGAGAACCCAAGTTACCTAAATAAATCCAATGGGTGATGGCATGCTAGTCATGCTTCATGCTCATTACTCAAAACTTGGCAGTGCTCTTGTTGATTTCACCACCACCAGTTGCTGTCAAATTGATTCCCACTCATGGTCACCCATGTGTGTCAGTAAAACTGTGCTCCGTGGGATTTTCAATGGCTACTTTTTCAGAAGCAGATCTTTCTTCCGTGGTGCCTTTCGAAGGACTTGAATCACTAGTCTTTCAGTTAGCAACTGAATGCATTAACTGTAGCCGCTACTTCACATTGGCTCTTATTTTGAAATTGAAAACCAGGAAGAGAAGCACTTAATTATTTATTTCCTTGTTACAGGAAACAAAGAGTTATGTTGTTGGTGTGTGCCACTGAGCCAGTTCAGACTCCTAGTGACCCTGTATAGTGTTTCTGAGGCTGTAAATCTTTATGGGAGCAGAAAGTCTTATCTTTCTCTCAGAGAGAGTCTTGTAGACTTGAACTTTTAACCTTGCAGTTAGCAAACCTGTTCATAATCCACTAGGCTACCAGTGCTCCTTGGTGGGAGTGATAGGGGAGCAGATTTGGCTGAGCTATTTGCTTCCATTGAGAGGCTACAGTATCTTAGATCACAGAGTCCTTGTTGTTGCTGTGAGGTGCCCTCCAGTTGAATCCAACTCATAGTGATCTTATGCACAACAGAACAAAACACTGCCTGGCCATGGCCATCCTCACAACCCTATACAGGATAGCTGTGAGTTGAAATGGACTCAATGGCATTAACAACAACTCTATGTTCAAGGGTAAGTTTCAGGGTTTCTTCTGCCATCCATTGTTGTCTTTTCTGTCTTTTTAATGACCTGCTTTATTCTTGTGTTATTTTCTTGAGGTCTCCCCACTACTCTTTTGGTCTTCAGTCATTAGTGTCTAATGCATCAAATCCGTTCTTGAGAGGGTCTCAAAATTCAGGGGTATGCTCAAGGTCTTATTTGGGCTCGCGTGGAGTTGTTTTACTTTTCTTCAGCTCAGCCTGAACTTGATATGAGCAAGTGATGGTCTATTCCAGAGTTGTCCCCTGTCCTGGTTTTGGCTGATGATATTGAGCTTCTCTGTCTTCTTATCATATAGTTGTAATCAGTTTGATTCCTGTTTATTCTATCTGGTGAGCTCCACGTGTATAATCTCCATTTATGTTGTTGAAAAATGGTATTTACAGTGAATAAATTACTGGTTTTGCAAAATTATATTATGCAGTCTTCAGTATCATTTCTATCACCAAGGCCATATTTTCTAATTACTGATCTGGCTTCTTTATTTCAAACTTGTACATTCCAATTACCAGTAATTATCAATACATCTTGATTGTGTATTTGATCAATTTCAGACTTAATAATTTCATAGAATTCTCCAATTTCTTCATCACTGGCTTTGGTGGTTGGGCATAAATTTGAGTATTAACTGTATTAACTGGTCTTGTAAGTTTATTGAAACTATCCTATCACAGGCAAAATTGTATTTCAAGTTCTTTGATGATGCATACAGGGGATTGTAATCACTGCAATGAAACAAAATACAATATGATAAATGTAAAGATAATGTTCTCCCATGTAAACCAACACATAATTCACAATTAAAACTTTATTAAAAAAAATCACTAAAGGCAAACACAAACTTATTCTTTCTGGAATGCAATCATCAAAGGTAGTATCCCCTGAGATGCTAGTCACAGGCACTGAACTCCAAGAAGAATCACATTAATTCCAACTTCTTGGTTAGTTCACAAAGTCCTATTTAAGTGCTGATGGTGTTCATGCCTTTGATTTTCCTAAAAGGAAACCTACACTTTTCCAACAGAACTCTGTTTTTGATATATTAAAAGCTATTCTTGATCTGGGCCTTGTAAGAGTTGATTTGTACAAAAATGGTAAAGTTAAATATTGAAATTTTTGCAGTGTAAATCATGAATGCATAAGACTTTCTGTCATTTAAACTGTATCTATAGCAGGAAACTGAATTGACCTTTGCTGCTTTTGAATTTATAGCTAAGAATTAATCTGATGATTATTTGTTTTACAATAAAATGTAATAGTCCAATTAGTTACCCCATTCTGTAGTTAAAATAACTGAATCTATCATGTTATTCATTTTCTTAAAGACACTTTTTATTCTTTGAAACATGAGTAAATTTTGGGTATTGCTTCTAGACTTGAGAAAAAGGTATTGCATTTCCAGTAAATAAGGATATCACTCCTTCACCTGTAAATATCAATTTCTGTTGTTTTAAACTTTGTTCATGGATGTTTGGCTAGAGTAAAAATAAGTGCCTAACACACATAAAAAAATTGTATTTCAGGATAGATCTTGAAATATTCTTTCTGGTGGTGAATGCCACACCATTTCTCTTGAATTTTTCATCCCATATAAATTTGTCATATGATTGTTTTGTTCACTATAGCCAATACTTCTCCATTTCAGCTCACTAATACCTAGAATCTTCATGCATTCCATTTCAGTTTTGACAACTTCCAGTTTTCCGTTACTTATACTTTGTACCTTCCACGCTCTGAGTGTTAATGGGTGTTTACAGCTGTTTCGCCTCATTTTGCTGTTCATCAGTAAATGAAGGTCCCAAAAGCTTTGCTCCATCACGTCACTGAGGTCCAGTCTACTTTTAGGAGGCAGCTCTTTACTAGTCTTTACCTTCCAATTTGAGGGTCTCATCTTCTGGAACTATTTCAGACAATGCTTTGCTGCTATTCATAAGGTTGTCAGGGACTCAGAAGTGAGATCCTGGGACTTGGATGAAGTGGCAGTGGGGTGCTGCAGTGGCTGAGGTGGGTGGGAAAGGGAGGTTTTGTAGCATTCATTATTTGTTATTACTTTATGATTGTTATATATTCTTAGATAAGATTCCTTTTAGGGGCCCAAGGGTAGAATAATTTCACTTTCTGACCATTTCTAGATGTCTATATAAGGGACTTCAGAAAGTTTGTGGAACAGTTCCATTATCTTTTTATTCCATTTTCCACGAACACTTTGAAGTGCACTCCTACCATGCTGTAGTTTGAGGCCTAGGGACATTTGCTGCTATGACTGGCCTGGTGAGCACTTTGCGAGGTTGGACCTGCTGCTTGGAGCCAGGTGTTTTCAGGAGATTGGCTTCAGGGAGGTAACAGAACACAGGGAGGTAAAACCATGCATTTAAGATTTCACTACATGGTTGTCAGAAAACCCAGATCCATTTGCACCCCTCTCTGGAAAACTGTGCATGTTTAACAGCTGAGCATTTATTTTCCTTGTGGTTGTTATCCTTTGTCCAGGTGTGTACCCTTTAAGTGCAGCAACCCAGGAGGTGGAGAGCAGCCGGAAGCTGACTCACTTACTGAATGCTGTGACCGATGCTCTGGTCTGGGTGATCGCCAAGAGTGGCGTGTCCTCTCAGCAGCAGTCGGTCCGCCTGGCTAATCTCCTGATGCTCCTGTCTCACGTCAGACATGCCAGGTACAAGCTCTGTGCGAGTGCTTCCCCGAGTCCGGGGGGCATACATGCTCGCGGCTGGTGAGAAGCTCTGGGAAAAGTGTTTGAGGGAGATAGGGTGTAATTGTCACCCTTAGAGGGAAGTGAACCCCTAAAAGAGAATGGGAGACTTGGTCCACACATAGCTGTAACCACTAAATGAATGTCACATGGCTCCTATGGGATCTTCATGGCAGCCTGGGATGGTTCAACTGTGTTTTAGCTGCAGGGATGACAGATTGTTTATGGTGTTCTAACAGAGATTGTTGTTGTTGTTAAGTGCCGCTGAATCAGGTCCAACCCATAGCAAACCTGTATAAGGTTTCCGAGGAGTGGCTGGTGAGTTTGAACCATGGACCTTGTGGTCCAAACTGACCTTGCAGTCCAGCGTGTTACCCACAGTGCCACACCAGGATAGTTCCTCCTTGAAATAAGCTATAGGCCCCTGTCGGCATCCCCAGGGCTGAGGCTGTGAGTTCAATTGTATGAAGAGGTTTTCCTAGATTACTAGGAAATGAAAATCACCTCTGTCAGCTTTTTCTTTTTTTATTTCAAGTTATTTTGATTTTTAAAAATTTTAATAAATAGATATGTAACAAAACATTTGCCATTTTCATCATGGTGTTCTGCAATCGCCCTTAGGTTGTTCCTCAATTTTCCATCCCCCTTCACCTATTTACAGACTTGCCATTTCCAAAACGTACACTAGGTGCAGGCATGGGGCCTCGGTGGCTGGTGGTGGGCTTGGGAGGGAGCTGGAGGCAAGCAACACAAAGCAAAGGGCTGGGGGTGGGGGGTGGGGGGGGCAGGCTGAGGCCTGGGCTGGCTCTGGACAGGAGACTTGAGAATTCTCCTGGCTGCCTCACAAAAAGAGAACCTTGGCACTTTTTTCCCCATAGTAACAAAGGCATGGAACACCTGCTCAGCATGAAGTGCAAAAATGTGGTCCCAGTCTACGACCTGCTGCTGGAAATGCTGAACGCCCACACGCTTCGGGGGTACAAGTCCTCAGGGTCTGAGTGCAGTTCGGCAGAGGACAGTAAGAGCAAAGAGGGCTGTCAGACCCCGCAGTTTCAATGAGAGCCTGTCCTGAGGTGACTGAACTCCGTGTGCAGTGTAAACCTTGCTGGGGTTGGTGGGCTTCATTATCTTTCTGCTGCATGGTGGCTCCTCATTGCTATGGAAGGCTTGGTCCTGTGCCATCTCCCCTCAACCTCTGGGGGCCATATATATCAGGGAGTGTATTTAAATCATTTGCATCTCGGATGGTATCAAAGGAGCTTGGTGTGATCCCTTTTTAAATTTCCCATCTCCCTCCCATCCCTTTGGAAAAGATCTTCTGAAAAGTTTTGGAATGAATGATTGGAACCTGACTTAGGAGAGAATGCGGACGTGGACACACCCTTACTGTGCTACCTAAACTACCCTACAGTAGAGCTTTGGACACTCTTGGATCCACAATTAAGGCTTATGACAGTAGCAGCCAAGAAACATTGGGCAAATCTGCGGCAAAAGACCTTTTTAAAGATGCCACTTTGAGGAGTAACATGTGCCTGACCCAAGCCCTGATCTTTTCATTCGCCTCATATGCATCTAAAAGCTGGACAATGACAAGGAAGACTGGAGAACTGAAGCCTTTGATTTATGTTGCTGGTGAAGAATATTAAATAAGCTGTGGACTGCCAGAACAACATATTGGTCTGTTATGACAGTGGTACAGCCAGGATGCTCCTTTAAGGGACTTTGTCTCTTCTACTTAGGACATGTTATCAGGAGGGACCAGTCTCTGGAAAAGGACATCATGCTTGCTGAAGTAGAGGGTCATTGAAAAAGAGGAAGACCCTCAGTGAGATGGATTGACCCAGTGTCTGCAACCCTAGGCTCAAACATAGCAACAATTTGAGGCTGAGGCAGTGTTTCTTCTGTTGTGTGTGAGATTGCTAGGAGTCAGAACAGACTCGATGGCTCTCAATACCACTTTCCTCTGGACTACTTGATAGTAGGATTGAAAACTACAATGACAATCAACTGACTAGCTTCACATACCTACCTCACAGGTCTTGTGAGGACTGATGTCACGTAGTCCTATGATTCTGTCAAAATCCTGAGGGATTGTGACTTAGGGAACAGGTATCTAATTTGAGACATTCTTCTCTCAGATCTTGCTGCCATCTTAAATGCTGATTCCTCTGTCTTGATTTGCACTCATAGGACCTTGCCTGCAAGTTGGAGGGGAGTTATCACTTTCATGGAGGGATGTGATTGAAATCTCCTGGATCCTACAACTGCCCTTCCTTAAAGCTCTGAAAAAAGGCCCCAAATGTGTAGGATGGGAAGCTCTGTCTGGTCAGTATGGTGGTTAAAGTGCGAGGCTGCTAACAGAAGGGACAGCAGTGTGAACTCACCATCTGCTCTGAGGGAGAAAGATGGGGAAGCCTGCTTCTGCAAGGATTACGGCCTTGGAAAGGCTACACCAAACCCAATGGAACTCAACCCACTGCTAGTCTATTCCAACTCACAGTGACCCTGTAGAGGTTTCTGAGGTGATAAATCTTTATGGGAGCAGAAAGCCTTGTCTTTCTCCTTCAGAGCAATTGGTGAGTTTGAACTGCCGGTCTTGCTGTTTGCTTATCCTGCAGTGCCACCAGGGCTGTTTTGGAAATGCTATGGAGCAGTGCTATTCTGTCCTATAGAGTTCCTTTGAGTCACAGTCAACTCTATGGCCAGTGCAGGTCATAACCAGCAGCATCTTGTCATCCACCAAAGGAAACAAGGACACCTGCGGCCATGGATATACAAGGAGTACTGGTATATGGAGGGAGATTACGTGTACACACTCCAGGGTGTCACCCTGCTGGCCAAATTGTATGGATTTGATGAGCATGGCTCTTAAACAAGCCCTGTGTGTGAACTCAAAAAAAATAGAGAATTTTTAGGGGTATTTGTATTTGTATTAGAAAGAATTCTTTTACACCCTACTGCTATTTTAAAATATTTTCTTATTAGAACATTTATATGGTGGGTTGGGTGAAATGAAGACTTAGTAAAATATTATTTCTTATACCAAGAAGAAAGTAAATAGGATCTGATGAGACGTGTTGCTGTTGAGTCGATTGAGACTCTTAGCCATCTCAGACACGATCATTTTAACTTGCTTTTCATACAGATTTTCAGGAACACAATGAATGCACAAAGAGAGTTACACCTTCACTTTGGAAATGAGCCATTAAGCCTTCGTGCTTGATATTTGTGGAAATATTTTTTAAAAATTACTCTGTGATGGATTAAATCCATTTTCTTTCTGAAACTAGGCTTATTTTGCCAGCACATTCTAATTTGAAAATATATAATATTCTTATATAATTAAGATGACACATTTCTGTAAGTTGCTAAAACCCTTTTTTAAAACAAACATAAAAGTTACATAAAGGAAATGATTTTAAAAAAACAACCACCCACGTATCATTTGGTACTTAAAAATATTTGTGGAGCACTTACTATGTACCAGAGTTCTCAGCGCCTCTCACTGGTCCCCTGATTTTTGGCTGTGGAAATTTGGGAGCATAGATGCATACTTGCTCAAGATCACACACGCAGAGTGATAGGACTGGACACAGTGCGATTTCAGTGCATAAACCAACCATGCAGCAGTTCAAGTCATTTAAGGGAAAAGGGTTTTAAACTGCATTGTCCATCCATCAAATGCAATCTGCGTAAGTGGAGCTAGGGGCCCTCTCTTGGCATTCCCTTCCGGATTACCAGAACACTCCTGCACAGCATTAGCGTGCAAACTTTTGACATGGAAGCTCAAGGCTATCTTTTATGCATGTGTAAAGTAAAAGCCCATAGTAGTAAACTGACCTGCTCCAGGTCCTGACACTACTTATGACAAAGCTTGGGCCAGGATTCAAGTGTTGTGGCTGCCCGGCCAGCATTGTCCTGAGACAGGACTAGCTTTGGTGAGAGTCCGCTTCTTGAGCTGAATGGCAGTGTGAACGGAGAGATCAGTGGTTCTTGCTGCACCTTTAGACTGCTCAGCTTAGCGGGGTCTGCAGGAACCTTTAGAGGACAGCAGTGGTGACAGGTGGAAATAGAGTTCTATGGTTCCTGTCCTTCTCTCATAGGTTCCTACACAAGTGAGCAGTTATCACCTCCTTCTATCTGCTATTGCTTTTCCCAACTGCATTTTAGTCAAGTATCCTCCTTAGATTTACTTACCCATGTCAGTTTACCTGGGTAAGTTTACCCATGTAAAACGTTTGTATCCTTTAGGCACTTAGGGCTTTCCTGTGGAGTCTGGTGTATACTGCAGTGTGAAACCACTTACTCTTTATATCTCTCAAAGCCGCTGGATTTGCAGCCCTGGTGGCAGCTCTAAGACGTGTGTTGTTTCTGCAATATATGCTCTTCTTCTCACCCTTTTTGTTGGAATCAAAGCCCTGTTCTGTTTGTGTAATACAACGATCCTGTTTACTTGTGGGCCAGCCACTTTTACATGCTGGTGAGATTCTTCTCTGGGCAGTGCAAAGCCTTGGGATGTTAGCCCAGAACAGCTTCTGGTAACTGTACAGTCCTGCGGCTGCGTTTGTTTGTTTTGTTGTGGGTATCTAAATGCCATGACCACTCCTGTGTACCTCAGAGCCCGCTGGCTGGCTGTGGTGTCATTTTTCCAACTGAATGCTTTGTATCATTAAACCAATTTGTTGATGACCATCACAAGTTTTTTAATGTGGACCTTTTTAGAAGTGAAAAATCAGTGTGGAGCCAGAGCAGATTTTGAGTTCTGCTTTCCATTTCCTGCAGGTAGTACTTTAGCCTTTCTGTCCTCAGTGTTCATCGCAGAAAGAAGTCTCATGTGACAGACACTCAATAAAGTGGTTTTTCAAACTTTTGGCTTTACAAATGTATTTGTCAGGAGCTGAATATAAGACCTTTCAGTGGTTAGGCAAAATCATCACTGTTCACATTGTATTCTGAATCCTATTTTATTTCAGGTCACAGAGCTTTCTGAGACTTTTATGAAAACTTAGGAAAAGACACGTGAACACAAATGCTTACATCCAATTCAGCAGATTTAAGAACCTCTGACTTAATCTAAGACTTTTTGAAACAGAAACATAACCTTTAGTTGGCCAATCTCATACAGCAATAAAGTAAAAGTTCTGGTATTCAGGATATCAATTATTTTCTTTAATTACCCTGAGTCAATACATATTACATAGCCCTTTAGGGATGGGGAGAAAAGTTACTTCATTTATACTAATTACGTTATGCTAGTGCCAAGAATCATCTGAAATTTTCTCTAGCATGCTAGGGAACAGAAGGAGCAGAAACTGTGACAATCTAAAGCCTGGCTACTCTCAGAACAAGTGTTTTTGAAGCAGCAGAGCTTCCTTCCAAGGGAAAAAGACTCAAGACTCAATGACTTCATCCTGTGTTGGCGCAGGTAAGTGATGTGCTGAATTAAAATGTAAGATGTAACTGCATTTAACTACTGATTTTGACTTACCTCAACATCTACAAGGGCAGGGGAGGTCTAGGTCTCTCAGATACCCGAGTCCATAGGAGGGGAAGGTAGACAGCAGGTAGACAAAACAGCAAGGGCCCTCTCACTAATTCAGGGACCTGAAGACAAAAATGTGGGGTTTTTCACTTTAAATTTCTCTGGGATTATTGTGATTCATAAAGATTCTGTTTAAGAGTGAAAACAGTTGGTCATTCTGTGGTAAAAGCACCTAGTTCTCTCTCCTTGTCACTTGCACACTTTGCTGACTTTACACACTGAAAGTGAAGACAGATGTTCTCTTCATGTGGTCCCTGCACACATCTTATGGATGCCTGACCCACAGAGGAGACACGGGGGTTCAAAGTCTAGGTTATTACTTGCTGCGGGGCTTCACTGGCTTCCCCAGAGGGTATTGTCTGCAGAGCGGAGGGGACTGAGAGTGAGGAGAAGCCAGTGGTGTTGCCCAGGTCCAGAGAATCTGGTCAAGAGCAGTTCACCAAGCAACTGCGATCAGTCACTTCTATTGGATTGCTGGAAGTCGGAATCAATGACACCCAACAATGACAGTTTTTCACCAAGGAAGGAGAAAATGCTGATGTTTACTCTGTTTAGATGAAACTAGAATTATGACAAAGATGAATTTTGCCTGACCCTTCCTTAAAATCCCTCTCTTTTGTGTGTGTGTTCTGAGGTTTACTGCAAGTGGATGGAGACAAGTTAATGATCTACTGTTTAAATAACTTTAGAACAGATATTCCCTTTTCTCATGTCTCTCACCCTCAACCTAACCCTTACCTCTGGGGTCTCCACCACTGCAAGCTTCCTTGCTTCCCCTCCCTTTAGTCCGCTCCCCTCTGTTACTATGTGATGGTTAGTTGACATGGAATTAATTCTGACTCACAGAAACCCTGGTGGCCGAATGGGTGTTCAAGGCTGAGACAGCTCAGAAACACATTGCCAGGCCATACCTCTGAGGCACCTCTTGCTGGGTTTGATCTACTGACCTTTTGGGTTAGTAGTCCAGTGCTTAACCATTTGCGCCACCCAGAGACTCCCCCTTACTATAACCCTTTAGAATAAAAGTCATCCTTGCTAGTTTTAATGTTTGTTAGATGTCTTATTACCTATTATATATTAATTCCTCTGGAGAGAGCTGAGCAGAGGAAACTGGGTGACATGGTCCTCCCCTTGTGTCCAGTTGTACAGAAGCTGGGCCCTCTACCGCTGGAAGCTCTCACACCAAGGAATTTACATCTAAAGTCTCCTTCTCCCAGACATGGTGGAGTGTCTAAATCTCATAAGTAATTCTGAACAGTGTTAACTGGAAAGAACATAAAACTTACTTCAGAATTTAAAAAAAAAAAAAGCTTTTTTTTTTTTGGAAGACCAAGCATACCAGCACTGGACTGTGAAACACAAGGTTGCCAGTTCAAATCCACTAGTTGCTCCTTGGAAACCCTATACAGGGTTGCTATGAGTTGGAACCAACTACCAACACGACAGTCCTTAACAACAAAGCATACCATTGAACTGTGCTGCAAAAGAATCCAACACAAGAGTTTGGCTAAAAAAAAATTTGTTTTTTAATCAGAAATAGTTGTACAAACCATAAACAACTTCAAGTTTCTTAACCATCCCCAGGTCCAAACAATTCAATGTAACTTGAAGCATCCTTTTATTAAATGTGAAAAGTCTTATAAAATTAACTTACAAAAACATCCCTATCAAGTCTGTAGTTTGGCATTTACTGTACATTTAAGTCCAAAGCTCAAGCTAAAATCCAATTTCTTTTTTTTTAAATCAAAGTTTACATTATTCATACAGATTCAGCGTTGTTAAAAAATATGCACAATGACCACATCCATGCAGTATAATTTATTTAAAAATTGAAGCAGTATAAAAGAGCAGACACCTAAGTATGGAACAGAACATTCTGGTTTGCTTAAGATCATACCTGTTGCTCAAGATTGCTAAGTTGACTGGAATAAAATTAATTCTAAACATTTTAAATAAGATTGTTTCAATCAATCAGCCAAGGGTGCACAGAGGTTCTGAACCATGTCTAAGGGAGAATCTGTGGGCTTGTTTCTGCTCTGTATCATGTGATGAAAGCCACTGCTCATGGACCATAGTAGCAACATCATCATAATGGTGTTTTATAAACAGATCAGAATTCACAAAGTGTTTGGCTCCTCAGGAAACTTCGTGTCACGGAAGTCCCTAAACCAAGTAACTTTGCAAATCCCCTGGGGAAGAGCGGCACAGGCTCCTGGCCCAGGGGAAGAACGCTGCCCTGGGCTGCAGAGTGTGCTCTCCACCAGGCCCAGAGGGAGGTGTCCACAGCAGCTCCCTGGAGTGTGCCAAACGCTGATTCGCTCACATGTTGGGCTGGGAACCTTCTGGCAGCGTGGCACTGCAGGCCAAGCCAGGCCTTCTATGTGGGAGGTGGCCCGTTGGTATACCGCAGCATGGGGTAAAAGGACCTGGCGAAGTTGTTGGCCTGGGTGCAGCTGTAGTCCTCTTCGGAGGAGGGCAGGAGGCAGGCCAAGAGCAGCAGCAGCAGGAGCAGCAGCTGTAGGGGCAGCGCCACCCTGAACACGCGCGACAGGAAGGAGCGCTGCGGCCGCGAGCTGCCGGGCCCGGGCACCCTGCCAACAGAGGAGGTGAGAACTGGTCAGTAAGCTAAGTCCACTTACGTTACCTGACCCCCTGCTTATGTAACGGAAGACAGCCAGGACCGGAGATGAAAAGGGGGCTGGCAGCTGGGGTTCCATTTTGGAAGAGAAGCAGGCAAACCAGAAAGGCAGTTTTCTAATGACACAGAGAGTGGCACTGGCAAGTCTGGTGTGGACCCGGGTGACACGCATCACTGACTGAAATGCCCTGTTACCTGCTCTCCATCTTGTCCTGGCCTTCTGTAGTTCTCTGGGATCCCAACTGCTGGGGAAAAAAATAGTAAATTGAGGAGAGTTTAGTACTGCCAATGATAAAATGTCCTTTCTTAAATGATACTGCCCTTAGATCATATTCAGACTATCGTAATACATCAGAGATTAAACTCTAAGACTGGTCTGTTAAACCATGGAAGAATTTCACATTCCAGTTTGTTCATCTCTTTCTACTGGTGATATGGGGCACCCTTAAACAATGCTAGAAGGGCTTCCATCTTCTACTCCCTACTACAATCTGGAAGAGAGGAAAGCTTCTGAATCAGACCTTCTAAAAGTGTGTTACTTTTGTCTTTTTTAAACTTTGGAGTAAGTCTCTGCTAATGAGAAGGTTGAAGCAGATCTGTGTTGTCATGACGCATCTAATGAGACTTGAGTTTCTGTCATCCCAATAAGTTTATAAAAATGTTCTTACAGAAGAAAGGGGCTCTTCTCACCTTCGCTTGGGTAGCTGGTCTGGACGCTGCCGGAGGCTGGCTCCTAGAGTCATCTCCATCAAATTCAGGCAGAGATGGGCCTGGGTTCTGAAATCCACATCCAAAGGTTCAGTTCAGGGAAACAGAAGGTTCGGAATAGTCTCAAGAGCACCGAAGTGTGCCTCATTTAGATTCTTCATTGTGCTGTTCCCCCCACCCCCAGCTTAAATCGGTCTTATAGTGGGGCTTTCCCTACTAATAGAGATTTCAGGCCCGAGGGAACGTGAACTGGGTGAGGCCAGTCATTTGCATTAAAAGCCCATAGCACCCAGTTGGGGGCTAGAAGTGAATGGGTAGTGGGGAGACCAAGTTTGGCAGCGGCCTGAGGGAACACAGAGACAGCTGACCTCAGTCACCTCACTGTGACCCTGGAGCCATCCAAACGTTTAAGGGCTAGAGTACCAGCCAAAAGGTTGAAGATTCAAACCTACCTAGAAACGCCGCGGGAGACAGACCCAGCGATCTGCTACTGAACTGAGGAGTTCTGGTCTGCACACAGGAGCTCTGGTGTGGAGCTATACGACAAGCACTAGACTGCTAACTACAAGGTTGACAGCTCCTTGGAAACCCTATATAAGGCTGCTATGATTCGGAACTGACTCCATGGTACTTAACAACAACACTCTCTGCACATGGGGTCACCAAGAGTCAGAATCGATGGAACAGTAACTGAATCCTGTCCTAAATCTGGGTATTCTGTGTTCTGAGTTGCATTACATTTTAAAAGAAAGCATACAGATGGGAACGTTTGCGTTTGGTTACACAGATTCAAATATATCTTCAAATATGCGTATGTCACTCTTTCAGGCCATCCACCAAGAAAGGGGCAGACAGGAGGAGATTCCAGCTTTTGCCCTTCCACCATAGCAAGCCTGCTACGTACCTTTTCCGTTAGCATCTAACACGACACCTTCATTTCAAGTTCCAAGAGGACTCACCTGGCTTCCCTGCAAGAACATTAAGTCCTGGGACACTTCTTCCAATAATTGTTTGAACTTCTTCCCAATAACATGCACTTTCTCTTCAGCCTCAATATAGTCTTCTCCATGCCCTTTGAGAAGGTTGGCTGAAATCTCCTGTAAGGATTCTACTTGAGGTTGATGTTCCAGGAGCTCCTTTTCAAGTTGCTTTTAAAAAAAAAAAGTTGTTTGTCAAAGGGAAGCTAGTGTGACCAGATGAAGCTGGAAAGGTCTGAAAGGAATGAGAGAGACACTCAACTCCAGAACTTTTTACTTCTACATCTGCCTCCTTAGCATCAGTTTGGTAGCAAGTAGATTACGTGTTTTTTTTGAGGAGTTAGAGGAGGAAGTGAGAGAATTCATTGGGAAGACCAGACCCCTCATCCACAATGGCAGGAAGTCAAGAGAACAGCTAAGGCTGATTAATTAAGAAATCAATTAAGAATGCTGGTGGTGTTAAGTGCTGTCAAGTCTGTGTTAATTCACAGTGGCCTTAGATAGGGTTTCCCAGAAGCTGCTGGTGAGTTTGAACTGTCGACCTTGCAACTCAAATGACCTTGTGGTCCAGTGCTTATCCTGTGGAGTTATGTATCAGGCGATTCAGTTTGAATTGTTGAGGAGAACTGTCAAATATTGGGAGCCACTAGCCACATGTGGCTATTTTTAAATTCATTAAATTTAAAAGCTCAATTTCTCAGTCACACTAGCGCCATTCCATGTGCACAAATGCTGGAATATCTTCATCACTTCAGGAAGAAATTCTATTGGATAAAACTGCTTTAGAGAATGGAGCTTGGCAAAGATTTGAAGTCAAATCTATATGGTATTTTAAGTAACAGAGTGCACTTTGATGAAATTTAAAACACTTGCAATTTAAACCACATATACACTTGTGGGTAAAAATGTCATCTCAAGTTGTCATTTCATATATTTATCTCACAACCTAAGATGAGAATACACAGAGGTCTCATCTTAGGTGGTCGTTGGTAAGTGCTGTTGAGGTGGGTTCCGACTCATAGCCACCCTGTATAGGATTTCCAAGGAGCGGCTGGTGAGCATGAAGCACTTAGGTAGTGAGATAAATATACGAAATGACAACTGGCCTCTAAGAACACGTTCCTGTAGTGAATACAGAAACCTCCTCCAGCTCCTCATGGCTACAGAGCAAAGGAACACTGTCGGTGGTGGTTATGTGCCGTGGGGTCCGTTTTGACTCATAGCGATCCTGTACAGGGTTTCCAAGGCTGGAAATCTTTATGGGAGCAGAAAGCCTCATCTTTTACCCCGCAGAACAGCTGGTAGTTTCGAACTGCTGACCTTAAGGTTCGCTGCTGTGGTTCCCTCCAAATTAGCAGTAATCACAAGGGAAAAAAAAATACTCGAATTCAAATGGTCTTCAGTGTCCCAGACTACTGCTGAACATCTATGTCCTTAACTTCCGAGTCTTTCAGACAGGTTGCCCAGGACTATAGCTCTTCATCCCTGTGCATCGCCCTGCGGCAGGACCACAAAGGGATGTGGGCACCAGCTAAAACACGAGGGTTAAACTCAGGAGTGCAGCTTCTGAATGAGTCAAAGACAAACACCACTTGGGCTTTTGCTCACAAACATCAGGCTAGGCTTCTAGGTACTCTGACCTAAGTGGCTGTGACAGGAGGAAACTTACCACTAGTGCTTGCTGTTGCTCCAGGAGAAGCTGGGGATCTGCCTTTGGATCGGTGACATGAGCCTCCCGCCTCCGGTTCTCAGCACTTGCTAGCCACAGGAGCAGACTCTGACTCAAATCGTGGAAGTCCTTTGAAAACAACACACACAGAACATTGTCCTTGCTTGTTGCGAGGTACCATCGACTTGGTTCTGACTCATAGCAACCCTGTATAGGAACAGCTGGCGGGTTTGAACTGCTGAGTCTGTGGTTCAAAGTCCAGTGCTGATCTCCTACAGCCCCAGAACCATGAAAGAAGAGATTCTGGGAAGGCAGCTGGTGGTTTCTAATCCATCCTGGGCATCTGCTCTTACCCAGTGGGAAAGGAAGGCCAGGTTTAGAAGAAATGTCAGGCCCCAAAACAAGGAGAAGAGAAAGCAGGAAAGTTGAGGGCACTAAGCACCCTCCCAGAATGTGTGATGAGTTGTGCAAAGTGAATAGTGCTAACAAAAAGGTGGAGCCTCAACTGAAATTACCTATGAAGTCCACACCAACTACTTTTCATATTTGCTGATTTAGTGGCTGAGGCACTTGACCCAATAAATAGGGCAGGTTGTGGCTCACAGACAGGATTCCACTTGGGTGTGCTAGTGGACTCACGTTAGCTAAGATGGGTCTGAGCTAAATAGCAGTATGTAGTTGACATGCACTGAGTGTCTACCATGTACTCAGGCACTGGGCTCAGATGACACACACTGGCTCATTTAGTCCTAAAAAAATGCCCTGTGATTAGGTACTAAACTGATTCCCATATTTCAGAGGAGAAAACTAAATTCTAGAAGGTTGTCCATAGTCAGCCAGTAAGTGAAAGAGGTGGACTGATGGCTCCTTCTGTTTCAGGGCCCGATCTCTAAATCACTGTGCTGTAAGGCCTTCCTGGCAGACAGACAGAGAGGGGGACAATGTGGAGGTGGCATTTCCCACCTACTGGAATGCCTGCTGGAACCCTTCCTCTAGCTGGTTTAAGCGTGGGTCAGGCAGCAGAAGGGACACAGTGAACAGCAGGCCTCTGAGACGGCAGGTGGCGTCTCTTTGGAAACAAACAGCACAGCACACGTTTCCTCACCCAGGCCCCATTTGGTTAAGCCAAAGCAGCCTGCCCACGATAAAAATATCTGCTGCCCACATTCGCGGGCTCCGAGAGCCTAACTGCAGCTCGCTGGGCACCAGCTCTCGGACAGCTTGGCGCCGTGTCAGCGTACCTGGTACTGCATGAGCCACTGCCGCAAGCCGTCTCTCCAGCTGTCCACGGCCCCCCGCACCGCCTCCCAGTGCAGGCTCAGCTGGCGGAGTCTGTCTTGGAGCTCTGTGGGCTCAGTGTTCTCCGACTGCAGAAATTCCTTGCTGCTTGCATTGACAGAGACCACTAAGGCCTGGTAGGTGTCAAAGGCTTTTAAGAAATCCTGCAGCAGAGGGTAAGAATCAGGCTAGGCACTCTATAAATCCTAATGTGGGGCTTGCCTAGAATCTCACCAGGGAACAGACCTTCCAAACAGTTTCCTGGCTGCGGCCACAGAAATAAGAGTGACCTCGCCCGTGACTGGCTGGGAAGCATCAGGTGAGGAGCTGCCGGACAAGGTCAGTGAACTTTGCTGCAGGCAGGGCTGGTGAGCAGAAGCGTTTGCCTCTCTCCCAGCAGCTGCCTCGACCCGACCCTGCTGACCTCTCAGATTACAACATACCTAGTTATCCCACATTTGCCCCCATATGTCCTTAGAATGACTAACAATTCCTAATGCACTGAGTGAAAGAAAAGTAAAAATCTGAAACAAAAAACCAGTTGCTGTTGAACCAGTTCTGATCCTTGGAGACCCTAAGGACGGCACTGTGCTCCATAGGGTTTACAATGGCTATATTCTCAGAAGTAGCTCACCAGACCTTTCTTCAAAGGCACTTTTGAGTGAACTTGAATCTCAACATTTCAGCATGTTAACTGCTTGTACCCCTCAGGAACTCCAAATTAACCCATGTTCAGAGTTCCCCCAAAGTATAGGGCTCAAATGATCACTTGCCTGCTCACAGGCTTATCCCAGTGGGGAAGGGACTCATCCTATGGGTGACAAATCCTAATGTCATATAGAGTCACAGTGTTTACTTGTGAGTTTGTCCTTCCTTACTCCTACCCTGCCACGTTGCTGCACACCACCAGCTTTGCCCAGGCTGTTGGCACAACTAGAAGGGTGGGTCTGAGTCAGGGTTAAAGTGGAAGCTGCCCGAGAACCTAGAATCTCTGAGTTCTGACTCAGCACTGGGGATCATTTGCAGATGCGGTGCCCCATGAAAACAAATGGCGTGCATGTGGTTGCCAGTGGTAAGAGCAACCACACACCATTTGCAAGACGCAGTCTGCGTCACCAGCAAGTCCTGAATGCCTATGTCCCTCAGCACCTCCAGCTCACCATCAGCCTCTTCACCCTGAGCCCCATCTCCTGGATATTAGAAGGGGGTGTTGCCATCTTTAATGTTTCTAGTTCGGCTTCAGTGTTTCTCAGCCAAGTGGTGATGCTGCTGATATCAGAGTTCAGCTGCTGCAAATCTTGTTTGATTCTGAGCTTGCCATGAAGTTCTTGCGGTTGGATCAGCTCCCATCTGTCAAAGGCACCTGGAATAAGAAGCTGCCAATTAAAAAAAACAGCAAAGATGCAAACACATTTCTCTGCTCCCAATTAACTAGGGGTCAGGGTGGTGAAGTGGGAGAAACAGGATTTGGGTGTTTTCTCTTGGCCTGGAATATGAAATGCACCCCTCTATCCCCCAGTTCTGGTTCAAGGCCTATGTCCTTCCACTCCCACAGATGAGACGGTCAAGGCTGGAATGAGGCGAGTGGGTGGTAGGAAACCCAGCTTGTTGCAAATATGTAGTGTGGTCCACAGTCTAGCATTTCAATTTCAGTTCATGTGACTTTTAAGGTGTTTTCTCCTTCAGTCTGTGAATAATCAGGCTAATGCTATCAGATTTTGTTCAGACTTGGTGGATAATCTTTCATTCTTTTATAACCATTGAACTTGCCTCATGAAGAAGACTCCAATCACAACTCTTTGATCATCTTCAAGTCTAATTTTCATATACAGATAAAGTCACTGCAAGATGCACTTTATCACAGAAGGCTCATTTTATCAATAGTTATAAGAATAGCTTCGAAAGGAAAATGAACACTCTACGAAGTAGGTCATAAATACAGGTCAGCTGATTCTAAAAGAACGTTGACTTACAGTCAATTCAGTCATTTTTATGAATGCTATAGCTGGTTGATTCCTAATTAATGTTCTGCTGAACAACTACTTCAAGTAAATGCCCAACTGACCTGAGGAGCCTTACCCCACGTTTCATTTTACCTGCTTGCTGCCCAGTTAGCCCAGCCAGCCCTTTGTCTCCCCCCTGGGGGCTGCTGCTGTCTAAGACACTCGGGCCTTCTTTGCCTGGAGGTAATAGCAGCTTTCCCTAGAAGGAAACACATTTTAAATTTTCATTGTAAGATTAAATACCAATTTTAATGCCATTTAAAATGTAGACTGAATAGCAACTTGGCTTTTAGGAACAGGCAGGAAATTCAGGCACAGGGACCTTCCCTTGAAAGGGTGACTTCACAGAGGCGCTCTCTGTAGGGTTAGCATTGAAAGTAAGCAGAGTGAAGGACAGAAGTAAAGCCTTGAAAAAGGCCCTCGAGGTGGGAAGCAGTCGGGGATAAAACAGTGTGTTTCATTTGCACGCTTCCTAACACTCCTTAAAGGAACCATGTGAAGAGAGTTTAAAAACAACTGGGAAGTTTATCAGACTGTCACCGTGTTAGCACTTGGACACTGTCACCGTAGTTTACAGAATTTTAGTTAACTGTGCCCAGTCACTACGCTGTAGAGGTGGTTGGCATTATTATCACAGGGCATCGGAAACACACAGACCACAAGTCTGTCTCCCAGGGTCTTTCATTACCAAGCGTTTATTTTTCACCGCATTTAGCGGTGACTCTTCTGTTACCACAGAGCTGAGGGGGCTATTATCTCAGGCCCTTCAAAAAATAAGTGCGTCCTTTTTATTTTCAGAAAAGCCATGCTTTCTTTGGCCTGTGTGTGTGTGGAATGAAAAAAACCCTTCAGATTTGTGGAGACACACCTGGCTTCAGAAACAATAATAAAAAAAAAAAAAAGGCGGGCTTTCGGAACTGGTCAGGTGAGGCAAACCAGTGAAATCACTGGGAGAAACCAAACCCTGAGGGCCCTGGATGGGACTGTTCCAGGGCTGGGTCTAGCTCCCGCAGACCCACAGGTTGTATGCCACACAGCAGGAGGGGCAGGCTAAACATGACAAGAGCTTACTTACTAAGCCAGAGGAAGAGGTTCTGAATTGGGCATGATTTGGATTTGACCATTTCCAATTAACTAGCAACACTGACAGAGAGGGCGTTTGAGAAAGAACCCAAGAACAATTACATTGCTTTTGGTTTCTCTATAAGAGGACACTAAAAACACAAGAGACACTGCAATTTCAACACTGCCATTGCTTATTCTGTTCTGTGAGTGACCTGGGGCCAATAACCCCAGGCTGGTTGCCCCTCAACAGCTGCCTACAAGAGAATGCCCACGAAGCCCTGCTGCCTGAGGAAAATGACACTATGGAGGTGCAACTCACAACCCCACACACCAAACCCACTGCTCTCCAGTGGACCCCAACTCTATTAACCCTATGATAGTAATAAGAATGACGAAAACCTGTCGGTGGGCTTTTTTTGTATTAGGAACTTCATTTGAACTTAGATGCATTATCTTCAGATGAGGAAGCCCAGGCTTACAGTTAGGCAAAGTGCTAACAATTTAGCGGTAGGTCTAGGACTCAGCCCTCAACTACCACAGGACACCGTCAAATCTTTTTGAATACAAAGTCATAATTTAATAGGATGTGTGGACAAAAGGAAAAGTGTAATGAAGGCTTGAGAACTCAGGAGCTGTTCAAGAAAAGCAGCTGCTCATTCCCCACTGTCAGCATGGGTGACAGAGTCATCAGTAACTGCTGCTATACCATGCCAATATCACCGATGGTCTGGGGCCAGAAACCTATCTACAGAGCTAGTCACAGTTCTGCCAAGCCTCATGAGACCTCATGAGACCAGGCCTGAGAGCACGAACAGCTCAGCACAGATAGTGTCACTGTGGGAAAACCAACTCAGAACAGGAGCCTGGAGAGAGAGCATTCACGGAATACAGAGAAGTTGTCTCTTTTTAAAAACGATTCCTCATGATCAACCTTGTTGGTATTTAATGTAATTTCCTATTGGAAATCCTATTTAGAATATGAGAAAGAAGGGAGTTCAAGAAAGGAAATTTCCCCAGGGGTCCCAACAGTTACACGCCCAGTGGGGTCAAGACTTACGTAGGCTGCCTTGTAAGGGGTGCTAGAATCTGAAGGGAGGGGTGGTACATTCCTGTCACCTTCCATTGGTTTGTAGCGATGCTTCAGACAGGAAGGGCTGTCAGGAACATGCCATGAGTGGCCATCAGAAATGGATTTACCTGAAACAAAAACCAAAAGTGATAGTCTATTCTCTATAAGCAAAAGATTTATATATTTAGTTATATGAAAAAGGTCATGGGTAATGCAGCATCAGGTTATAATATAAAAGAGTTCTGCAGCTTCCTCTTGCAAAGCATGCAATGTTTGCAAAATGTCAGTATGTCCCAGAAGGGGATGGAATGAGAGACATGCAACCGAATAACACTGTGCTTTCACTAGATGGGTTCACAGATGGGGCACAACAAACATACAACTGGCTGCCGGATGAGTAGCGTTTTGGAGCTGGGTCTCTGATGGTGGTGACAGTGGGCTACAAGGCCAGGTCTGGGGGGCCAAGAGGACAGATGGCCTCTCAGGTGTGAGGGGAAGCGAGGACGTCAAGATGGGCTTGGGAACTACAGGGCTGCCCATGGCTCGACTCCACCACCACAGATGGGGTGGGCCAGAGAAGAAAGCTTCGAGCCACACAGCAAGCAAAGGAAGGCACCTTCTTCCACGAATACAACAGCACCTCTACAGTCCCCCCACCCACCTACTCCTCCTCTGCCCAGGAAATCACCATAAGCAAAGAAATAGTTCCAAACCAAGCCACCATGAAGAAAGCTTGATCCAGGCCAAAGAACTTTAGTCAAATGGAGGAAAAATAAAAGAGGCACCATGAAAACTTCCCTTCTGCACAGCCCTGAGTGGAGGGGAGGGGCGGCACTGAGCCCTCTGGGTTGAGCGGGGTTTTGTGGCAAGCACGCAGGTATGTGTGAGTACGGCAGTGTAAATACACCATGACACAAGGACCAAGGCGCATGGTGTCCACAGAAGGCGGAGGTCAGACATGACATGGAGCGAGGTTTAGGATGCAGTGCGCACTGCAGGGTGCTACCATGTTGGGACACATGCATGGACAAGGGCCTACCAGAAGACGCTTTCAAAGTTTTTGTGGTCATTTTAAGATAGGCCTCAGGATTTTCAGGGATTTCTACATCTGAAAAAGAATAATGTCATTTTCCTTACTGGAGGAACATGTGGATTAATGCCAAGTATTATGTTAAAACAGAAGACACGCTGTCAGCTGGCAGGAGAAAACCAACTACCTTTATCTTTCAATTGAAAAGATTTCAAAATCCAGAAGGACTTCTCAGCCACCTCTGACTGTCCAAAGTGGGGGTGAGGGAGGGAGTGTATGCAGGAAAACGGGAAGCACTCTGAGCATCTCAATGCACAAACTCACTGGTAAGTTGTTCCCAAACATCCAGAGCCATAAATGATAGCTCTAATGTCTGAATATGAATCTCCTTTCTTTTCTTCTTTTATTCCACCAGTAATAGGAGGGACCCAACTCTCAGCTGACAGCCCAGAGGGCAGGACAGAACATATGAAGCCACGAAAAGCCCGGATCAGCCAGAAGCTAGTGAGTGGACTTTTGATCACTGAGAGTTGGCTGAGCCACTAAGGCACACACACAAAAACCTAACGGGGCTTTTTCATGGCCATTACCTGACAGTGCACTGTAGTAGGGACCCTCCTCGTCGTCTTCATGAGAGGAGGAGCCCCCCACATCACCTGTGTGATCCCATTCCAGAGGGATGGAGTCCACGCTGACAGGGGTCTCACAGCCAGACCGTTCGTGGCCCGGTGCCGGGGGCATCAGGTGGCAGAGAGACTGCAGAGATGAGGGCTCTTCACTACCAGCCCTCTTACACCACGAGTCACTCGGGAGCTCTCTGGAGTCTTCCATGTCTGTTTCATTCTCAGAGGCTTCCTTCTCATCTTCCAAGGCCTACATGGGAGAATCCAATTTGAAAGACAACCAACTCACAGGCTGTCACAGTTGAAAGGAGCATTCGAATTTGGCATGACCAGCAGTTCCTGATAATGCTTGCCATTAGCATTTCTGACACAGATTTTAAAAGAATCAGACTCCCAGACCCATTCCAATTTAGAATGGTCATTCCATTTAGATGCCCTGCATTGGGGCCTAGAAGTTGTATTTTTTCCAAAGCTCCATTCTCCCCCGCTAGGAAATAAACCCCAGAAATCTGATCATCTAAGTTGAATGTATCAATGTAAAAGAAAATGGAGGCCGAAGTTTCAGGTAATGGCAAGAACCAAGGACCAGAAAACCCACACAAATAAGGAAGATTAGAGTATTTTGAGTAAGATTCACACCTTCAAGGACTACATGTACTCAGCTTTTTCTTTCATATGTCCCATTTTATTCAGTGTTGATGTCCACACTGTGTTGTAATGCTTCTGTAAACAGCCCCATTTTCAAAATGAGGGAACTGTAGGATAATTTCTGAAGCTCTTTCTAATGAAGAAATAACTACGTTTAAATTTGACCAGTTGGGGATACAAAACAAAGAAGTGGCTAGTCCTGCTGGTTGTTGTTGTTAAGTGCCGTGGAGTTTAAGTGTTAAGTGCTATGTTGTTAAGCAACCCTGTAAGGATTTCCAACGAGTGGTTGGTGACCGTGAACTGCTGACCTTGCAGTTCAAAACAACTTTGTAGTCCAGCACATTAACCCACAGTGCCACACCAGGACTCCACTGTTGGTTTAGTGGTCGCCATTAAGTGAAGATTTTTGCACACACACACAAGTTTGAACAGCTTAGTTAGCTCCATCTAAACTTCCCAAAAGGTCCCTTTGTCAAGGGAAAGATCAAAGTTGCAGTGAAAATAAAGTACCAGAAAGGCATGAATAGTGAAAGCTCCCAGACACACTAAGTTAAAGGAAAAGGCAAACAGATTCCCAAAGTTAAGCATACCCAGAATACTTAACAACTGATTTTAGGGGTACTGACATATGCCAGAAAAATTTGCCCTGAGGAAAATACGCTGAGAACAGGGCACTTTTAGAAGTGCTGTCTTTCCCACTGAGGACTGGAAACTGGAAGGAACTGTGGTGGGGATACCTGTGGCTAGCTCTATGTTGTAAAAAGTGGAAATAAAAAATTTCAATGTAGGCTTTATAGCAGCAAACACAGTTAGCCATTACGAGATTAGGTTTCCCAATGCTTTGAAAGTTCCGACAAATCTACCCTGTGAGCAGCCCAGAAGCCCTCTCTGGGCAGTGTTTCGCCTTACCGGATGGTGGGAGGTCAGCCTCCGGTGGAATCGGGAGACCCTGCCGAACACCTCCTGACAGTATCGGTGGAGTTCCTCCAGCTCGTCTTCAATCAGCACTGCGTCTAGGGGCTCACTCTTTTGAATGAGCTGCTCTCCAAACACTATGAGCTGATCAATCTTGTTGGTATTTAATGTAATTTCCTGTTGGAAACCCTATTTAGAATATGAGAAAGAAAGGACTTCAAGAAATGAAATTTCCCTGGGGGTCCTGGTAGTTTCTGTTTCTTGTGGACCAACATAAATAAAAATAACCAAAACATCATTACTGTTTTGTCCCTTCACCTAGTACTTAGCTAAGTGACAATGCAAACTGACCACTTTAAAACATTTGCACAGACATTATTTAGGTTCTTAGCTAAATGACAATGCAAATTTAATACTTTAAACTTTGGCACACACATTATCTTCCTTTGGGGCACTGGCTTTTCTGATTAAAATACTCCTTAACACGTAATGAGGATGGTATTTATTTACTGGGTTTGAGCAAGAGACTTGTCTAACCCATTGACTGGCGGGTATTTCCTATGATAAGCTACCAATGGACATTCATTTCCATTTGTTTGTTGGCATCATATATATTGCTGTTCGGGCATGACAATTTTCCATTTCTCACCCTCTTCTAAAATCGGACCAGTGAGGGAATTATAATGAATACGGTATCTCCGTAGTGCAAATGGTCGACAGCTAATTGAAAGGTTGGAGGTTCAAGTCCAGAGACAGCTTTAATGAAAGGCCTGGAGATCTACTTCTGAAAACTGGGCCATTGGAAAACTCTGTAAGCACAGTTCTACTCTGACACCCATGGGGTCGCTACGAGTCAGAGCTGATGCCACAGAAGCTGCTTACTGGTTTTATACTGTGATGTGGCTATTTGTAACAAAGCAGAAGGTATCTGTTATTGTCCCCACTGTTGATACAGATGCCCCTCCCTCCTGTCACACCTAATAAAGTTCTCTTTGGAATCTAGTGCTCATTCTCCCACTGGTGGATTATAAATGAGAAAGAGAAAAAGGAGCCCGTGACAGTGATCTCTGGCTGCCTTAACAATTCTGGAATGTGGTTCTCAGGGCATCAGATGACATTTGTACATGGCCAGTTCTCTGTAGAGGTGCATTCTTTTCAGAGGAGCGAAGATGGTAGCCCTTACATTCAGCTGGCGCATCTTGTCGTCAGCATCGCTCTCAGAGAAGTGCTCCACGTTAGTCAGCTGCAGGTCCATTTCGGTCAGCCAAACCAGAATGCTCTCCCTGGTCCCCTCAAATTCCTCCCTCTGGTTGGTGAAATGCTGTAAAAGTGGAGGAAAAGAAATCACGTTTGAGTTGATGGAAGGAGACTCCAGGCAGACAGCGAGATCACGGAGGCTGAGAGGAGAGGGTGCCCAGAGCACTGGGAGAACAATCTGTCTCAAGGGTACCAGATGGCTGAGCAGGGTCAGGAGCCTGGGCTCTGCGACTCCTTATTCTCAGAGTTCAGCTTTTTCACCAGCAAATGAAGGAGGGTGACTAGATGCTCGCTAAAGCCTCTACGGCATTGGAAATAACAGTAACTCTCTAAGCTGTATCAGCGGCTTTTTGTTTTTAGGTGTGAGACTTAAAAAAGACACATACACGCACGCACGCACACACATATACAGAAGTCCTGGTGTGGCACTGTGGGTTAATGTGCTGGGCTGCAAAGTCAGTTTGAACTGCAAAGTTGGCAGTTCAAGCTCACCAGTCACAGCAGTTAACAACAACACATATAACATACAAACGTACACACATACACATGTTGTTGTTGAGTGCCATCAAGTTGGTTCTCACCCATAGCATATATATATATAT
>NW_006408585.1:1067776-1074485 GCF_000296735.1 Chrysochloris asiatica
AAAATATATATATACACATGTACACATATATACATATATATACACACAGATACATACACCCATCCACACATCCACATATGGAGTCATGTATGCTACTGCAGGGTAAGCAATGGACTGCAAACCATAAGATTGGCAGTTCAAACCCACCAGCTGCTCTTCAGAAACCCTACAGAGAGTTGCTATGAGTCAGAACCAATGCAAGGGCATTTAACATATACAGATGTTATGTGTGTGTGTGTGTATATATATATATATATAAATATACATTTTGGGTATATGTGTGTGAACGTTTATATAGCAAGTTAGGTTCCCTTTAGTAATTTCAACAGATACTTGTGATAATTAAGGTTCTGTGTCAACCCCCATGGGGAGATCTAATATAATGCAATCAACTCTATGCTGAGGTCTGCTATGACTAGCCAATCAAACAATGGAAAGAAGGTTTCCTTGGGGATGGAGCTGGCTTTTCATAGTCTGGACTCTCAGCAGGCTCTCTGTTGGGACTGGATCTTGCATCTGGCTCATCCTCCAACCTTAAGTTTTTCTAACTTGAGTCAGTGGCTTGCTCTATTGCCTGCTATCCCTGGGAGTCACCGGCAGCCTGCCCTTCTTTCCTGCCAGACCTGCCTGCCTGCCATCTATCTGAAGTGCCAATCTTGGTTCATCAGCCCTGCAGCTATATGACTGAGAAGCTTCCAGGCTGCCATCTAACCCACAGACAGGACTGACCGCCTACAACTGTGGGAGCCATTTCCTTGATATAAATCTCTCTTTATATGTATGTATATAAGCTTCACTGCTTTTGCTTCTCTAGAGAACCCAACTTGACACACTACTGTTCACTAACACTAGTTCCATTTTTCAATTGTGTCAACATTCTTATTATTTCCATTCCTAATTAATCTAGGTTTCCTGTTACTCTTCCCCACTTCATCTTCACTTTAGGGTAAATGTTGACTATTTAGATCATGTTTTTATTTTAAATACAGGGGGCACAGTACTCAAGAAATCAGAGTTTTTAAATTTCTCCTTTGAGGAACTCCTCTGGGGTCCATGCCAGGCACTTCTGCCTGCTTTTACAGAAGTTTTAGCAAGACAGAACTCTTAACAGCTTCAAGATGGAAAACCACTGCTCTCAGGATTGACCTTAGCCTGGTGGCACATCTACCTCCACTGATTCTGCTTCCTCAGAGAAAGAAGACCCAAGGAAAAGATTCGTCACCTCCAAGCCTCTTGTGTTACCACCTCAAAAATGAGCAGTGATTCTCACACAAATGTAGCATTTTGTGCCAAGGCAAGGTTTTGGGTGGCTAACAGTTAAGCAGAAGAATAGGAAATTAATGCAAGGGGGTTCTTTCTATTATTAGAAAAGCTAGCCAGGTCCTTCCTGAGAGGGTTTAAAAAAAAAAAAAAATCCAAAGACTAGGTTCCCATCTTCCTATCTTGGTTCTTGGTTCTGAGAACAGAGGCTGGGATTAAAATTAATTCCTGCAATTCCTACCCACACCAATGCTGTCAGTTTATACCTGTACTCACAAAAGGTTTACATACCATGTCTTCAGAATTAAAGACAGCCAAAGTGAATATTTATATTCAGAAAACAAACTTGACCTTTGAAGTAAGTCAGTGTGCTCTGCAGTTTAGAGGAAATTCACTGTCCTGATCACTATAATGCAGATGGAGTTAATATGCTCTGTCCACGGTCCTTACAGTGCAAGATCACCGTGCATACAAAAGGAGAGCTGGACAAGACTCTTTCTGAAGGCTCTTATGGCACCTTCCCCAGACTACAGAAGACAACTGCCCAGACACTTTGAGTAGTTTGTGTGCTAATGTGCACAACACCAATGGTTACAGAAACTTGACAAAGGGATTTGCTTTGATAAACAAATCCTGACAATAGACTGCCTAAAAAGCCCCAAATGCAAATACTTCTTTAGGGAGCAAGAACACTAGCAGCTCTGGACTTAAACAAAAGGGAAGGCTGTGTTGGAAAACTTTCAGATAGCTTAGGCCTTGATATGAAATCTTCTACCCACAGCATTGTGTGTAGCCTTGGTATCATGTATCACATCCCCCTGAGCAACTACACACAGCCCAGGTGACGGGGAGGCGCTCACTCTGAGTCTCCGCAGTACGGCCGCCACCCGCTTCTGCAGGTTGTCCCAGCGCTGGTTGCCCTCGTGGACCATCTGCTTCAGTTTGCTGGCTGTGTCCGTGCGGTTCTCCCGGGCCAGCCGACGGTACTGCTTGTTGATGAGCTCCAGCTGAGTGAGCCGCTCATGGATCTGCCGCTGAAATGCCTGCAGCACAGAATGAACGGGTTCCCAGTCAGCTGCCTCCTGTCACAGTACCTATTTCCAACCTTCGGCGCTTTCTTGAGCCTCCTCCTACCTTCCCCCTCCCTCTTAGCAAATCAAATCACCTCATCTGCTGTTGGGTGAAAATAAGAGTCCAGTACATGGGTCTCAATTTTATCTCAAATAAGAGTCTCAATCCTTTGAATCCTTCATGTATCTCCCTATCAACTTCTTGATATTAGTGCCCACCCTTGACTCTTCCCTTCTACCCCATTCATTTTACAAACAAACAAAAAAAGCTAGGTACTATACTCTGCATGGTCCAGAGAATACATGGGGGGGGAACTGCCAGAACAGGAAGAGCATACAGACACCCCCTCCAGGCCCCAAACACCCTGATTCCAGTGGTTAATCCTGAGATGCAACAGAGAGCTTATTACTTCACCAGTTCTTCTGAGGTGAGTTAAGAGAACAGGCTTTCTATAAAGGGGAATACAATCCTTATACAGACATGAGCTACAACATAGATGAACCGTGGAAACATGCCAAGTGAAATATGTCAAGTCACAAAAGGGCAAATACTTACATCCTATATACATGAAAGAGCTCTGGTAGCATAGTGGTTACGAATTGGGCTGCTAACCTCAAGGTCGGCAGTTCAAAACTATCAGCTGTTCTGCAGGAGAAAGATGAGGCTTTCTGCTCCCATAAAGATTTCCAGCCTCAGAAACCCTATGCAGGGTCACTATGAGTTGGAACTGACTCCACGGTACTTAACAACAACAACAACATATACATGAAAGAGCTCTGGCAGTGTAGTGGTTACAAATTGAGCTGCTAACCGCAAGGTCAGCAGTTCAAAACTACCAGCTGTTCCACTGGAGAAAGATGAGGCTTTCTGCTCCCGTAAAGATTTACAGCCTCAGAAACCCTGTACAGGGTCGCTATGAGTCGGAACCGACTCCACGGCACAAAAACACCACCATATACATGAAACAAGAGATGGTATGAGACAAAAGCTACTTGGTAGTTACCAGGAGCAGGACAGCGGAAAAGGGGAAGTCAATGTTCAGGGGCTACTGAGTTTCTGTTAACGGGGGTGGAATCATTTAGAGATGAACAGTGGCGACGGTTCCACAGCTAGAAGAACATTATCAGTGTCACTCAGTCATACATGCAAACATTTTGAATGGGCAAATGCTCTGTGATATATGTATTACCATAATAAAAAACAGACTAGGCTGCCCCAAGTTCACTGCGTAGTAGGTTACAGCGGGCTGTGTACCCTGAAGCGCCCTCCAGCGGTGGGGGGAGGTGACCACTCGGCAGCAGCCTTTTACAGATCCAGAGCTGTCGCTGCAGAGAGTTACCAAGAGCACTAGGTTGGAGAAGGTTTTTACCTCACATCTCTTCAGTTCTTCTTTGGCAATGGTGTACAACACCTCCGAGGAATTCGGGTAGGCCGCCGTCCTCTCAGCCGACTCAAGCCAGTCTTCAAAGCGGGAATAATCATCTAGAAACTTCTGCCACAGGCGCCACGTCTCTTCAATTCTGAAGGAAGGACAGCAACTTTAAATACAGTGCCCATACTGTCACACTTCTTTCTGTCCCTTGACAGGTCACATGTCTGTCCCCCACTGGCACTCACACTGTTTAGGGGGAGAGACCCCAATCCCCCTTGCAGAAAATAACCAGGTCGGTATACCTTCCTCCCCAGGAGTGCTGAACCTCTGAGCCTCTCAGAGCCCATGCATGCTTCAGCAGCTGGGCAAACAGAGGGAAAGTAGCCAGCCCCCTCTTATCTGAGACACCAAGACATTCCCCTGATGAGCAGTGTCCATACCTACTGAGCCTTCTCCCAACATCTCCAATATCCAGGCCTTTTCTAAGCATGTATACAGACCACAACTGCTTGTACTGAGGCCAGAAGAGCACTCTTACACCACATAGGGGCATCTTGGTGCTTACTTCATTCGCCGTTCCATTGACATGGCACAGATGTTCCGCCAGCGTCTGTCGAGGCTCCTGGTGGTCTGCTGTATTGAGTCACACTCGGTCTCATTTGCACAGGCATCAGAGTCGTGCAAGAGAACATCACAGATGTTAAACACCGATTCCACCCCTGCACTGTGTTGTTCAATATCTCGTTGCAGGTCCTATGATTCCAACGGAGGAAGACAAACTGTGAGGTGCTGGTAGCAGAGTTGGCATCAGAGGGTCTGCAGTCCAGGGGGTACAATCACTGGTGCGGTTTACCTTGGAACTAGCAGCACAGACCAAGTCCCTCCCCACTCTGTACAACTTTTATGCTACAGCACCTAACACAAAGTCTAAACACCGGCAACAGTGGGGCTCTGTTACACTGACTGTGGGTATGTCGGGGGCAGGTGGGTGGCAGCTATGCCCTCTACACATTGATGGGGAGCACTACTGACCCTTGAGAGCTCACGGCCCCTCAAACACTTGGCCTCCAAGTCCTCCAATTCAGACTTGGTTTCAGAGAGAGGTTGTCTATGGTAAACCCATCGAGTCTCTGCAGCAGCACTTAAACTTGAGCAAGAGATGCTTTTGACCTTCTATAGGTCAAGGGACTCTGAAATCTAAGAGTTTTTGTTTTCTTCACACACAGACATCAGATCATGCATTCAGTTGCCCGGGTGTCCACAGTTTCCCCATGAGCCCATCTGAGGGGCTCATATTAAGGGGTCCAGCTCGGGCTATGACTTGGGGATGGCTAGGTGTCTAGAATCATGTCCTATGATGGTGATAGAAATGCAGTCTCTCCAGTCAGGGAGAGACTTGCAAAATACAAAATACATTGAAAAATGTGCCTGCCCATGGCCTTATCTGGGTCTGAGTGGGAAGACCCTGGTTGAAAGGCAATGAGGCAGTCTAGCCTCTGATAAGCCCGAATGTCATCATTTTCACTGATGCTATATAGTTTCTCTATTTATTCAGCTTACATTGACTAAAAGATAAAGAAAAGGGATCAATATACTTAATGAATGGTAGCAAGAACTTAACTCTACAGAAACTTCTAAGAGACCAACATCATTATCTTGCTTAATCGAAATTTTAAACATTTTCAAAAAATTTACAAATATGCTTCAAAAGCATCGCAAAATAGAATGTTCTACTGATGTTTAATATGAACTAACTTGCAAAATACAAAATAAAGTTGGAGATTTTTTTTTAAGTGAAAACAACATTGTGCAAATAAAAATTCCACCACTAGTATCAGGTGAGGCATCAGCTTGTATGAGGATTAATCTTCACAAAGTAATCACTCAAATCTACATAAGAACAAGATTTAAGCAATAGTGTAAGAAACTTTTGCCAAAGATTCCTGAACTGGCCCTTGAATGGCCCTTGTTTTTTGGTTTTCTGCTCTTGAGTAGGTGAAGGAAAGCCCTGAAACTGGGAGAGGGCTGAGGAGGAGAGTGGAAGTGAGAGGAGATGGGGAGACAAGAAACTAGAGAAGAGAATTCAGTCAGCAAGAATGAGAATAAAAAGGAACAAGAAAAGCAAGGTACAGAGGGAAAAGGAGAAAATCAGGCTGAGAGGGCGGAACTGGTACAAAGGGCAACCATCATTGGTGGCTCCAGGCTAGTTCCATGGCGGGGCTGGGTGGCAAGCACATTGGATGAGGTGGTACTGAGGGGGACTCAAAGGGTTTAGAATGAAGCTGAGCTGGCCCACAGGAGAGAGATTATTGGTAGTTACAGAATGAAGGATGTGTGACTAACACCACACTAAGCCACCCCACAGGGAACCAGAAGCTCAATGAAAACAAGAGAGAGATGCTGAAGACTGAATGAACATGTGTCAGGATACATAAGTACCCAAAAGCTGACACCACTTCTTTGAGCTTTGAAAAGGATACATTCTATAAGAATAAAAATACAGCCTTGTTTATTACCTAGAAAACATCTATATAAAAGCATAAGGTTGTTCCTTAGCTAATCTCTTCCCAATCTCACTGGGCACTCAGGGACAAATCAATGAGAATCCAGAGACATTGATGCTATTAGTCACTTTTGTGGAAGTTAGTGCTATGTGATCCCAAATTTTCAGAAATAAGATGTCACTCCAGAAGAAAGACAAAGAGTGATACCCAGTGTGTGAATCTGAAGGTGGTAGAAAAGAAGCCATGAATCAAAGAATGCAGGCTGCCTCAGTAAGGGGGCAAAGGCAAAGAAACAGATTCTCCCGAGACTCGAAAAAGGAACACAGCTCTGCTGACACCCTGATTTTAACCAGTGAGCCATTGTACATTGGTGTGGGTTTAGCTGCTAAACTTGTGTTAACTTTTTACAGCAGCAAAAGAAAAGTAATACAATATCTAACTTCTTTACAATAATAGTAATAAACACCAAAGTGTGTGTGTGTGTGTGTGTGTGTGTAGGTAT
>NW_006408585.1:1074603-1087001 GCF_000296735.1 Chrysochloris asiatica
CGAGTTGGTTCTGACCCATAGCGACCCTGTAGAGGGTTTCTGAGGAGCAGCTGGTGGGTTTGAACCACCAACCTTGCAGGTCACACTGACCTTGTGGTTCAGTGCATTATCATGCAGTGCCACACCAGGACTCCACACTTGACAATATATTTATTTATTCTTGAAAACCAATGAAAATCATATGAAATTCATGATGGTGGTGGGTCCTGAGTTCTATAAAGAGGGCACCTTCATATTAGCCAGACTGTAATCATGCACCAATAAAGTCATAAGGATAGTTGTTGATACAAAAGTAGTAAACTTTGGGGAATGTTTTCCTGAACTTCGCTGCTGTTGTTAAGTGCCATCGAGTCATGTATGGAGGCATGAAATGTCACTAATACCATTAAAAGGAATGAACTGAATTCAAGAGAATTTATCATTAAGGAGTAGCCTATTGCACTGAATCTGGTGACAAAGATTCAGTTTGTTTCTAAACAGCTGTGATATCTGGGTGAATTCTCCCATGTCAATGACAAACTAAGCAAACCAAAGCTTTGCAAAGGATGAATATGGTGAAGAAAACAGATAGGAGTCTGAGAACCATATTGCTTATCTGGTCAAACCAGAACTCGTCCATGGGTCTTAGAAAATCAGAAGTGAAGTTGCAGAAAGATTAAGATAAACTTACTTTCAAACAAACAAACAAAACTATGCATATATATATGTATATATAATAACTTGGGCACTGAAACAGGAATGGGTGTGTGAGCGTGAGCGTGAGCCCATGCAGGGCAGGAGGATTTGATAAGGCAGCTATTCTAAACCTGACAGGTTAGTTCAGTGAAAGACAGTGTAGAACTCAATGATTTTTAAACAGGAAATTCAGAGTTGGCTTGAAAATTGAATAAGTGATTAAAGAAACTGATAGCATTGTAGAATCCTAAGCTTTGGGTCCAAGTATGTTCCTTACTATACTTGTTTGCTTTTAAAGCTTTGACAGACACACATGAAGGACAAACCCAATCCCATGAAGGACAAACCCAATCCATGAAGGACAAACCCAATTCATTGCTATTCCAATGATCTCTATTCAGAGCAACCCTAGAGAACAGAGTAGAATTGCCCCATAGGGTTTTCGAGGCTGAAATCTTTCCAGAAAGAGCTGGCCACATCTTTCTCCTGTGGAGCAGCTGACTGAGTTTGAACTGCCAACCACCTTTCGGTTAGGAGTTGAGTGCTTTAAATGCTGTACCACCAGACTCCTCTTATTGAGTAAAAGGGTTCTCTCTTATCACCTTCTGTCATTAATTGAATTGTGCCCCCTAAAAATAGGTATCAAATGTGATTTTCATTACAGTTATGTAATGATGTAATTTGGTAGCTATGTAATTCTGTAATCATCCACTATTATGTGATCAGCCAATTAGTTGTAAGGGGATTAGGGTGGGATGCAACACCCTTCCTTAGGTTACAGTCCTGATCCAGTCGGGGGACTGTTCCGGGATGTGGCCTGCATCACGCACTATTTACAAGAGATACAGGAGGGAAGCAGAGCATGCATGTCCTTTGGATCTGGAGTCCCTGAGCTGGGAACCTCCTAGAACCAGGAAACCCAAGAGAGAAAGCCTTCCAGCACGGGTGCCCTGGGTCCAGACTTTTAGTCTCCTAAACTAGAGGAGGACAAATTTGCTTGTTAAAGCTACCTACTTGGGGTATATCTGTTCTAGCAGCTAGACAACTAAGACACCTTCCAAAACAGTATTAACAAAAATCAAAGATGAAAGTTGAAAAACAAAACAGCCTTGTTTACCACCAAGATGAAGGTCTGCATCTTAAACATTACTCAACAGTCTCACCAAGAGCTAAGTGAGTGGTGGTGGTGGGTTACTCAGAGAAAGGGGCGTCACAGATAAAAGAACACGGACTAGTGACCAGTTTTCTTCAGGAAAAAAACCAACCAACCTATATTACGAAATGGGAATGTGCACAAACACAGACAGTGAAGGGAAATACGGCTTGAGTTAGCAGGTACTGTAGCTATCTCGCCTCTTAACAAAAGTTTGATTTCCCACCTGCTGTTCAGCAAGCCTCTTCTGGATTTCTTGATCATCACAGACATCATAAACAACAGGCTTAGAGAGCTCAGACTCAATTCGAGCCAACCAGGTGCGAAGGTTGCTCATGTTTTTGTCTAACTGCTGAATAAATGCAAAGGTCTCCTTCAGTTTCTTCACCCTAAACATGATTGTAGAGGGGAAAAAAAGAGGTGGAAAACAAAAGCCCAATATTTTAGTAGTGAGCAGACTGTGCTAACAGGGAACCTACCTTAGGAACAGTAGAGACTTTAAAGCAGTAACAATTCTCACAACTCCAGATACCAGTTTCCATGGAACATGTGACACTTTGTAAAACTGTTGCTTCAGCTAATTTCCAAATGGACTCAGAGTTAATCCACCCATGCAAATCCTGCAATCCTACCATTCCAAGAGCAGGAGCCGCTGAGAACCAGTTCATCTTTCTGGGGCTCTGCCAAGTCTCCTCTGAATCATGGTGATCTCTTCAGGCACAACAGAAGGAAGCACTGCTAGTCCTGTGCCATCCCCATGATCAGTTTTGGATCACATCAGTAGGACCTTTAGGGTTTTATTGGCTGGTTTTTGGAAGTACATTGCCAGGCTTTTTTTCCTAGTCTTAATCTGGAAGTTCTGCTGAAAGCTATTCAGCATCATAGCAACATATAAGTCTCTACTGACAGAAGAGTGGAGGCTGTCTCTGGGCTACATTGGCTGGGATTGAACCTGCATGGAATGAGAGAATTCTACCAGTGAGCCACCTGAGCTGAGAGGAGATGCCACTCTGGACTTCTGCCCAGTTCCTGTTGTGGGCATAGTTGAGATTGTAGCAGCCAGTGATCTTTCCTGATGGGCTGAAGATGTTACATGTGAGGTCCACTTGGTGGTATTTGGCTTGTGATGATTCCAGGGGCCTTTCTCTTGGATCAACTATAGACTATGTGCCAACTGACCACTCTCCCTCTAATCTGACAGGGTGGAGGGTGCTGTAACCTCTACACCCCATGCAGGTACTTTATGGGGTATCTGTGTCTGTCAAAGAGTGAGCAAGGAAGGGCATAAAGGTCATTTGCATGCAAGGCACAGCTCTGCCACCTCTCTCACCATCTGTCTTAGTTCTCACCCAGCCCAAGTGGGCATCGAGCATATCTGAAACCACACACATGGTGTTCGTACACTTGTGTGGTGTTCGTATACTTGTGTGCTCACCAGTGTATCAGCTCACTGTCAAGGGAAATGATAAGTTGCTGAGAGGAAACAATTGCTTTTTATACAGCTACTGAGATAAAATGCTTCAATAAACCATTTTCATGAAAGCAGTCCTACAGTAGAGAGCATGAGGGCCTGGATCTGGTAATCTGTAGGATTTTTAGTTAATTCCAGAGCTTTGAAGCGTGCTTACAATTACAAGTCCCCATTTATACATATTCTGTCTAAACTGCATCCTGCGGCTGATCCTATTGGCAAGATAAATCGGGACAATGACATCCAACTTACAGGAAATGGACCACTTTCCATGCCACCATCCTCTCTCGTTTTGACTCCCTGTGAAGAGCTCCCTGCCAGCCTGCCTGAACTGCTGTCTGTCCACCTCAGGTTGTATACATTCTAGAAGATACATCTGCTCCATTATCCAAACCTCTCCCTGCCCTGACATACTAGTGTCACCTACGCCATGATTCAGTTCCTTGTGTTCAGTGGCTCGCTGCAAAGCAGCTTCTCTCTCCTTTTCCGGAACCTCTACCTGCTGCTCCCATAGATAAGCTGGGTACCCACCTCCACATGTTCTCATAGCACCCTCACCCTATGCTGCACCTGCTACTCATACACTGTGTACCTGGCAGGGGCTGCCCTTTCTACCTCTGTGGTCACACCACCACCCTGCCTGGTAGATAGGAGGTGTCTACTAATGTTTGCTGGATGGATACATTTGTATAAGCTCTTCTACACACACTACTATGTAGTGGATGGCATGTTTTTTTGTTGTGTATCCTACATGAGACTAACTCAACCAGGGAGTCCACAGACTGCTGGGTTTATGATCTAAGGAAAATCCTTTTACCTTAGACCATCACCTCTAGTAGGTCTGGGATTCCTCAAGCTTCAGGGAGGTGGTAGCAGATGGGAGAGGCTAAGGCCAGAGCTTTGGAGACAAGCAGATTTGAGTCTAAGTCCCATTCCACCATCCATGAGCTATGCATCTCTGCCAGGTACTTAAGCTTCCAGATCCCCAGTCTCCTAGTTAACTGTAAAATGACTCACCTTACAGGGTAAACCTTGCTAGACAGTAAATGCTCGACACTACCAGCTCTTGTTATTGCAGACTGGGCTACCTGATGCTGAATTAACATCTTGTTTATAAGGCATTGGACCTCACAAAGTTCTCTCATAAATACGACCACAGGTTTGCTTTACTCTGAACAGCCGCAGGAGGCAGGCAGGCAGGCTTGAAGAGGAAGCCCCATAGTCCAGTGGTAAAGAGTGCAGAGTATGTCTGCACCTGGGTTTTGAATCCTGGGTGGGTCATGTTGTTGTTGTTAAGTGCTGTCAAGTCAGTTCTGATTCAGAGCAACCCTGTATAGTTTCAGAGAAGAGGCTGGTGGGTTTGAACCACTAAACTTGTGGTTAGCAGTCCAGGACCCCAGCTGTGACATATCACCTGTAAAATGGTACAGTAGTTCCACATTCCTTCCTGAGGTAGCTGATAGGTTGAAGAGGAGATAAACAAGTATAATGCATCTGACCCACTGACTATGGTAATAACAATTGATCAAGGTTTTCCAGATTATATTCTTCCTGCAAAAGCCTTTAAGAACTTTACTTCAAAGCACAAGATGATTTATTAAATAGGAAGTAACAGAATCTGGGGCCAGGTCAGGATGCAAGTGTAACCTAGAACTCTCCTCTGTTTCCATGGCTTCAGAAGCAAGTCTTCCTCACCCAATGTCCTGCTAGTCTGACTGCTCAGGGACAGCTGTCAAGGCAGCTGTCACCTCAGAAACCATGAGCCCTGCAGTTTTCCAAGCACTTATGAAGGGTGCCCTCCTGGAAGATTCTGGTTGAAGATGCAGCACAGCTAAAAGAGCTTCCGGTAGATGGGGAGAAGAGCTCAGGCTCAGCTACCTCCACATAGCATTCTGGCCTTCCCCTCTTCTCCTCCCAGCACAACAGCCCCCGCCCTCACTGCCTTCATCCAGTACCTGACTATTCAACTACAAGAACCCCAGCCTCTTTCTTACTGGTAAAGAAGAGGACTAGGATGCAAGTTTTTTAATGAAAGGAGCCCAAAAGCAACAAATTAACCTGGGTTCAAAAATCTAGTCATGTAGGGCTCTTGAATCTCTAAATCCCAGGGGTTAAGGTATGGGATAGGCAGAGAGGCAAGTACAGGGAACGTGGAACAATAATTTGGCTTTCTCAGGTCTATGGCGCTCTGGGCCAGTGGTATCCATGAGAGGCTAGTTGAGACAAACTTTTAGGTGTGGGATAAAACAGGAGACTTTCCTCTTTCTACCCCATTCTTCTTAAACTACTCTGAGATGGAGCCAAAACTTATCTGCACTCTGGTGATTAAAACGGCCATCCATGGCTGATGACAATATTTAGCATGCACGTGAAATGATTCTGTCGAATAAATGAGTGACGGTGGGTTATGTGGAAAATCATTTATGAAATCAGCCATGGCTCTGCCAATGAAATAATCCATGACAGACTCGGGTTTTGAAAAGTTCTTATGAGATGGGTACCAAAACAACTCACAGAAGAGCATAAACAGAAGCATTTGGATATCTGCAAACAAAATTTGGACCGATACTTTAAGGAAGGTAAAATTAAAAAAAAAAAAAAACAAAAAAAAAATGTTGCTGCTGACAAGACATGGGTTCATCACTACGAGCTTGAGTGCTAATGGCAGAGTATGGAAACATCCTCAATCACCGACCAAGAAAAAGTTAAAAAATCAACCATCATCTGGAAAATGATGCTTATAGTTTTCTGGGACTCTCAAGGGCCAGTATTAGAACACTATCTGGAAAAAGTTTCAACAATCATCAGTGCTCACTACAGTGAGATGCATACTAAAGAGCTGACTCCTAAACTTCAGATTAAACACAGAGGACTGCTACCTAAGGGCTTTGTGACCTTGCATGACAATGCATGTCTGTACACCTCTACCCACACTGTTGATACTCTGCACAAACTTCGTTTTGAGGTGTTAAAGCATCCTCACACATAGTCCTGATCTTGCTCCATTGGACTTTTACCTGTTTGGTCCCCTGAAAGCAACTCTTTGAGGATGAAGATTCACCTCTGATGAAGAAGTGAAGATAGCAGTGCATTCATGGCTTTCAGCTCGCCTAAAACATTTTTAGTAAGGAAACGTGAAAGCTTGTTGACAGATGGACAAGGCATACTGAAAAGCAAGGAGAGTTATGTCGAAAAATGATGTGTTTGTCTTTTCTAAAAGTTGATTAAAATAAATTCAACAACCAGGGTGCAGGTAATTTTTGACTCACCCTAGTATATTAGGGATTCTTTAACATTTATAAATTTGGTGACTTTGGCAGATCATCTATATTGAATGTTCACATCTACAGGTACACGGACCATTGTGCTTTATATGTTAGCAACTCATTTAACCCTTTTAATAATGCAGTGAGTTAGTACAATGATTATCCCCATTGGACAGATGAGGAAACCTGCCCATTTCACATGCTCCTTAAATAATAGAGGCAGGAATCCAACACAGGCACTCTGGCCTGGAGCTGTAGCCCTAAAGTATTATCTTCTTATTGAACCCTAAAATAACATGAACGTACTGGGGTGCAGGGTCAGTCAGGGACATTGATCAGAAGTCCAAATGCATTTCTCTAAGATAAAATACACTGGGGGGACAGGATCTCATACACCATGTACTACATTTTAGGGCTCTTAGTCTGGAGTTGAGTGGAAGCCAGAAGGCTCAGATGTGGTACTGAGCGTTTTCCCTCTATACATTTCTTTCAATTAATATTTAACCATTTGTTCTGTCCTAACCCTTTACTGATCTTGGGAATTCATTGAAAGCTGGACTATAGGTCTTATTTTCAAAGAAATCATAATCTAATTTAGATGCCACCCATGGACAAAGTACCAACTAAATCAAACCCACTGCCATCAAGCCAAATAGTAGGGGTGCAATAAATAACAGTTGAATGATTAAATGATGTTCATTTATACTTTCTAAAGGAATTTAATTTGTCTTCTTGACATAAGAGGTGCTCTTGTTATGAAGGTTTTTTTTTAAAGAGCCAGGAAAAACCCAATTATCTTTTAATTCCATTTTTCCAGTAACTTTTTGAAGCCCTCTCCCAGAAAGAAAAGAGGTAAAGACCCAAAGTTGTGTGGAGCCATCCTGCTACAAACTATGTGCTATCAGACCACACGCCATCATGTGCTTCCAAACCCTGGGTGCATTTGGGGTAAGAGAATTACTGGCACCTCACTCTCCTCATTTGGAACAGGCTTAAATTAGATATAAAAGTTGTTTATAAACCTGTAGAAATCATAGCAGCAAAAAGTTTCATTTTAATGAAAATGTCTGTATCTCTGAAGCTCCAGAAGAGAAGAATGGTGGTGGTGGCTGTGTGCCGTGGAGTCAGTTCTGACTCATAACCACCCTGCACAGGGTTTCCAAGGCTGAAATCTTTACGGGAGCAGAAAGCCTCATCTTTCTCCCATGGAACAGGTGGAATAGTCGAGAATATTTACAGCAACTTGGTTAGACTAGAAAAACACTATCATTACCCAAACAAGCAAGCGAGCAAGTCACAGGCATACCAAAACCAAACTCACTGCTGTTGAATAGATTCCGACTCAGAGCGCCCCTACAGGGCAGAGTAGAACTGCCCCCACAACCACCCCTATTCATCTTTATGGTAACAGGCTGCCATTATCTTTTTCTGATGCAGTGGCTGATGGGTTGGAACTGCCAACCTTTTGGTTAATAGCTGAGCACTTAACCTTGGTGCTACCAGAGCTCCTTTGTTGTTAAGGGCTGTCGAGTATTACAGCTCCGACTCATAGCAATCCTGTATAGGATTTCCAAAGAGTGGTTGGTGAATTTGAACCACCGACCTTGCAGTTCAAACTGACACTGTGGTCCAGCGCATTATCCCACAGAGCCCCAATAGGGTCAGTTAAAGGGGAAGGAAGGGAAGGAGGAAACGAAAGGAAGAAAGTCACCAAGAAGTCACCAACCCTCATCCAGTCAGGATTGAATCTGCTTCCACATTCCAACCTCTGACTCATGACATGATACCCAAAGTGCACAGTAATAGAAATTTGGTTCTCAGATAATCATGTTACAACTTATTCTAGGAACCCTCAGATAGCTTGTTGAGCATGTAGCATTCTTTTCTGTACAGACACTGTAATCTAATTATCTATCACCTTTCCCAGGTCAGGAAGTGTCTGTCTTCTGCCAATCCAGGTCCTGGCCCTGTGCATATTGCTCTTAGAAAAATTAAGTCTTAAGTTAATACTGGGAAACAAGGAGGCCTATTCAGAAGCCAGACTGTTGGTACGGGGAAACACTTCAGTTCTGTCTGACATCAACCACCTGAGGCTCACAGTCTCTATACTCTAGCAAATGCCCTGATTCAGCCCATGTGTGCTGACAGTTCTCACATGTGGATTTCAATACCTAACAACTACAACAACAAAAGAAACACCAGGGTTTATCTCCTGAGGTGAATCCTACTTCTGAAGATTGGAAAAACAAAATGTTCAGGTGCAAAGGGGGTGTTTCACCTGTGCAGCCTTTTTTTTTTTTTTGGTAAGTCACAAAAGGAACATAACAGAAAATGTGAATAAAAATGAAAACTTTTTTCCCTCCTCATATGAAACCAAACAAAAGATGAACTATCCCTAAGAGTAGCCCCAAATCAGAACAGCTCTTTTGTGGAGATTATGGGTAGACACATAGAGAACAAAGAAAATGAATAAAAGTTTTCCTTTTATCTTTAACTAGTGATGGTTCAGAATACAACACTGATGAACCCTGCTTGTCCTTCAAAATAAACAAGCACACAAACAAAATCAAGCCAGTATTCTATTTCAGAGGGTCAAGTCTTATAATGTGTAATGGAGGCTTTCAATGCCAAATTCATGCATAGGAAATACATTACATTTCAGTCCTATTCCTTACCTGCTGAACAATCTATACTTAAATTGTCAGAACCCTAGGTTAGCAAGAGTTAACAACAATAGCAAATTCCTTGCCAATGTGGATGGTGTAATAACTTAAAAAATACTAAGGAAAATTGAGATGGTCAGAGTACCAGAATTTGTGCTTGACATAAACAGATATTCAATTATGTGGGCAGCTGCCAGTTGCTAAAAACACTGTACAGATTCTGTACAATTACATCCTTTTAAACAACTACACATCTTTATAGAAAGATAATCAGTTACTTTGGGGGCACGGACATGACAATACATTCGTGCTAATTGCCTCTTTGAAGCATTTATGTCACCGGAGGACTTCCATTTTCTACACGGTATAATCACCTCTCCCCTCTGCTTGTCAAGTCAGACTGCAGACACCACACACATGCTGACACTGGAAGAGAACCCATCCCCCGAATGCTGAACACACACACACACACACACACACACACACACACACACACACACTCTACAGCCACCATCTCCTCGGTAATTTCTATTGTAACCAAAACGAGAGAGAGAAACACAGAGACAGCAGCCGCCACAGCCTCGGCCATATGCAGAGCTGATTTCTGAAATGGCACTTACTGTTTATGAGAAAAAATCATTCCTTATGTTTAAGCGAAAGCTCCCAGTTCCCGGCTGCACATCCACCTCCCAGGGACGAGGCAAGCCCTCCCCGCCCCCTCCCCAGCGTGCCCTCTTCAGTCACTAGTTCAGCATCTTCCACAGAAGCAGACAAGGCTGCCGGCCTCTCTCCCAAAGGCTCCTTGCGGGCACTGGCTCCCTCGCTAGCACAAAGCAATGCCGCAGGAAAGGAAGAGACCTTCTTCTGTGCTAACTGGAATTTTTAATCTCAGTTTTCTCCCTTCCAATAAACAAATATCTCAAGCGATTTCCTAATACACACACACAGCCTTTGTTCTGACGCTACAGGATTGCAATGCTGAGGGGGATGGAAAAGTCACAGTGTTATCTCGGCTATGGGTTATTTATGAAGTGTTAGACACCAAGGGAAGGAAAATTTAGATGTAGGGCATGGAAAAGAGGACTTCTGCTCTCAAATAAAAATGTATCAACTTCAGGTAAAAGAAACAGTGACATCTGAAGCCCTTGTCCTCCTAAAGAAGACATTGCCCCAGGTGGGTGTTTTCGACTCTGCCTTGTTAGTCCTGTGGATCCTGGCTGAGGAGGGGCAGAGAATCAGTCAGTCCATCCTGCCGCTTACTGCAGAAAACTGTCTTCCACGACAAGTGCAGTTCAAGCTTTTGCAGAGAAAAGATATTTTATAATTTCCCTTGCCAGTTCCTTCTATGGGTTATCATAATGCTATCATTGCTGTTGTTAGAAGCCATCAAGTCAGTTTCAACTCATAGTGTCCCTATGCACAACAAAATGAAACACAGCCTTTTCGCTTTCAGCAAGCAGTTGTGTCATCTGCGTATCACAGGTTGTTAACGAATCTTCCTTCAATTCTGATGCCATTTTCTTCTTCATAGAATCCAGCTTCTCAGATTACTTGCTCAGCATACAGACTGAATAAGGAGCTCTAGTAGTATAGTGGGTAAATGCTTTGGGCTGCTAACTGCAAATTCACCAGTCATGATCCACCAGGTCCTCCTCGGGAGAAAGATGAGGCTTTTTGCTCCTGTACAGATTTACAACCTCAGAAACCCTATACAGGGTCAATATGAGCGGACATCAACTCCACAATACACCACCACCACAGATTGGATATGTATGGTGAAAGGATACAACCCCGACACACACCTTTTCTGATTTTAAACCATTTAGTGTTCCCTGGTTCTGTTGAAACAAATGCCTCTTGATCTATGTACAGACACTGCAGAATCACAACTGTTCTTGAATACCCATTATTAGCAATGATATCCAAAGTTTGTCATGAATCCACATAGTCTAAAGCCTTGCACAGTCAAAAAAGCACACGTAAACATCTTTCTGGTATTCTCTGCTTTCAGTCAAGGTCCATCTGACACCATCAGTGACATCCCTAGCTCCATGTCCTCTTCTGGATCTGAATACCTGGCAGCTCCCTGTTGATTGATGTACAGGCTAAAACTATTCTAAAATTATCTTTAGCAAGATTTTATTTGCTTGTAATATTTATGTCATTGTTTGATGATTCCTGCATTCTATTGGATCACCTTTTTTTGGAATGGGCACAAATACGGATCTCTTCTCATCAGTTGGCTAAATAGTTGTCTTCCAAATTTCTTGGCTTAGGTGAGTAAGCACTCTCAGTGCTACATCAGTTTGTTGACATAGTTCAGTTTGTATTCCATCAATTCCTGGAGCCTTGTTTTTTTATGCCAAGGCCTTCAGTGCAGCTTGGGCATCTTCCTTGAATGCCATTGGTTCTTGACAATATGGTACCTCTTAAAATGACTGAACAAAATGTTAACACCTGGAAATCTCTCTTTACTTCCAGACTCAGCTTTCTGTTTAATCGTGTGGAGTTCTGATTACAGGAACATTGCTCTATTTGTACAAAGACTATTTTAGGTTCACGTCCAGCCCTTTTTTGAGACTTGACAACTTTAATAATTTCTCATGAGTCTCTTTAGTCCAACATTTAATCATTACTTCATCCTTTCTTTGAAACACAGCAAATACATTCAATATCCATGAAATCTGGAGCCTTGCTGTTAAGTGCCGTGGAGTCAGTTCTGACTAAGAGCAACCCTATGTACAAGAGAATGAAATACTTCCTGGTCCTGTGCCATCCTCACCTTGCTGCAACTGCTCTGTCATTCCATCTCATTGAGGGTCTCCCTCTTTTTCACTGACTCTCTGCCATACACAATGTCCTTCTCTAGGGATTGGTCCCTCCTGATAACTTATCTTAAGTACGTGAAATGAAGTCTCCTTATTCTCACTTGAAAGGAGCATTTTCTGACTTGACTTCTCCCAAGATAGATTTATTCTTCTGGCAGTCCACGGCATATTCAATGTTCTTTGCTAACATCTTAATTCAAAGGCATCAATTCTTCTCCAGTCTTCCTTATTCACTGTTCAGTTTTCACATGCATATGAGGTGACTGAAAACACCATGTCTCAAGCCAGGTGCACTTTAGACTTTAATATGACACCTTTGCTCTTTAATACTTTTGTTGTCAA
>NW_006408585.1:1087646-1094953 GCF_000296735.1 Chrysochloris asiatica
CAATAAGTACTTTATGCCCTCTCAGCTTTCAGCAAGCAAGGCTGTCATCTGCAGAATGCAGATTAATGAGCCTTCTTCCAATCCTGATGCCACATTCTTCTTCTCATAAATCCAGCTTCTTGGATTATTTGCTCAGCATACAGATTGTGTAAGTATAGTAAAAGGGTATAACCTGGATGCATAGCTTTCCTGATTTTAAAGTACGCAGCATCCTCTGATTCTGTTCAAATGACTGTCTCTTATCTACTCATAAGTACAGGTTCTTCATGAGCAAAATGAAGTGTTCTGGAACACACATTCTTTGCAATGTTACCCATAGTTTGTTATGATCTACAATCAAATGGCTTTGTATAGTCAGTAAAACACAAGTAACCATCTTTCTGGTATTCTCTGCTTTCAACCAAGACATCTGACATCAGCAATGATAGATAGCCCTTGTACTACGTCCTCTTCTGAATCCAGCCGGAAATTTCTGGCAGATCCTGGCTTATGTGCTAGAGCAACCATTTTTTAATGATCTTCAGCAAAAATTTCACTTACATGTAATATTAATGATATTGTTTAGCAATTTCTGCATTCTGTTAAGATCAATTTTTCTTTGGGCACAAAAATAGATTTCTTTTTTGGCCAGGAAGTTGTCTTCCAAATTTCTTGGCACAGGCAAGTGAATACTTCCCAGCATTCCATCGGTCTGTTACATCATCTCAACTGGTATTCTATTTCTGAAGATTTCCCTCTTGTCGATGCCTTCCATGTAGCGTTTGAACATCTTCCTTTAATGCTATTGAATCTTGATCATATGCTACACCTCCTAAAATGGTTAAATGTCAACCAATGCTTTTTGGTATAGTGACTCTGTATTCTTCCAATCTCCTTTTATTATTTCTTCTTAATTAGGAGCCTAGAACAGCGATGAGTACTCCCCAGACATAGTTTCTGACCAACTCATGCCTCAAAGCTGGACTTGCCTGCTGTTCAGTTTAGGTTACTGCCTATACATTAGTTCACCAATGCCTGCTCCTCACATGGAAGAACTTCCTGACTTTCAGTAGGGCCTAGGATTAACAACCTAGAGGTGGAATGATCAGCTTGGGAAGGAAAGTGGAAGTTGGCAGGGCAGACCTCACATCTGGCTTTCCCTCTACTAAAATCTCTAAATCCTTTCAGTCCCAAGAAAAGCAACTAAGATCAGAGCAAGTCAACTTATGACTAGGAGCATTGTTTGGTCTCCTAAAATAACCTTGAGAAACTACAGATAAAGTGAGTACAAGGAAAAACTTTATCAGTTTAAAAAAAGGCACACATCTCCCTGCCCATTCTGAAAGGGATGGAAAAAAACAATCTGAACACAGTTGCTATAGTAACAGATGCTGAGTTTAAAATGACATCTTAAATGGTACCATTATAAAGTAGGTGGGGTCTTTCATGTTGGCAAGTGAAATGTGAAAATTAAGCTTAGTTTGAAAGTCTCTTTTCATGGACTTAATATTCCTGATAGTGAGAGTGCAAGCCTGTCTAAATACGAAAGGACCCATCTTTGGGGACATATGGTTGACTGTCTGAGTAAGTTCTCCCCCACCCTTTTACAACACTGGTTAGGGTTGATAATTCTGTTAATGATGTTTCTCATCAAACAGAAATTAAGAGAGAAGGCAACAATATTCATAACATTTTTTAAAAAAGGAAAACAAAAATATCCAGGTTTCTTTTCCTCACTATGAAAATTTAGAAAATACAATTAGATTTTAAAGGAAATTAAAATCATTGAGTATCTCGACACTAAGTGGTAACACCTGTAAATGTTCTGCGGGGTGTCTTTCCACCTGATTGTCCCATCTTTTATAGGCACTGCAAGTGCTGGGTGGGTCATTTGCAAGTAATACTAGAAAGAGCCTGCTGCCTTCTGAGTTTCTGTGAAGAGGATAAAACACTTTCAGAAATAAATAGGGATGATGGTTGCACAGCATATGACAAGCTATGGACAACACTGTGAAGTGTGAATATTCCAGAACACTAAATTGTGCTCATGAGGAATCTGTACATAGACCAAGAGGCAGTTTTTTGAACAGAACAAGGGAACACTGAATTATTTAAAATCAGGAAAGGTGTGTGACAGGGTTGCATCCTTTCACCATACTTATTTAATCTGTGTGCTGAACAAATAATCTGCAAAGCTGGATTATATGCACAAAAACATAGCATCAGGATTGGAGGAAGATTAATTAACAATCTGATGATACAACCTTGCTTGCTGAAAGGCAAGAGGACTTAAAATACTTACTGATGAAGATCAAAGAGCACAGCCTTTGGTGTGGGTTGCACCTCAGTGTAAAGAAGACAAAAATCCTCACCACAAATGGTGCTATGGGTTAATACGCCAGACTGCAAAACCAGTTTGAACTGCAGAGTTGGCGGTTCAAGCTCACCAGCCACTCCTCAGAAACTCTATATACAGGGTCGCTATGGGTCGGAATCAACTCGATGGCACTTCACAACACAACATATAAATGGAGAAAATATTAAAGTTGTCAATGACTTCATTTTTCTTGACTCAACCATCAACACTCATGGAAGCAGCAGTCAGGAAATTAAATGATATATTGCATTGGAAAAATCTGCTGCGCAAGACTGCTTTTAAAGTGTTGAAGAGCAAAGATGTCAGTTTGAGGACTTGTTGTCAGGTGCCATCGAGTCGGAACCGACTCATAGCGACCCCATGCACAGCAGAACGAAACAATGTCCGATCCTGGGCCAACCTCACTACCGCTGCCACACTTGACACCATCAATGATGCCACCTGGCTGATCCATCTCGTTGGGGGTCTTCCCCTTCTTCTCTGACCCTCCACCTTACCCAGCATGACATCCTTCTCCAGCGACTGTTCCCTCCGGACAATATGTCCAAAGTATGAGAGACGAAGCTTAGCCATCCTGGCCTCCAAGGAGCACTCTGGCTGCACTTCTTCCAAAACAGATCTATTGGTTCTTTTGGCAGTCCATGGCACTTTCAATATTCTCCTCCAACACCACAACTCAAAGGCATCAATTCTTCTATGATCTTCCTTATTCACTGTCCAGCTTTTGCATCCATATTAGGTTATTGAAAATACCATGGCTTGGGTCAGGCACACCTTAGTCTTCAAGCTGACATCTCTGCTCTTCAACACTTTAAAAAGTTCCTGTGCGGCAGATTTGCCCAATGCAATAAATCGTCTGATTTCTTGACTGCTGCTTCCGCGAGTGTTGATAGTTGATCCAAGAAGAATGAAGTCCTTGACAACTTCAATCTTTTCTCAATAAGGTGTGCCTAACACAAGTCATGATATTTTCAATAACTGGATATGTTATTATGAAAGTTGAACAATAAATAAGACGATAGAAGAATTGATGCCTTTAAGTTATGGTGTTGGGGGAGAATGTTGAAAGCACCATGGACTGCCAAAAGAACAAATAGATCTGTGTTGGAAGAAATACAGCCAGAGTGCTCCTTGGAAACCAGGATGGCCAGACTTTGTCTTTCATACTTTGGACATATGGTCCAGAGGTAGCAGTCACTGGAGAAGGACATCATGCTTGGTAAAGTGGAGGGTCGGAGAAAAAGAGGAAGACCCCCAACGAGATGGACTGGCACAGTGGCAGCATCAATGGGCTTCAGAGGACACAGTTAAGGTTGTTTTTCTTTAATTGTGGTAAAATATATATATAACAAAATATTTGCCAGTTCCACAAGTGTTCACACATATAATTCCTTGACACTGATGTTCATCATTCTGTACAACCCACAGCGAAGGTTTGATTCACAAAATGGAAAGGGATGCTTAGAATCGAAAACAGATACATTTTTAATGAAGTCAACTACTGGTTTTTTACAATTAAGGGTACACACAGATGAGGTTGTGTGGCAAGGTAAGCCTATCTGTAATCAGTCCCATTGAGGCTATGGTATTCATGGACTCTCTTTATATAGCTTTTGTGGAGGGGGGAAAGGGGGCTGAAGCAAGGTCACTGCAATTTTTGTCCATCACCCAACACACTATGTCAAAACAGTCCTTAATAGATAACCTGCTTTCTCCAAACCAAATGACACATATTGGAAGTTGTGATAAACCTTTATAACTTTGGTGTCTCTTCTGTATTCAGGTATTGCTAATTGCTAGGTTACTTTTCAAAGACATCTATCTTAGAAAATATGGGGAAGAGAGGAGTTAATAATGACAAAAAAGCTACCTACTTCATTTACTATGTCATTTAGTATGACATAGGATGAGTGTAATTGGTATTTCTTATTATCAAATGATATAGAACTCAAAATAATCTAGATAATTTGTGAGGTTTTAAATCAGGGGTGGGGAATGTCTGGCCTGTGGGCCATAAAAGGCCCGCAAAACCATTTGGTCTGGCCCTACCAAGGTAACCACAACTCCAGCCATCACATTTTTGTTGTAGTTGTGAAGTGCTGTTGAGTCATTTCCGATCCATAGTGATCCTGTATAGGGTTTCCAAGGAGCAGCTGGTGAGCCTGAACCACTGACCTTGAAGTTCAAACAACTTTGCAGTCTGACGCATTAGCCCATAGCGTCACACTAGGACTTCAAATTAGGGGTGAGTTAATTAAATGTTTGACCAAATATAGCAGGCTAATTTGTAAGTTGATTATTTTGCATAGCCGGCGAATGTTACCAAATTTGGCAGAAAAATGGTTCCCCACCCCTGCTTTAAATTTTTGTGGGAACAGAAAGCTTCATCTTTCTCCTGTGGAGTAGCTGGTGACTCAAACTGCCAACCTTGTGGTCACAGTCCAGTGCTCATCATATGGAGCCACCGTGCTCCCTTGGATAATCATGCCATCCATCAAAATAAAGAAAGACATGGTGCTTTTCAATGAGCTTTCTGCTGATAAAATCAGTGGCATGTTTTCAGGTATCACAAATGTTAGAAACTGCCCAGGGGCCAGGAAGATGGTTAAAAACATCTGCAGAAACTTAGTCTCTGCTGGTGTACCAATGATGCAAATTGTAATGCCAACACCAGGGTCTATGTAGCGTCATGGGGGGAAATCAACATCAAGACTGACTCTCTCTGATGAGCTTAATTCAAGAGATGAATCCTTTAAGGATTTTATAGAAGCTGAAGAACACTTTCAAAGAGGAAAACCTAAAAACCCCAGGGATTTTGTCCTAAAGACCTCTTCTTGTCCTCCTAACTGAAAAACTCTTCACCATTTATGTTTACCATTTCCACCTCACTGAACTGAGCCAGGAGCTGATACCATACATCTGAGTACATACACAGACTCAGCGTTTCTGGTACTTTCTCATCCAGATCGCAGTCCTCACAACCACCCTGAGGTGGGCAGGAGACAGCGCTCATACACTGTTTTATCCAGGGAACAAGCTCAGAGGCTATAAACCTGCTCACACTAGCTGGCAGGCCCAGCATTTCTGGCTCTAGGTGCAGCCTAGCATGACTTCACTGTGCTGGTCACACTACAGCAATGGCTCTCAGTTTGTTTCATGGATACACACCATCACCAAACACCTGGGAGCTTCTCAGAAATGCACATTCTTGGGCCCACACCAGGTGTACTGGCTCAGGAGCTCCGAGGCTGGGGCCCAATGTTTCATGGTCTCAGGAGCCCTGCAGGTGATTCTGATGCATATTTACATTAGAGAACCTTGGAATGCCAAGGACTCTTTGATACATTGTGCAGTTAAGTAGATGCACCTTGGCTCCTGACCTCATCCTGCACAGAGCAGCCACTACCTTGGGTTAGTAGCTATCCTCTCTGAGCTGTTGAATTCCCACTGATGAAATAGGGATTCATACTGACTTTGCAGGGGGCTGGCTTCCATCGTGACTGAGTAGGGTCTGGTTTTCTCCGTTCATGGTGTTAAGTGCCACTGAGTCGATTCCAACTCATAGTGACCCTGTATAGGGTTTTCAACGAGTGACTGGTGGGTTTGAACCACTGACCTTTTGGTTGGCAGTTCAGTGCTTATCCCACAGCACCACACCAGGACTCTAGTTTCCTCTCCTGCTCACTCATAATGCATTCTGAAATTATCAGACACGGAATGAGTTTTTAAACTCAGTTCTCAATGTTTGGAGTCCTGGTATGGCGTTGCGGGTTAATGTGCTGGACTGCAAGCTCGGCGGTTCAACTCACCAGCTGCTTCCTGCAAACCCTATCCAGGGTCATATGAGTCAGAACAGACTCGACAGCACTTAACAACAACTCAATGTTTTACCAATTCTTTTGAAATATGCCTCTATTTTGCTAAGAATAATCCCCAAATAATTACCACTCCCACCCCCCCTAATGAATTAAATTTGGTTTATTAAAATATTGGGACTTCAATCTTAATCTCCTAAACACCATTCTAAACTTTGAGGTTAAAGGATAAAATGTTGAGGCCAGCTACCTGTGTATAATCTGTCTCTGAATCTTACTTAATCAGACAGATGTCTTCCCAGCCACAGTGTGAAGCAGCAAAATACTAAGAGCAGGATGGATACAGTGAAACAGTGCTCAGAATTCTGTGAGGAACGTGAGCATGTGTGTATCCCCACACAGCTACAGGTTGCTATTGGCCCTGTTCAAATCTAAACTGGGCTCCTAGCCTCCAACTTCCCTGACGGTGATGCTAAGCAGGAGCTGAGTGTGAAGGGTCAGACTATGAGCAGATTCTGAGTCAGGCTGATTAACGGTGGGTCTGAACTTATAGCCTCAGCTCCCAGATTCAACTGAATGGTAACTTCAACTGTGAGCTCTCTAGACTCCCAGCCATGTGTCTCAGCCGGACCCTTCCTTTTTAAGGTGGGAGAAGTTATTTCCTGAAAATTATGAAATGGTGCATCAGTTAAGCACTTGGCTGGTAACTGAAAGACTGGCAGTTTGAACCCACCCAGTGGCTTCACAGGAGACAGACCTGAAGAAGCTGCTCCTGCAATGATTATAACCTAGAACAAGCTACTGGGCAGTTCTGGGGTTGCTAAGAGTTGAAATGAACTTGATGGCACTCAATAATATTTTCTCATTATTGTTTTACTCATTTTGATATGACAAACGACAAGGGTCTGGGGTAGCAGGAGGGAGGTAAATGAAAATCCTGGTTGTGTCATATATTCGTTATGTTTAACTGTAAGCAAGTTACTTAAAAGCCTCAGTTTCCTCATCTGAAAAACTTCTCCCACCTTAATTAAAATGTAGATTAAGTAAAATCATACATTAAAAGCACATTTGCTAACGTAGCCAGCACCCAGTATGGTGCTGGTGATTATGTGCCATAGAGTCTGTTCTGACCCACA
>NW_006408585.1:1095488-1110053 GCF_000296735.1 Chrysochloris asiatica
AAAAAAAAAATTTATACAGCATCAAACTGACAACACTAACTCTAAAGTACAGATGAGACATTTTGGGTACAATGAGTCGAAGTTAATAGTGATGAAGTAATTTGGGAAGACAATGAAAAAGCCACATTTTTCTTCACACAACCTAGCTTCTCAGATTACTTACTCAGCATACAGGTTGAATAAGTATAGCAAAAATGGTGATCCAACGTGAAGAATGTGACCTACGTCACAGAGCTGTACATACAGAAAGTGGTAAAATGGGTGTACGCTTCGCTATGTATAATTCCACACCCCCTGCTCCCCCAAAAAGAATAAACTGTTATTCTAGTCTTCAAGACACATACTTTAGATCTTGCTTCAGAACCATGAGTGGGTGCAATGCCATCATTCCATGATTAGTGCTAGGTGCCCAAGAGGCCTTCCGATAAAAGACAATGATGACCGAGACATACTAGTCCAGTTTAACCACTAGAAGGCAAGCTGTTTTTATGCACTGATTCCTGATTCATTTCAAAAAACACCCAAAGCAGTGTTCAAAGAGTCAAAGACACAGGTTTCGAGGAAAAGACACAAGTGAGGGAATCCTTTTCAACAAACATGTCACTTTGTCTTCTTAGAGAAAAACAGTAACAGTCGCACTATCAGTGCCAGCTCCTACATGCTGTCCCTGAGCCCACTGTGCAGTGCATGGTGCTCGTCCTCACAGAGGTCTCTGAGGTACGCTGCGTTGTAGGCAGTCTGCAGATTTGGAAACTGAGTCTTACTCAAGTTTCCTTAGTGAGTCAGTTGTGGACTCAGGAATGGCCTCCAAAATTTATGTTCTTTTAAACCCTTTTCTTGCCCATGGGTTCTTGTAAATATATTTTTTTTCCGATTGGCACTAGAAAGCAGTTACATCAACTCAGTCTGCGCTGCTAGCCAAACCATTCTTATATTTGGCTCCATTGGGCCCTGTATTGCTAAGAAACCATGAATGACTAAGACTATGTAGGTACTCAAATACTTAGGCTAGATTTGAGCTCTTGGCCCCTTTCTATCTTCCTAGTTACATATCCTACACTTGAGCCAGAGGGGCTTCTTTGTCATTTCCTGAATGGCATTTAAACTGCTCTACTCATCTGCCTTTTTGCTCACACCATATGTCTCTCCCCTCTGCCACCAGTAACTGTCAAGAATCCCAGCTCCTCATTCTGGACCATCTGGGAATACTACCCTTCTGTAAAGCTTGTCCTAGTCCCTTCCTTCACCCTGCTGCGACCACTTGGCTTTACAACTGCTCAGATATACGGTTCCACTAATGTACACACAGTCCCTGTATTACAAACAAAATCCTTTCCAAAGTGTGTCTTTAAATTAAATTTGTAGTTAAGTTGGAAAATGTGCATACAGTTCTTATTTTGCCTTACTTTTAGTGCAAGGAAGGCATACTAGTGGCACAGTGGTTAAAGCACTCGGTTGCAAATCAAGTGGTCAGTGGTTCAAACTCACCAGCTGCTCCATGGGAGAAAGACGTGGCAGTCTGCTTCTGTGAGATTTGGAAATCCTACGGGACACTTTTACTACGTTCTACAGGGTTGTTATTGGACTCCTGGTATGGCAATGTAGGATCAGCACTCGACAATAAGGTCAATTTGAACTTCAAGGTCAGCGGTTCAAACTCACTAGCCACTCCTCAGAAATCCTATATGGGTTCATTATGAGTCAGAAGCGACTCGACAGCACTTAACAACAACAACATAGGGTTGCGATCAACTGGACAGCTACAGGTTTAGTTCTGGTTGGTTTAGTGCTCAAAACCTTTTCAATTGTTTGAAAGCTGCACAAAGACGACGGTGATGAATTTGTTGCAAGTAAGAGGTTGGTTCAATCAGCAATGACAAGTTTACATAACATTAAAGGACCAAGTCCAGGTGTGGCTCTGTAGGATAAGCACTGGACTGTTAACTACAAGGTCAGCAGTTCAAACCCACCAGTCACTCCTCAGAACCAGTATGTAGGGTCACTAAGAGTCATAATCAACTCGATGGCACTTAATAACAACAATTCCTTGGAAATCCTATACAGGGTTGCTGTAAGTCAGAACAGATTTGACAGCACTTAACAACAACAAAGGACAAGTACAAGTTGTCCTTTAGTTGGGCATTCATTCATTTGTAACCCGGAGACTTATGTAATGGACTCATCTTCCTTCCTGTCTGTAATTCTCAGAGCACTTAGCCCCATGCCTTTGCTGATTCAATCGGGTTCATTTATGGTTTCCAGTAAACTATGCCATAAAGGAAATGCCAGATTATAAAGGAGTATCATATTTTCTTTACTCCCCAATTCTTCATTCACCTTACAGTCTGTTGCCTATATATTCCACATTACACATATATTCAAACATCTATTATGTAAAAGGCTCTTTTGGCCAGTGGAACCATAAAGCTGCATCAGTGGTCTGAAGGCTAAGTGACTGTTCTTTGTATACCAGGTTGCAATTAAACAATACTTGGGTTGGGGTTTTGTCATTGGAGAATGTGAAGACAGAACACATTTTAAAGCTTTGGGCATCACCATCATTATTTTGTAAAGGGAGAAAAAATGAGCAGCACAAGAGAATACAACTTTGATATGTAGTCACATCCATGGTTCCTAAGGTCACACTTTCAGATAAGATGCCCATCAAGTAATTTGTGTCCTGACACACACTCAGAATCCCTGCCTGGAGTATGCCAACTTCCTGTGGTGGGACTCTGTCCCTGCTCTGACCTACTTGTATTTTGCTACACAGAAGAGGGAGCAGGCAAGCATGATTTCATCTGGGGGATGGGCAAATCCTAAAGCACAGATAGAATTTCTCAATAATAGCTCCTCAAATTCTCTTCTTACATTAAGTCTCCAATTCTCATTGAAAATTAATCTATTTCATGTGAAACTCTAAGCCAGTAGGATATTAGAGTGGGACACACTAAACTATAATCTTCTAATAATGTAGGGAAGATTCCTGGTAGCACAGTGGGTAAGCACTTGGCTGCCAACCAAAAGGTTAGCAGTTTGAACCCACTAGCTGCTCTATGGGGAAAAGACCGGGGTATCTGCTCCCTTAAAGCCTGTTGTTGTTAAGTGCCATTGAGTCAGTGCTGACCTACAGCGACCCTGAATAGAGTTTCCGAGGAGCAGCTGGTGAGCTTCAACCGCCGACCTTGTGGTTCAAACCGACCTTGCAGTCCAGCGTATTAACCCACAGCACCTCACCAGGACTCCTCCCACTTAAAGCCTACAGCGTAGGAAATCCAATGGGCAGTTCTACTTTGTCACACAGGGTTGTTATGAATCAGACTTGATAGCACATGACAGCAGCAATGTAGGGAGTCCATGGGTGACATAGACAGTTGAACACTAACTGAAAGGTTTGGTGTTTCAAACCTATCCAAAGGTGCTTCGGAAGAAAGACCCAGTGATCTGCATCTGACAGATCATAGCCTTTAAAAACCAATGGAGCATACATGTCCTGTGACATACATGGGGTCACCATGAGTTGGAATCAACAATTGACTTGGTAACAATGTAGGAGTAAGCATTTCCATTCAATTTTATCAAACTGCCTTTATGTGTAAATATATACATATAATTGTCTCTGATCTAGTGGATTGTGTCCAATCTCATCTAAGATAATTTAGCACTTTTTATATATGTAAATAAATACATAAACACACATATAAACATATATAAATTATATACATTATATATTAAATATATAAATTATGTGTGTGTATATATATATATAAAATGCTAGATTATCTTAGACGAGATTGGATACAATCCACTAGATCAGAGTATCTGTATGAAGGGAGTAAGAATCATGTTTAGACCATTTCTTACCTTGATCCAATGACATCAAAAAGATGTTGCCAACGGTCATTAATTTTGTTGAACTTGTCATCAATCTCAGCTGCTCTTGTCTTGTTGCTTGCCTTGATCAACTGGTCACCCATTTGCTTTAACTGGATCTTGTTTTCACTAAACAGGTTAATTTCTTCCATGCAATCCTGGCAAAGGCATAAACACATGAAGCCTCAATTACTACTGACAATTTGTAGTTTGTAGTTTTCCTCAAGCCTGAGGAATTTTTTAAAATGTTAAAAAAAAAAAAAAAATCACAATCCTGTTAGTCTAACTCTTCAGTAGATAACTGAAATGTTAAGCAACTGTCACTAGGCAACTGTGTGAAATGTCAGGCAGGAATTACTTTCTTAACCCAATAGCCCTGGTTCCCTCCCTATCTCAGATCCTTCTAATTTAACCCACCTGGAAAGATGAGGAAACCTGACTACAGTATGGAACATAACAAAATTTGCTTAATATCAGTAAGAGTTTTTCTGAGATTTCCTGGTGGTCTCTGAGGTTCCGGTATCTGCAGTAGGAAGGCTCTTAGCTCCCTTCCCTGTGGGGATTAGTGACTATTTCAAAATGATGTCAGTGTTGTTGACCTCTCTCCTTTGGCAAGGAGAACTCCTTAACAATGAAATGGCCAGAAATGCTAACTTGAGGTGTGAATTGACATTCAAGTAAATGGGAGCCTCTTTCCTGGTCAGACCTTCAAACCAAGAGAAAATCAAATCCCCGCCGTACACAGCAACACGGCCACCGCAACAGTCCCATGCTTCCGCTTCCTGTCTCTCTGGAATTCTCACCATTAAACATAGTGGGAGAGCTCTTTTAAATATCTTAAATGCTATTAGAAACACATCGGTAACATTATATTGCTTTGAGGCTGTGGCTCAGAATTCACTGGTGGTCATAATGGTATCCACCTGGATACTTCTGCTTACCTTCTGTAACTTTTCAATCATTTCTTCAAGACTAATATCAGCTGTCTGGAGAACTTTGTTTTCCATCTGCACCAGCCATGCACACAAGTCTTTATTCTTTTCATTGAACACAACCCATGAATTGAGTTTGTCTTCGATCTCCTGTTTGCGGAGAGCCACCTATAAATGAAAATGGAGTTGGCAGCTGAGTATGGCTAGAAAAGCATTTCCTCCTTCCTTTCATTCCCCCACCAAAAGGAATACGAATTTCAATCAGTGTCTCCAGAGACATAAGCGTTTTATCTTTTTTGCCTTTTAAATACCTAGGGATTAACATCAGCAGAAGTTTACTACACTTTTGATAAATGTCAAGAAAGGAACGTAATGAAAGTGTGACTGATTGGAAGGTTGTTTCAGAGCCAGGCAACATTGCCTTTCTTCTTTTATATACAATGGTCACCATGAGTCTGAGTCAATGCAATGACAACTCTTCTGCAGTACTGAGAACTGGAAAGAAGTAGGGTTAGAAAGATTCTCACTCGGTGCTATTCTAATTCGCTCTGTTCATTGTTCTTTCATATAGTTATTGACTGCTTACTCCAGGATCATTTACAACTCTCAAATTTTTTTTACTTACATTCGTATTAAGTTTCAAGAACACAAATCAACCTTTCTAAATGTATAAAAGTATTCCCACATCTTAAAATTTTTAGCATCTTCGAGTTTCAGCAACTCCTTGTGTTTCTCCCGGAAAGTTTAACATCCCAATTTACATATGGGAAAACCAAGGATAAACTGAATCTGTCCTGTTATTACACAAAAACATCTACTCCTTTCAGAGCTAGGAAAAAATATTGTTTGTACATCCTCTCCAGCCAAATGTATTTTTTAAAAAAGAAAGAACGACAAAAGCTTTAAAAACTAGCCCTGTTTCCAATCTTCAGGGCAGCTTTTTAAAAACCCTGGCAGTTTGCATTGCGTCATTCTGATTGGTTTCAGAATGGCAACAATTAGGAACATCTGGACCCCAGTCTTTGACTCTACCTTAATATTCAGGATAGTTTTCACATATTCTAAACATTTTCTTTTATATGAAATTTGAATAAAAATTCTCAGAGAACATTTAAAATTAGGGTGCATTGTGAATATTAAATACTAAAATCAAGAAGGGGAAAATGTCATGTTTTCACTTTATTAAAATACATTCAAAAGTGTCTGAATTTCAACTTTTAAATACTGTTTCTCCTTAATTCTCAAAAATGAGATCAAGGGCTTTATTTTTCTTAGAATTATATGTACTTTAAACAAAGATCCTTAAGACTATCTAACCCTTTTAATTCCACCCTAATCTTGTCACAAACGCACGTAAGACTCTGACCACAGCCCCATTCTTAGTAAACAGAGATGATCAGCTGTGATACAAAGTGCAGCCATACATGATTTCTTTTAGAGAGCGTTCCAAGCAGTCTACCTGAATATAAACATCTGAGTGCACGTGCAGGCCGAGCTCTCATACTTTCATAAAATGTCCCTGTGCCCTGCACTGAGTAAAACTCATGCTGTTCTCGCCTGGCCCAGAAGAGACTATGGGAAGGCCCACTCAGCACCTTCTTCCCTGAGTCCTGGTTCGAATACACCAGTTAGGGTCTAGGCATCTGCAGAGTCTAGGCTTCTTCTCATAACTGCGGCTTGCCCCCTACTTTAGGTGTTTTGTAAAAAACTCACTAACAAGTGTACCAGCATTATGTGCTGGAGAGACAAAGGGTCAAATCTGGTAAACCAGGTTGTTGCCTTCTAAAGGAATAGCATCGGCCTGGGCGCCAATTGGAAAGGGCTCCCAGTTCAAGGAAATCAAGCTCCTTTTTACTCTGTCTGGCCTTGGGTGAGATTTCAGTAAACTCCAACAGCTGTGCCCTGCAGTTAGCTGACTTACTCTTAAGCAGAGGTCCTCCCATTGTCTGTGCAAATGCTCTATTTGCTCCTTCAAAATCATCACGTCCTCCATAAGAATGCGCTGGGTTAGGTCAGCCTTCATAGTGGGAAGTTCTTTCAAGTTCTGAGTCCAGTTAGCCAAAGACTTCTCTAGTTCCTGCATTTAAACACAACAAGGGGGTAAAAAGGGCTTCAACTCAAGCTGCTGTAGTTTCCAAACCTGTTGGCTAATCCTTTGATTGGGCTCTGGGGGAGGGGAGGCCGGACGTGGGAGGGGCCTCCTGAGTGAGAAACCGCCCACCACACCGTCAGCATCTGCGTTTTCGGTAGACCAGTTCTTCGCCACCTTTTCTTCAAAGGAAAATTCTTTTTCTACTTTAAGTTTTCATTTCCTCAGGTGGCTTGGAGCTTTATATAATTAATTCAATTTGAAAGTCATGTAGGCCTTTAGCTTTCTTTAAAGGAAAGTACTTTTGTAGTTTAGAAACACACACACACATTATTTTAATCCTGAAACTACATTTCAGAACTGCTGTATACAGTGTGATTTGCCATTTTTAGAAGTCCTAAGAAATGTGTTGTTGCAATTCTGGCAAACATATAACAAAAACAGGGGGGATAACTTATTATTTTTGGTTAGCTATCAAAAAGAATGAGTGTAATGGAAGAGAAAAGAAATAGTCCCTAACAACTGGCAGTGACTGGTTAGCAGAACAGGATCACTGGCCATGGACACATTTACATTGTAAAGCAAGTATCAGTCAAAATCAAACTTTCTAAATCCTAACACTAAATTGAGAGAATTAATCTCACAACAAGGGAGGTAAAAGGAACTAGTCAAAACATTCAGAGTGTTAAAATAACCCAGATTTTTATTGTGCCTACAGTTCTTCAAATCTTCATCGTTTGGCACATTTTGTGGTTCTCCATTCATACCTATCAGACAAACTCTGCAAGAATATTACATTTAAAAAAAAGAAGAAGAAGACTATTCCATTTACATCAGAGAGAAGTCTGAGAGGTACCAACAATAACAAGGTGCTAACTCTAACTGATTTTGAGACAACCAAAAGCTACATTGCTATTATTTTTCAATGTGCCAATGAGAATTTACATTTCATAAAATGGCTAGGAGAATTCTTTCTAGCAGTAGTGTGGAGATTAAGAAGTCATATTTTTTATCAGAAGGGAAATCATTAATTGTTTGTTACTCATTTTAACTTCACAAGCCCAGTAAAGTCAATGAGAGCAAATTCGCAGGTGACCAGTTTCCAAGCTGTGATAGCCCACTCATGGATTTTAAAGAGTTCTGGGAGGCACCAGAAATTAACGCTCTTGTCTCTTAATTGAAAGGAGTCCAGCTAGAGAAGCCTTGGAAGAAAGGTCTGGCAATCTACTTCTGAAAAATCAGTCACTGAAATCCTACAACGGGTCACTATAAGTTGGAATTGATTTCATGACAAAAATTAAAGTAACTAGAGGAGACCCAGAACCCCCTGAGCTTGAAGCAAAGTTTTCCATCAAATACCAAAATGCATTCAGGAAACTCAGACATTCCTGGGCAGAGCTCTGGTGCCTAAAGGGCAGGCAGGCAGGCACCTTTAAATCAATTTTATAGGATAATTAACAGATGTAAAACTTTTGAATATGGACATTTTTAGAATTCTTAAGAATTACTGCCAAAATATGTCCTCATAGGGATGAAGCACCCCAGGCTTTTTGGCATTGTGTTTTATAAATTAGTGGGCAAGTTTAATATATTTAATGATTTCTTCTTGTTATGTGCCATTGAGTTAGTTCCAACTCCTAGTGACCCTGTATAGGGTTTTCTGAGGAGTGGCAGGTGGCTTTGAACCACTGACTTTGTGGTTAGCAGCCCACTCCTTACCCTACTTTTCCCCTATTTTCTAACGTAGCATCCTAATCTCTTAAGGAGCTGGCATCAGTGCTCTTTGAAATTCGTTTGTGGACCTGAGAATAACTTATGCAGAAAATTAGAATCTTCCTTCTGGTTGTCTTTCTACCTGTGCCTCCTTATTAATGTAAGTTGACCTCTAGGATTACTTTGAAAGCTGTTCCCTTATCCTATGGTCTAGCACCACACAAGGACTCCACTTCATCTTTAAATTAAATCTACATTTCCTTAATAACTACTCATAAGGACTGCTCCTCACTCCCTCACCTAGATATTTCCACAAATATATTTAGTTAATTCCTACTGAATCATTTTCGGCCACAAAGTTACTTCCTCGGGGGAACCTTCCCGAGACATCAGACAATGTTGGGGTGCCTTTACTAACACTCACCAGGCTTAGAATTATTCACACATAACTCACATACACACAGAGACGTATGTATTTATGCCGAGTGTACAATGATTTCGTTAGTCTTTGTCTCTGGTATACATTGGCAGGGATCGTGACAGCATCACTCAACAACACATCATTCAGCACCTAGCACAGTGCCTGCTACATGGTAAGTCCTCAGATGCCAAAATGCATGATGGAAATGAAAGCAATTGGGTGATATGCATTCACAAGCTTTAAGATGTTCAGAAACACTAAGTGAAAAAAGCAAAGAACCAAGCACTATGTACAGAGAGCTCTACTGTGGAATTTTATCACAGCAATCACTATATTGAGCAAGATTTCAGAAATCATGCTTCAGGCTTTCAATTAAAATACCCCGAATTTGCTACCAAACTAATTACAAAAGGGAAAAAGATGTCAGCTAGACAAGTTGCCCTTTCCTAATCTAAGAAGATGAGTTGTCTATAATTTAAAGCGATGGCAAATTTCAAAGATTCCTACAACTTGTGCCATTGCATGTATAGCTGTCTGATGGCTTAAGTGGGGAGTTAGTTCCACGGTCACTGGCCTGTACAAGCATCACAGCACTCCGGACTCGGCCTGTGAAGTCACTCACCAGCAGGACTAGTTCTCTGCCCTGCCCTCCCAAGACAGAGGGAAGCAAACAGTCTTATGCATATAAATAAATATCAGTCTGTATATGCACAGAGTATCTTTGGAAGATTGCACATTAAATTGAGAAGAACTGTGGAAGGGGTTTAGGAGAAAAAATTTCATCTACACCTTGTACACCTTCTATATGTTGAACCATGAGACTCTCTTACTTATTTAAAAAAAATTTTTAAATAAAACTGTTCATCTATTTGGACTCAATTTTTCAACAAATTTTATGGATTTAGGTAGCCACATTAGCAATTTTTCAAAACAGCAAAAAGTAAGAAACACCCTAAACAGTCCAATAATGCCTGGTGGGTCTGAACCACCAACTGTGCAATTAGCAGTCCAGTGCTTATCCTACAATGCTGCCCCAAAACTCCAAGTGAATTATGAATGAGAACTATGGAGTCGGGAAGCTTTAGGTTACCTGGAACCATTATGGAAACCAGTCATGGACTGCATTAACTCAATGCTCTTGGCCTCTCTCCTTAGGTGCTTGTGAGTGTGATACCAATTAGGCAAAGTATCATTTGGCAAGTTTTATGAAAATATCATACATGAGCAAAAAACCCAACCTCCTGGGCTTCTGAAAACAAATTCTTTAGTCATACTGACTCTCATTTTAAACGGAACAGCTTTCAAAGTAATCCTAGAGGTCAACTTACATTAATGAGGAGGAACAGGTAGAAAGACAACCGGAAGGATAAAACTTATACGATTCTAAGTTAATTTCTGCATAAATTAATCTCAGGTCCACAAACGAATTTCTAAGAGCACTGATGCCAGTGCTTTAAGAGATTAGGATGCTATGTTAGAAAATAGGAAAAATGTTTTCCGACTGAACACGAAAACACAGTTTCAATGGAAAGACAAACAAACACTTGAAGTACTCAGAGAACAGCTCAGTGATAACTTTGAACACCACTTCAGATTTCAATACCTTAATCAGCTCCATTTCTTGTTGGAGATCCTCATGAAGCTCTGGGAGAGGATCTTGAGTTTTTGCCTTTAAAACTTGCAGCCTGCTTTTCAACTCCTTGATTTTCTTTTCACACTGCTCCCAAGTCTATTTGAAAATAGTATTATTAGTAAGTACTTTGTTCTTTAAGACTGAACTTTAGAAAAATAAAAATTCATTTGATCCATACGGTTTTACTATTAAATGTGGTTTTATAAAGTGTATATATAAACAGTTGCTGTGGAGTCAATTACAAGTCAGGGTGACAACATCATGAGTTTCACATATTCCACGTATTCCACATAACACATAAGGCATGTCAGAGTAGAACTGGCTGATTTATTCTGGCCTTTCTGAAGAGGTGCCTTGGGATGGACTCAAACTTTCCTATTTCTGGTTAGCAGCCAAGTATGTTAACTGTTTGTACCACCCAGGGACTAATTCTTTGTCTTGAAGCAGACAATCTTCTAGAAGAACAGACCAGGGTGGCTCAGTGCCTCTTTGTAACCGTACATGTGGCTCAAGTCAACCACTAGGCTGGCCTTTGCTATAAAATACTTCTTCTTCCTGTTCCATAGCTCTGATCTATCTACTTTTATTTCTATTTTAATTTTGAAAGCGTCCATATCTGAAACACTTTCGTAAGGATTAATTTTTTTGCATTGACAGCTGAATGGCATATGCTATAATAGCAACATAAAGCAAAAGCACTCAACCAATTTTCATCTCTTCTTCTAACATCATCCCTATAGCTCTTGCCCTCTCTAGAACTTCCTTTAGTGACCCTTCACTTTCAAGCTCCACGTCTCCATTTTTCACCGTGACTGATGGCTGCCTTCTTTTAAAGCACTTTGCCATTCACACAGCAGTTTCAGCTTTAATATGTCATGATAATTACAATAACTTTGCATGACAGACGGGGCACGTGTTATTTGAGAAAGCTGAGGTTAAGAGAGGTTCTGACTGACCACAGGATACTCATAGTTGAGGGTGAACCTAACGACTGTAGTATCCATTTATAGTATCATTCTTTCATGCCATTTCTTTTCCTCAAGCCTTACATACATCACACAGCAAATACTTGGCTGCATTTTCAAGCATGCATTTATAAGTGATTCATTAGTGCAAATGTCTTCTCAGTTGTTGTTGTTCTTATGTGCCATGGAGTAGATTTCAACTCAGAGTGACCCTGCACAGAGTTTCTGAGGCTGTAAATCTTTACAGGAGCTGAAAGTCTCATCTTTCTCCCTCAGAGCAGCTGGTAGATTTGAACTGCTGATCTTGTGGCTAGCAGCTCAGCTTGTAGTCCACTAGGCTACCAGAGATAGAAACATTCTATTCTTCAGCACCTTTGATACTTAAAACCTACTTTGGTTGGTCCAGTTCTCTGGTAATGTCTCACTTTAAGTGGAGCTCACTAGTCTAGCAAACTCAAACAACTGGAGTTGGACCACAAAGAAAGAAAAACTATGTGTTCTATTTCTCCCACCACATAATGAATTGTATTCACCATTATGCATTCAACATAGCAGGTACTCCTTAAAGCGATTGCTGAATAAATGAATTTCACATAGTCCACATAACAAATAAGACTCAGATCTTTACTCCTAGGAGAGATGCTCAGACTCTAACTCAGCACATATTTACTCTGGATTTTGAAAGACATCTCTGACAAGCTTGGTTTATCTGGTTTTGGAACACAGAACAGATTAGAGAGCGGAGTGGGGTGCTAGGAGCGGTCATTCTCAGAGAAATAAAAAGTGAAAATTGATAGCTTATTGTTAAGAAGAAAGGGTTAAAAATAACTACCACTATAAAAACCACATAAGAACTTTTAAATAACCCACAAGGTTTAGGGTTGTGGAGTTCTGAGTCCTTGAAAATAACTTAGTATTTTAGCATTACAATACAGTGATAAGTTTCCCTAATAATGATTCCCAAATAAAACATTTTGGGTTTTAAAGGTATAAATGTAAATTATCCGTGAAATTGACTTAAGTGGCAAAAGGGCATTCTCTGATGACAGCAGAAAGATGAAGTATCACTGTGCTTATTTTTATATACTGCTCCCAAGGGCACACCGTATGTTGGACATTAACTTTGTGTACATTTCCTGTCTCCTACAAGTAAATACCTATTTAGAACCTCAAGTATTGTATACTTAATGCCAAACGTTTCCTGTGTTATATCATTACTGCACATTAGGTAATTGACATAACTCCCATGGATCAGTGGGAGTTCCTCTACTAAACTCAAAATACTGTGACTTCTTATAATTGGTTCCTATTTTATAGTGAACACAATCTTATATGCTGACGTTTGAGTAGTACAAAGGGGAAAAGTCAATGATGGGCTCACCTCTATGGTGCTCTCCAACCATCTAACTGTTTCTTTCACCTGAAGCTCTGTATCTTCCCAGCTGTCCTGCAGCTGTCTGATTTTCTTGGCAATTGACTCTTTTGTTTCCAGGTTCCTTGTGCTCAGTAACTTTTCCCCAGCTTCCATGGTGAGTGAATAGGTTGTTTTCCTTCTCTGAAAAGAAATTTCTTTATTCTAAAACAAAAGAAAAGAAAAGTGATTTGCTCATGCCTCTGATGTGATCAAAGCATTATATATTATTTCCTTAGATCTCTTTTTTTAAAAAAAGATTACATTTGATATAAATCTGGTTAGAGTTATGCACACACACACACACACACATCCAACTTACATTAAAGGCTAATGCTTTACTTCAAGTGGATAGCATACTAGTACAGGATCTTAAAGTAATTTCTAAGAGTGTTAAGACATAAGATTCTGAGTACAATGAGTGGAAACATAGAAAAATGAAAAATATACTTCAAAGAATAAAAGCCTATAAGATAGATGGATTCTAAGAGTGTTAAGAAATATTTAGCTTACTTACTGTAACCCATAAAGATAAACTATGCACAGATTCTAAACAAATATACTTACGTATATAAAAGAGGACAAAAAAAAAGTGAAGTACCAAAAAAATAAACACTTAAGCCTTGTCTAGGCACATAAACATGTACATTGATGTATGCAATAAAGGGATTATTGTTGTTAAGAGCTTTTGTGTTGGTTCTGACTCATAGTGACCCTGTATAGGGTTTCAGAGGAATGGATGGTGGATTTGAACCACTGACCTTGCGTTTAGCAGTCCAGTGTTTATCCTATAGCTGTACACCAAGACGCCAATAAAGGGATAACTTTAAAAAGATTCCATCTGAATATCATGTAGGCTTTTCTTTAAAGAGGATTTAACGTAGTTATTTACAATGCAAAACATGAGATAAAAAATCTGTTGAGTCATCCTTATCAAAAAACGCAGTCTCAGGAAAGGAAAAAAAAGAATTATACATATATTTTTTCTGTATGGTCATTCCCTTCATTTTCAATTTTCTCAAGGGAGATAAAATGTAGGCAGTGTTCAAAATGGAAGCTGGCTTTAAAAAAAAAACCCACAGAAAGAGACCCAGGATAAGCAAAGCACTCCTTAAGAAGAAGAATAAAGTTGGAAACCTCTCACTCCCTGACCTCAAAATTTATTACATGGCTACAGTGGTCAAAACAGCTTGGTATTGGTACAATGAAAGATATATTGACCAATGGAACAGAATCAAGTCTCCAGAAATTAACCCATCCACATATAGCCAACTGATTTTTGACAAAGTACCTAAATATATCGCATGGGGAAGTGATAGTCTCTTCAACAGATGGTGCTGGCAGAACTGGAAAACAATACGCAAAAGACTAAAACAAGACCCTCACCTCACGCCTTATACAAAAACCAACTCAACATGAATTAAAGACCTAAATGTGAATCCCAGAATTCTGAAGGCCATCAATGAAAAAATAGGGACAAATGGGAGGGCACTAATTCAGGGAATACACAGACTACAAAACATTTTGA
>NW_006408585.1:1110525-1111590 GCF_000296735.1 Chrysochloris asiatica
AAAAAGGGAACCCACAGAATAGGAAAAAATCTTTTGCAATGACATATTAGACAAGGGACTCATTTCTAAAATATATAGGAAACTACAACACCTCTACAAGAAAAAGACAAATAACATAATTAAAAAAATGGACACAGGACATGATCAGACACTTCACTAATGAGGAGATCCAGGCAGCCAACAAACATACGAAGAAATGTTCACGATCACAACAGCAAAGATTAAAAAAGTAGAGGATAATAAATGCTGGTGAGGATGTGGAGAGACTGGGACTCTCTAGCATTGATGGTGGGAGTGCAAAATGGTCCAACCTCTCTGGCAAGCAATATGGCGCTTCCTCAGAAGGTTGGCAATAGAAATAACTTATGATCCAGCAATTCCTCTACTTGGTATTTACCCACAAGAAATATGAACCATAACACAAATAGATATATGCACACCACTGCTCATAGCAGCACTATTTACAATAGCAAAAAGAGGGAGACAGCCAAAGTGCCCTTCAACTGAAGAATGGATAAACAAACTGTGGTGCACACACACAATGGAATATTATGCTACCTTGAAGAACAAAAAGGAAGCTGCAAGACACCACATAACATGGATGAACCTCGAGGACATTATACTGAGTGAAATTAGTCAGTCACAAAATGAGAAATACTGCATAGGACCACTACTGTAAAAGACTAAGAAAAAGAACCCATACTAAAGGGGGGGGGAGACCTTTGCTGGTTACAGGGATGTGGGGGGTGAGGTAAGGGGAGGGAGGTGAAGGTGGAGCACAGGGTAAGGAATAGACACAGGATAGTTTGAGTGCTAGGGAAGGGGGCAATACACAAGAAGGGGGAGGGAAATGGAAGAACAAAGCAGATGGGAAAACAATTAGGCAGGTTTGCATGGGCTAAGTGAGACAAAGGTAAATAATGATGTATGCACAACTTTGGAACAAAAGGGTTCTGGGATACAGGTATTGAGACATGGTTGGAATGGGCAAAAGGGGGGAAATAATGTTAAGATGTACGGCTGTCTTTTGAATCTTGGTTTCCCTGACATACCATTATAAAATAG
>NW_006408585.1:1113236-1117809 GCF_000296735.1 Chrysochloris asiatica
ATCTTTACTCCATGCCTTCCAACCAGTAATGCACACCTGGGGAGGCCCTGGCCTCTGTTTTATTTAGGGGAGGAGCTTCACACCAAGCTGGGAGGGACTTAGGCAAGGTACAGCTAATATCAGTACTTTTCCAGACCTTCAGGTAACTTTACATTGTGCTTTGCTGGTTGGAATCCCAGGCCAACAACTTGGAGTCTCAGGCCCAATTAACATATCTATAGCCCCTGAGCTTAGGTGGGGGAAGGTGAGAGATAAGGACAAAAGCTTGGGCGGAGTCCTGCTGCTTCAGCTTCCTGAGCCAGGTTTTCAGGAGGACTGGAGATGAGACTCCCAGGTGAATGGGCTGCACCTGGAAAATGATTAGGGTGGATGGGTTCTTTGTCTATAGAACAAAGAATGGAGAAGTAGCTAAGATATTTTTAGTTAATCCTTTGGAGAAAGGCTTAACCTTGCAACCTTTAGTCTCTGCTTTAGGAAAAATATCACATTTATCTGTGGATTGTCAAAGGCTCCGTGTATTAATTTAATATACATAACTGAATATTAAGATGAAAGTAATTTGTCATTAACTGCCAGCGGCCTCATTTGTTACACTCGGCCCTATAGGGCCTCGAACCTCTGACTAGTCTTACACGGTCCGCAACAGTTTGATGATGCATCGAGGGGATTGTAATCATGGCAAATGAAATGATATACGATAGGATGAATGTAAAGCTAATGTTCTCCAATGTAAACTATCATATAATTCACAATAAAACATTTTTAAAAAACCAACAAAACCCACAATAGATCTAAGGAGTCTTGAGCTAATTCAATCCAAAGAAGGAAAACAGAGCATCTTCAGGAGGAGCACACAATACTCCATACTTGTCCTTCTTATAGTACTGTCCAACATATCCACTTAGAGGATGTTCTAATAAACCCTAAACCAAACCAACTGCCCCCCAGTGGAATCTGACTCATAGCCACCCTACAGAACAGAGTAGAACTACCCTACCAGGTTTCCAAGGCTGTACATTTTTATGGTAGCAGACTGCTTGTTCCCACAGAACATCTACTGGGTTCAAACTACTGGCCTTCTGGTTAGGAGTCAAGCGCTCTAACCGCCGTGACCTCTGAAACTTAACTGTCTTTCTTGACTTAGTCAATGGCACATCAATCCACACCAACATGCTCAAGCCAGAAAGTTAGAGTCATTCTTGATTTAGCCTTTTCTTTCACCCACCACAGCCAAACCATAAGTCATCCTTGTAAACTCTAAGTACAAAAACATCCTTCTTTCCATCTTCACTGTGATCACTCTCAAAGACTACTGAGCTAATCCTAATGGGTTAGGGAAGCCTGTATGTTTCCACAGATGGCTGCAACCATCTTCCTAGTCCCATATGTTCTTCCAGATCTTTGGCACTCCCCATCAAGCGGTGGGGCTACTGTCCACACCTCTTCAACTTGAGTGAATGCACATAACTGCCTTGATTAATAAAGTACAATTTATATTGCTTATAAGGCAAAATCAAATGGCAATAGACCTGCATGCATCTCTTTCTTGAGACATGTGCCAATGAAAGCTTGAGCCGCCATGTAAGAACTCTAGCTACCTAAAAGACTTGTGTGGAGAGACTATAAAGAATGATGCTCAGGGAGCACCAGCTGCTCCAGCTCCTAGTTGTCTGAGTCTTCCCAGCTGAGGTGCTGGACACGGGAGCCGTAGTGTGACACTGCTGTATAAGCACTCAATCACAAGTTTGAACCGCAATATCAGCCGGCAGTTCAAACTCACCAAGCGCTCCTCAGAAACCCTCTAACAGGGCTGCTATGAGTTGTAACTGTCTCGGTGGCACTTAACACCAACAATATTCCCCAGACTTGAGAGATAATGATAGAATGATTGCTGTCAGGTAGCAATAGGTGAGTACTGGCGTTCCTGCTCTTCCTTTAGCTCCATAACATTTCATGGTCTTTAGAGCAACTGGAGTGATCGTTGAAAAAAATACAAATCACATTATGGTGACCTTTCCCCAACTGAAAATCTTCAAAGGCCTCCTATTCCATCAAGACTCTCGCCCGGGAACTGCACCACAGCCTATAAAACGACATTTGTACAAAGAGACATTTCCTGGCTCTATGTTCCTCACATAGCCAGCCACTCTGGTCTTGTTTTTGTTCCTCCTCTTTGTTAAGCTGATTCCCACATTGGAGACTTTGGCAAGCTGCTTCTGCTCATTTTAATAGTTCTCATTCCAGGGCTGGGTCCTTTCCATCATTCAGGTCTCAGCTTGGAAAGGTAACACTGAATCTATTTAATCTAAAATAACCATACAGCCTATATTCAATTCCTACTGCTGCTGAAACAAGTAACCATACATTTAGCGGCTTAAAACAACACACATTTATTTTCTTCCGATTGTGGAGGTCAACTTCACAGGCCTAAATCAAGGTATCTGCAGGCTTGTGTTCCTCCTGGAAGATACAGGGGGGCATCTGCTTCCTTGTCTTTTCCAGCTTCTAGAAGTCACCCAAAATTCCTTGGCTTATGGCCCCTTCCTCCATCTTCAAAGCCAACATCCTAACACCTTTTCTCTTCTCTGACCTCTGCTGAGGTGAGTAAGCATCTTACGCACAGATTGAGCGTCCTGTAATCCTGAGGTGTTCACAGAACCTACCTTGAGCTCAGGGATCAGACTTCTGGTTTGGTAGAGACTATAGCAATCCTGGCTCCTCACTGCAGACAGCAAGTGGCTGGTGTCTGTGAGGAAGCGGAGCAGATCCTCCACGGAGGCATTGAAGTATTGCCACTGCCTCACCAGCCCGTTGATATCACCCTTCTTCTGCTGAACCCTCTGGGCAGCATTTTGCCACTGGTCCTTCAGCATTGTGAATTTTGAAACAAACTCCGGTCTTGATATAAACAGAACATTAGCATGTTAGTGAAATCCTAACATTCATGAGCAGAAAAAAAAAAAAATCAACAGGTAATAGCAGCTCAGATTTGTTATTCAAATGCACAATTTACATGGAAAACAAGTCTTAAAGTAAGAGTATCATTTAAGTTACTTATGAGATGGGGGCATTGGGCGGGGCAGTGTGCGAGTTGTAGAAGATGTATGCATACAACCTGGACTGTGTCACAGCATGCAAGACTATCATTCCCTTAAACAAAGTGAAGCTGTTTCAACATAGTAAATGCTGCTTGGAAAAACTAGCAACTGGATCAATGGGAGAGGGACGGACGGACAAGCCAGTACTTTACAATACCATTGATTACTCGAAGGGTGTACTTTACATTATCTGAACAATCAAGCGCATGTTTTCTGCAATGATCCAACTAGTTCTTTCCCAGATAAATGTTGTTGCTGAGTCTTGCTGAGTTGAGACTCCACGTGACAAAACGTTAGTTCCGCGGAAGGTTTTCTAGATTGTATTTTCACAGAAGGAGACTGCCAGGGCTTTCTCCCGTGGAGCCACCGGGTGGATTCAAAGTACCAACCTTTCAGTTAGCAGCTGAGCACTTAACTGTTGCACCACCAGGATGCCTTTCTCAGATAAATAGCATTCAGCCTATGATTTTTTTTTTTTTTTTAAAGGGTTTAACAGGTTATGGAAGAATGTCCCATTTTGCCTTACTGATCAAATCAAAGCTAGTTTACCATTCTGGGACTGGCTTGAGTTTATTACTTCTGAACTAGAAGAAATGGTTTTACATTTCTTAATTATGCCGGAAAGAGAAATCAGAGATACGTGTAATGATGGGGAGAATTCATAATTACTGCCAGGATGGGCCAAGGAGTTCTGCTCAGCTTGGTCTGGTACTGCACAGTGACCCCAGCCCCATGAATGCAGGATGGAGAGAAACCCCTTTTTTCACAGCTGTGACAGAGCCAACTGCTGGGAACAGTTGCTGTTGTTAAGTGCCTTGGAGTCAGTTCTAATTCATAGAGACCCTATTAGGGTTTGTAAAGAGTTGCTGGTGAGTTTGAACCACTAATCTTATGGTTGGTTAGTAGTCCAGTACACCTGCACTCCAAAGTGTACGGCACCTGGTATTCTCAGGCAGTCTCCCATCCACGTACTAACCAGGCTTAACCCTCCTTAGCTTCTAAGTTAGAGAAATCGGGCACAGTCAGGGTGGTATGGGAACAGCTGTTGTTGTTAGGTGCCATCGAGTTAGTTCCGACCCATAGCGATCTTATCCACAGCAGAACGAAACACTGCCCGATCTTGGACCAACCAACCTCACAACTGTTGCCATGCTTGAGTCCATTGATGCTGCCACTTGGTCAATCCATCTCGTTGGGGGTCTTCCTCTTTTTCTGTGACCCTCCACCTTATCAAACATGGTATCCTTCTCCAGCGACTGGTCCCGCCTGACAATATGTCCAAAGTATGAGAGTCGAATTTTGGCCATCTTGGCCTCCAAGGAGCACTCTGGCTGCACTTCTTCCAACACAGATCTGTTGGTTCTTTTGGCAACCCATGGCACTTTCAATATTCTTCTCCAACACCAGAACTCAAAAGCATGAATTCTTCTACAGTCTTCCTTATTCACTGTCCAGCTTTTGCATGCAAATGAGGT
>NW_006408585.1:1118984-1176272 GCF_000296735.1 Chrysochloris asiatica
ATCATTCAATAACTTGTCCAGTGACTCTTTCAATAACAAAGGTTGAAGCATGAATTTTTTTCTGCAGTTCCCGCAGCTTGAGAAATGCTGCGCGTGTTCTTCCTTTTTGGTTTTCTGATTCCAGATCTTTGCACATTTTGTTGTAATATTTGGCTTTATATTCTCAAGCTGATCTTTGAAATTTGCTGTTTACCTCTTGTACCTCCTCATTTCTTCCATTTGCTTTAATATCACTACACTGGAGAGCAAGTGTCTCTTCTGACATCCATTTTGACCTTTTCTTACTTTCTTGTGTTCTTTTGCTTTCTTCATGGATAATGTTCTTCATGTCATCCCACAACTCTTCTAGTCTTTGGTCTTTAGTGCTTAATGTAACAAATGTTTTTCAGATGATCTCTAAATTCAGGTGGGATATATTCAAGGTCATATTTTGGCTCTTGTGGACTTGTTTTCATTTTCTTCAGCTTCAGTTCGAATTTGCATATGAGCAATTGATGATCTGTTCCACAGTCTGCTCCTGGCCTTGTTTTCACTGATGATATGGAGCTTTTCCATCTCTTTCCACAGATGTAGTCTATTTGATTTCCATGTATTCCATCTGATGAGGTCCATGTGTATAGTCGTCTCTTATGCTGTCTAAAGCAGGTATTTGAAATGAACAAATGATTGGTTTTGCAGAATTCTATCACGTGTTCTCCAGCATCATTTCTATCACCAAGGCCATATTTTCCAACTATTGACTCTTCCTCTTTGCTCCCAACCTTTGCATTCCAATCACCAGTAATGATCAATACATCTGGATTGCATGTTTGATCTATTTCAGATTGAAGAAGTTGATAAAATTCTTATATTTCATCCTCATTGGCTTTAGTGGTTGGTGTGTAAATTTGAATAATAGTGGTATTAACTGGGCTTCCCTGTTAATGGGAACAGCAGCATTTCAAAATTTATTTCTTAAAAAGCAATACATTGTGAGGGTGAGGGAAGAGAGGAAAGCATACTACAGAAACCACATTGTGTGTCAGCTCTTAGATAACTGTACTTTGCAAATAGATACTACAAAAACTTCTGGTTTGCTAAGCTTGTCCACCACCCATCTTTGGGAAAAGTACACTTACGTTTTATTGGCCACATAGAATGACCCCATCCTGACATATAGTCAGAAGATTTGTCCCACTAAAGTCTGCCAAGAAATGTGGCCCTGGAGTTGGCATGGTCAAATTGTAAGGTAGAAGGTCTGCCCCAACTACAGTACTTTCCACCTAACCAGCTTACCTCATCTCCATTTCTGTCGTATCCAGGAGTTGTAAGGACTGGGTGACAAAAGAATCAGCAATTGTCTGGTTTATAGAAACTTCAGCTTCTAACATCTGCAGATATGTGAAAATAGAAAACATTAGCTAACAATTCATTTTATGACTATGAAACTCATTTTTCCTGTGACCATCTAAGCTCATGGAAGAAAATGAGACATGATTCACTTTAAAATGACTGAAGCCAAACTTCCAAAAATAGTTATCAGCATTAACGATGAATATCATCTTAAAAGTAATACGTATGCCTAATCATAATTTGTTGGTGGTATTGTTAAGTGCTGTCAAATTGGTCTTAACGCATAGTGTACAGCATTTCTGAGGAGTGGCTGGTGGATTTGAACTGCCGACACTGTGGTTGGCAGTCCAGTGCTTATCCTACAGTGCCACAGCAGAAGTCCATAACTATAACAGCAAGTACGATTTACAGCACACTTACTATTTGGTAGCCATTGTGTAAAATATATATCATTTCACTGACTCCTTCACCGTCAGACTTAAGTACTGCTATTATACCATTGGACAGAGGAAGGAACTAAGGTTTAGAGGGGGCTCAGTAACTTATTGGAGGCCACCCACTTTTTGGCAGGGCGGATTTCATTTTCATTGGAGGATCTTGATGTAGCAATCTAGACTTTTCAGTTATATGGAAAAGTTACAGTGAGCTTATCAAGCACATTTTTGAAAAGCAGGAATTGCCGGTGACCGTCAGGATTCCTTCAAAATATACATCAGCACAAGTATGGGGAGAAGCTGGAAAAGTTATTAATGCAGCAATGATTACTATACCATGTGCTCAGAGAACTGGTGAAAATGCAAAGGTGAATGAAAATGTTTTAACATGTTGTTTATAAAATGGTATACATATATATATATATATAAAATGATTGTACAAGCAAAATTATGCCAGAAGTTTCCATTTACTATAGAAAATGTAGGCGTGTTGTCAATAAAATAGAACAAAGTGGTGTGATTTATGACCTATGGGAGAATTTTACAAATAATCAATTGATAAATGAATTTGCTTCAAGACACACTTGAACATTCTGTATTTAGGGACTGAGAGCTAGTATTTGGAGTCCTGGTATGGCGCTGTGGGTTAATGTGCTAGACTGCAAAGCCATTTGAACTGCAAGGTCGGTGGTTCAAGCTCACCAGCCACTCCTCCGAAACCCTATACAGGGTCACTATGAGTCGGACCGGACTCGATGGCACTTAACAACAAGTATCCTGGTGTGGCACTGCAGGTTAATGCAGTGGACTACAAAATTGGTTTGAACCTCAAAGTCGGTGGTTAAAGCTCATCAGCCACTCCTTGGAAACCCTACACAGGGTAGCTATGCTTCTGAACCTGACTCGATGGCATCAAACAACAACAGGTGTTCTTTGTATTTTAAATTGATCTTTCTCTAACTCCTGTCCCTAAGGGAGGGGGGCACAAGGGTGGGCGGGAACAGAGGTTTACCTCATATGATTTCTGCTGTTCCAGGAGAGCTGGAAGATTGTTGGCAATGTTGACTTTCAGCTTCTCTTCTATCTTCTCCAGAAGCTGGGCCCATTTTTCATAGCAATGCAGAAAGTTTTCATTCAATCCAATTCCCTGAAGCTCACTGCAAAGGTTTAAACATGAAAGAGAGCCAAGTAACAAAGGCAACGCCAAGTTAAAGCTAATCATTTTACCTTAAATGAAAGAGAGTGATTAAGGGGGAGGAGTGTGTTCCAACCTGCAGCGTTCCAGTGCTGTTGCTGTGACCCGGATCCACTGCCGGTTCACACTTTGTAATGTCTTCACAGCTATGTCACTAAGCGGCAGCCTGAGGCTGACTTCATTCAAACGTTCAATATCAGGTGACTGGACTGTCAGCGCCAGCACATGAGTCTATTAAAAATAATAATAATAATAAATTAAATTAAATTCCATATTTTTGGATGCCAGTAAGATATCCAGAGGATGAAAAGCCAGAGAGATCCTGTCATGCACCCCTTGTTCTCAAAGATGAGAGGCAACTCAGGCCTAAAGAGACTGACCAATGCTTTGTTTGTGGGCAAGTAGATCATCAGTGGCAGGGCTGGACCTAAGCTTTACACATAGCTAGCACCTAAACAGCCCAGGAAATAAAGTGACCTCAGAGTTTGTCTCTGAAAAAGATGAAGAATTTACTTTTTCTTTTTTTAAAGAATGATGAGCAATTCTAGACCTTTAAATGCCATTTGCTCTGCCCGCAACATGGCCTTTAACTAGTCAAGTGACTTACTTACAAATCAAATGAAAATTTAATCCTTAAAGTAACCTCAGCAAAGTATGGGACTTATCCATAGTTCATTAGAAAATGAAATAAGAAAGCAAACTCATCAAAAAATTATTTTCAAGAAGATAGTCTAAGGGTAGTTTCTAGGTCAACACAATATTAAGCAAACATCCTTCACAATGTTCATGTTATCACTATAAAACTCTGCTATAATGTGTCCAGGTCAGCATCAGCACACTCGTTCTATAAAGGGCCAGCTGCATGTTTTAGGCTTTGTGGGCCATGTGACCTGTTGCAATATCTAACTCTAGTCCTTACCTTAGATCAGGAAGGTTTCTGAAGACAGTTAAGTAAATGAATGGCTATGTTCCAATAAAATTTTATTCACAAAAGCAGGTGGCAGCCTGGATTTGGACAGTTTACTGACTCTTGATCTAGATTATGAATATTGATCATTAGTAGTGGCAAGACGCAGAAATCTTTAATTCTTCAATTTATGTTAACTATAGGTAGCGTAGTGGTTACGAATCGGGCTGCAAACCTTAAGGTCAGCGGTTCGAAACTACCAGCCGCTCCGCGGGAGAAAGATGAGGCTTTCTACTCCCGTAAAGATTTACACCCTCGGAAACCCTGTACAGGGTCGCTAAGGGTCGGAACCGACTTGACGGCACTTAACAACAACAACAAATACTAAATTTGGTAGCGTAGTGGTTACGAATCGGGCTGTGAACCGCAAGGTCAGTAGTTCAAAACTACCAGCGGTTCCGTGGGAGAAAGAGGAGGCGTTCTGCTCCCGTAAAGATTTACAGCCTTGGAAACCCTGTCGCTCTGAGTCGGAACTGACTCCATGGCACACAACAACAACAACATACTAAATTTATTAAGGAGCTCTGGTAGCTTAGTGGTTATGAGTTGGGCTGCTAACCTCAAGGTCAGCAGTTTAAAACTATCAGCTGTTCCATAGAACAATGAGGCTTTCTGCTCCCATAAAGATGTGCAGTCTCGGAAACCCTATGAGGGTCACTAAGAGTCAGAACCGACTCCACTGCACATCACTACCATACTAAATTTATTAAGGTAATAAAGAAGTGGCACTGTAGGATAAGTACTAGAATGCTAATCACAAGGTCGGTGGTTCAAACCCACCAGATACTCCTTGGAAATTCTATACAGGGTCACTAGCCATGGGAAACAACTTGATGACACCTAATGACACATTTTACTTTTTGAGCCTCGAGGTGTGGTGAGTTACTTGGGCTGTTAACCACAGTCACTCCATGGTAGCAAAGATAAGGCTTTCTGCGTGTGTAGAGATTTACAGCCTATAAACCCTACCCAGGGTCTCTATGAGTAAAAATCAACTCAATGACACACAGCATGTTGTCATATTTTTCTAATCCATGGGACAAATAATGGAGGAATGAATGCATATAAATGACTACGCTCAAAAATCAGTTAGCCTTTCAGGTCTGGAATAGAATGCAGCCTTATGTTCCAATTTTCAGCCAAGCAGTAGATACGGGTACAGGTGAGACAACACTAGCAAGGTATGCTCACCATGGAAATGGTCAATAATTCAAGATCAAAAGAGCAACAGTTACTAAAGAATGAAGTTCAGAAGGATTGAGGAAGGTGGAATGCTAAAAGGAACGACAGGGAGGAAGGGGGATAAACTACTGATGCATGGAGGGGTTTGCAACACTGAGATGAAACAATGTCTGATTTGTTGACTGTAAAACTGATGAGCTTCTCTGTAAACCTTCATTCAATTCACAATAAAAAGTTTTTAAAAAGTTAGGGTTCAAATGAATTCTAAAATGGGATAGTAATTAGCTTTTTTTCTTTCTGCCTTATCTGATGGTGATTCTAAGACTTTAGGTAAGAGAAAAACTGGTAGTACCAGAATCGACTCCGGATCTTCTTCTTTTTCTTTCTGATAGAGCTTTTCCAAATTCTCTTCTTCATGCATAATAAGACCCTTTAGAGACTCCAAGCGGTTCTCAAAATCCTTAAACTGTGAAAGAACAAACTGGAACAAGAGAAATTTTCTTTAGGAATAATTTTCATGTGCATATAATGCAGAATTAAGCACAGTCTAGTCTTGGGAGTCCATGAAACTTCAAACTGTTTCCAACTCCTAACATATCATTATCTTCTTGAATATTCAGAAGTGAATATTCAGAAAGTTCTGGTGTTCACTTTGTGCCTTGGGCAAAGCACCTAGCCTGTCTGGGATGAATGGATCACTTGAGGGGGTCAAGCAGAGAAATGTTAGTAACTATGCTGCCCTCAGCCCCTGTTGGTGTTAAGACTTAATACTGGAGCTCCATAGCCTTCTATGTAGCTTTCTGAAGCTTTCAGCGACTAAGGACTTTTCCAAAAAGTGAATAAACAACCCAAGTTGTACATGGCTATGTTTGAAGTTCTATGGCTTAATCAGCCCACCTGGAGAGCCAAATAACTGAGATCTGTACAAAGCCTGAAAGAGAGTGTATCACTTCTTAAATTAACATGTTCCATAAAGAAGGAAGAGTTGCTGAAGATCTCTGCAGGTGATGGAACCTAGAACCATATGTCAAATGGTAAACACATTCAGGGGCAGCTGTGCTAGTTTTCCTATGGGAGCAGTCTACAGAGCACAAGTGAATAACTTCACAGAATCAAAGGGACTGAGGGCACTACAAAAATGTTCCAAACTTCCATTGTAAGGAAAAATAATAAGACGAACCTCAAATTCATTTGCTTTCACGTGTAGCATCTGTTCCAAATAAGCAGCCCTCTGAAGGGAGTGAGACTGACCAGAGAGGAGTGCAAGGGGGCTGGACTCTGCAGAGGATTTTGGGAGTCGCTCCAGGAGACTGGTGTTTTGGAGAAAGGCTTCTTTTGTGTCCTGTACATCATGCTGCAGCTCCTGGAGAGGAAAAAGTCATCACAAAACACTCTTCTCCTTCACTGTACAAGTCCCCAACCCCTGCTGCACCAGCAACATCTAAGAGAAATTTTGCCCTGAAACTGTGGTTATGACTTTTTTGTTGTTTTGTTCATTTAAAAGTACTGAAAACTGACATTTTCTTTATGTGATGTACAACTCTAGTGCTATGTTCTAAAATCTGTCAGTTCAAAGCTAAAACTCACCAGTGGCCAATAGGGCTGAGGGCTCGTTTATAATTACAGTCACGTGTTTTAAATTTCTATTCATCGAACGCTTGAGGGTTCTGCTTTAATATCATTTCAAGACTCAATGTGCAACTGTCCTGTCTGAGACTGTCTGCTATAAAGGGATCCATTTGAGACACTGTTGTTATTGCTACTTTTAAGTGCTATCAAGTCAGTTCTGACCCATAATAGTCCCATCTAGGGTTTCTGAGGAACAGCTGGTAGATTTGCACTGCTGATGCTGTGGTTCAAACTAACCTTACAGTCCAGACCATTACCCTGCAACACCACAGAACCTCTAATCAAGCTGATTTCACAGCTCTTCTGGCAATATGGTATGCATGAGTTTTCTGCTGAGGTGTTGATGAGGTTGACTAAAATCTCCACTGGATTCTTATTTTTCTAATTAAACTAGTTAATATTTTTTAATTTGGCCTACAGTATCAGAAGATACAAGCACATCAAGTTACTGAATTAAAAATGACACGGATTTACTTTCCGGGCCTTCATTAACAATTGTTTGTTGTTTTTGTTTTGTTCATAGGGACCCTGTATAGGCAGGGTTTCCAAGGAACAGCTGGTAGGTTTGAACCACCAATCTTGTGGTTAGCAGTTCAGTGCTTGCCCTACAGCACCACACCAGGATTACATTTACAACAGGAAAGAAAGAAAATCCACACACACATGGAGAAAATGATACAATTTTAAAATCACTGTTGCCTGTTGAAAAACCACATTAACATGGACAAAATTAAGATTATTTCTAATGTCAGGGATTTAACATCCATCATCTTTAGGTAGGAATCTTGATGTGGCACTACAGGATAAGCATGCTGACTCAAGGTCGGCAGTTCAAATCCACCTACACAGGGTCGCTATGAATCAGAACTGACTGGACAGCATTTAACAATAACAACAGATGATATCAAAAGGCACCTTTGTGGCACTGTGGGATAAGCACTGGACTATTAACCACAAGGCTGGTGGTTCAAACCCACCAGTCGCTCCTTGGAAACCCTATACACAGGGTTGGTTATGAGTCGTAACAGACTTGTCAGCACTAACAATGACAACATCCTTAGGTGATCACACTCAGTTGAGAAACTGACTCAGGAGACTGAAGAACAAGATGAAAGGGTAGATGGGAATGAGGTGGTGTCAGGTTCCCCTGACTCAGCTATGTGCTGTGCTGTGCTGTGCTGTGGAAACTCTCCTCTGAGGTGCCAACTGGTTCTCTCAACCTCACACACACGTCATGATTTTGTCCTAGTGGTTTTGCTCATGGCACCTGTCCTGAATGACTTCTCTATCCCTGTAGTCATAGCCACCCTTCACTGGTCCAGTCTGTTTGGCTGAGTTGGCCTCGGTTATCCTGATGAGCTCTGCACCCACCTTTATGTCTTGCAGGGCTGGTGTGAGGATTTCCGCCAGGTTGTTTCCAGACATGTTGATGCTTGTGAGCTGCTGATACTTGGCTTCCTGCTGCTCCAACCTAGCTGTGGCTTCAGCATGAGCACTGCTGTATGCCGTCCAGAGCTGCAGCTGACTTTGGGCCCTCTGTAACTGGTCTGCAATGGCTTGGTTTACTTGGGTCCATCTGTCAGTGCAAACGAACAACAGGACCCTCATTCCATCCTCTCCTTGCAGCCAAAGTACAATGCACATGCTTTGCTAATAGCGTCTTAGCAGATGAACATCACATCCTCCACTTACAATAATGGCATCGCCATCAGATATAATTTAGTCCACATTGTTGTTATTGTTGCTGTTAGATACCATCGAGCAGGCACCGAACCACAGCGACCTTATGCACAGTAGAACAAAACACAGCCCGATCCTGGACCAACCTCACTATCGTTGCCACCCTTGAGTTCAATGATGTTGCCACTTGGTCAATCCATCTTGCTGGTCATCTTCCTCTTTTTCTCTGACCCTCCACCTTTCTAATACGCAACTAAAACTACAAATTTGTGAACAGCAACAGGTATCTTTGTATTATGAGTGCAAAGGTGAGGACGGCACTGAATTGTACACCCCAGGAAAGCCTCTGCACACGAGAAAGGCTCCCATTATACAAAGGGTGTCTTTAAAGAAACAAGTTCCCAGCAAGTTGATCCCAGCTCATGGTGAACCCATGTGTGTCAGAATGGAACTGCGCTCCATAGGTGTTCAATGCCTGATTTTTTAGAACTAGATCAAGAGAACTTTCTTCAGAGATGCCACTGTATGGACTCGGCCCTCCACTTTTCAGTCAGCATCTGGGTGTGTTAACCAGTCCTATTAATGTCCAATAAAATGGATTTTCTAATTATAAAAGCAATATTTTCCTTATGTAAAAATAGAAAGAAAACTGATTTTATATACAGATTATATAATATCTTGCCTTTTCCCCCATTTATGTTTTTATTCCACAAACTTTTTGAAGCCCCCTCACATATCTTTGTGCAAAAAATTATGAGTATATTTTAAGAATTTAGTCTTCAATTTCTGAATTTAGTCTGAATTACCAGATCTAAGAATAAAACAGTTAAATATTTTTAAGGCTATTGATATACATTATCAAATTACTTTTTCAAAGCATTTTAATGTTTACATTCCTATATGAAGCACAGGAAAATGCTGGTTTTACAATATTCTCAAGCTTGCTACATGGTGAAAAAATAAAAGTGGTATGACTGTTTACTTTTACAAGTATTTTTTAAAATGTTATCAGCACTAGCTTTTTTCTTTCTTTCTTTTTTAAGTTTTCAGTGTGTATTGAGTGATGATTTACATGGGACACCATCAGCTTTACATTCATCCTATCGTATTTCATTTCATTGCAATGATTACAATCCCCTCTGTGCATCATCATTAACCAGCATTTGCTTCAATTCCCTCTTTTTTTGGGTGGGGGGATGTACACAGAAGCACTCAGGAATATATAACCATTCAAACAACCTAAGGGCATAACCTGCAAGCTGCTCCCTGGCTGCCAGCACACAGTCCCTCTCCCTCCATGAGTCTAGAGTCCCCAGCTGCTCCATCTCTCCATGCAGCACTAGCATTTTATAAGAGTTTTCCTAATTATAAAAACAATATATGCTTACTGTAAATAAAACAGAAAGAAAACTATAGAAAATAAGTATGTTTGCAGTTCAAGCTTACCAGCTGTTCCTCAGAAACCCTATCAGGGTTGCTATGGGTCGGAACCGACTTGATGACACTTCACAACAACAACACACATAGCAAAATCCTCAAAACAGACCAGGTTTACTAGTAGAACCCCGGTATTTCAATGGCTCTTACTCTTCAGATCTATAACTGAATCCACCCGCATGGCTCAATTTTCACACCACCACAGAGGGACACACATCGTAGGATAACCAACCATTTGAGACCAAAAGGGCAGCCTTTACCCCAGGACAAAGGTCAGAAGGGTTAGGAAAGGAGGAATGGAAACAAGAAACCCAGAGAAGAAGTGGAATATGGATATGTGAGGTTGCAATCAATGAACAAAACAAAACATGCATAAATTGTTGAATGTACAAGCGATGAGCAGTTCCGTAAAGCTTCACCCATTTCACAATCAAAAGTAAGAAACAAAACACCAGTTATCTCTTCATCTAGAAATAACATTTGTTAGCATGTTAGTGCTAATTTTTCAGTCTTTTAGCAACAATTGATGTATAACAATTATGCCAACAATTGATGTATAAGTGCAGTGAGTGTAAAACCTAGTTGCTTTAATAACAAACTGCACCCCAGTGGTTTTGAGGGCAGTCCCCAATACTCTAGGTGGAATCAGATACATTTCAAAGGTCTTCTTTACCTACCTCCTTCCATTCAGGAATGGTTCATGATCTAAAGGCATGACCTTAGGATATAGATTTTGATATCTCCTTAAATAATAGTTCAATGTTGACTTATAGGAGAGGTTGAGTCTATATGGAGGGAGGGTTAGGGTGGGGTACTGAAGGTAGTTTAACCTCTTTGTCACTTATCTGGAACAAATCAATAGCCTAGTAGCACAGTGGGCTATGTGCTGGGCTGTTAACCACAAAGCTGTCAGTTTGAGTCCATCAACTCCGTGGGAGAAAGATGAAGTTTTTCTGCTCCTGTAAAGATTTATAGCCTCAGAAGCCCTATATAGAGTCACTATGAATTAGAAAGCACACTATGGCACATAGCCAGTCAGCCAGCAAGCAGAACAAATCAGCTCTAGCCCCAACTTTCATAACTCTTTCAGCAAAATCAAAGTTTTACTACCCTTCTTAGAAGAAATTTTCCTTTTCTACCAGAAGCAGTTCAAGGAATTCCTTTCCTACCACACACATCACTTTCCTGAGATGTATTCTAACATCCTCTTTTTTCCATCTTATAGTGTTACCAGTGATGTTTGAGTGCTCCCTATGCATTTGCCTATGTGGAATCACGCCTTATAGTGTCACTGCCCCCAATTTTGGTGTCCCTGAAGATGACACTGGGCAATTTGTCTATGTCCTATAAAAGTGTCTACACTAGGACTACAATTAGGGTATTTCTAGATTGATTAGACCAAATATTTAACAAAGGCGGAAATAACAATCTCAACCTTGAATCTCACATGTACTAGTACCTTCAAAGCAAAAGAAACGAGAACAGTTTCACTGGAACCCTGGTGGCACAGTGTGTTAAGTGTTGGGTTGTTAATCAAAAGGTCTGCAGTTTGAATCCCCCACCTCCATCCTCCAGTGGAAGAAAGATTAGGTAATCTGCTTCTACAAAGATTTACAGCCTCAGAAACCCTATAAGGCAGTTATCTGTTCTATAGGGTCACTGCGAAGCACGGTGACGCTGAAGGATAAGTGCTGGACTGCTAACCCGGTCAACTCTTCAAGCACACCGGCTGCTCCGAGGAAGAAAGATGAGGCTTTCTGGTCTTGTAAACATTCACAACCTTGGAAACCCTCTATGAGTCAGAACCAAGTAAATAGCATTTAACAACATAGGGTTGCTGTGCGTTGGAATCAATTGGAAGGCAGTGAGTAGGTAGTCATCTGACTACAAAGAGTTTACAAAGCCCGCTGTTGTGTACTTTCTAGTTGGTTCTGACTCAAACCTGTATTGGATTTCCGAGAGTAGTTGGTGGGTTTGAACTGCCAACCATGCGGTTACTAGTCTAGTGCTTATCCTACAGCACCACCCCAGGACTCTTACAAAATCGAAGTCACTTCATTTACCACATGTCAATGTTGTTGTTAAGTGCTGTCGAGCCGGTTGTGACCCTGTATAGGGTTTCCGAGGAGCAGCTGGTGAGCTTGAACTGCCTACCTTGCAGTTCAAACCGACCCTGCAGTCTGGCGCATTAACCCACAGCGCCACACTAGGACTTCCCACATGTCAATAAGACTCGATTATTCCAGCTGGTAAAGTGCTTTGACTCTGACTATATATGGTTAAGCACTTGGCTACTAACCAGAAAAAAAGACCTAATGACGTACAACTGTAAAGATCAGAGATTGTACAACAATTACAACCAAGGAAATCTTCTGGGACAGTTCCACTCTGCTCTGTGGGGTCACTGCCAGTTGGATTTCCCTTGATGACACACATCCACCACCATTCTTACTGTACCTTGTCTGAGTATTTTGGCATTTCTCTTCAATTATTTCAGCAACAGAGGGGCAGTAAGTTTTGAGTCTACCAATAACATCCCAGAGTTTCTCCCAACTTCCTTCACTGCTCTCAGCTTCATCTTGAAGAGTCTAAAAGAACACAGTAGGGATGTTAGTTTCAATATGATCTGGCTACTTCCAAAGAAGGCAGCTACTCAGTACTTTGGAGTTCTGATGTGGCGCTGCGGGTTAACGCACTGGTCCACAAAGTTCATTTGAACCGCAAGGTCAGCGGTTCAAGCTCACCAGCCACTCCTCGGAAACTCTATACAGGGTCTCTATGAGTTGGAACTGACTTGATGGTGGTATTGAACAACAACAATGAGTCGGAACCAACTTGACTGCCCTTAACAACAACTCAATACTTGTTTCTACAAAACAGTAACAATAGTAATATAATGCTCAAACCTTAACAGAAGAGTGATTAACTCTAAGGACTGTGAAGAAGACAACAAATAAGATGGTGTCTTCGAGAAGAAATCATATAAATGACATACTAAAACAACCCCCTCCAAAACAGAACTACCACCAAAAAAAAAAACACTTTTAAATTGTAAAATGATGTAACCATGAAAAGTGATGAAAGATTTTATATAAATTGCATTTTATGCAAACAAATGCACACGCTATATGGTTTCCAAAATTGTAAAAACCCCTCAGAGTTTGCTATGTGCACCATGGGCATGTTATATGTGAAAATATAGTTGTTTTACAAAGTTTCACTCATTTAGCTCATGTGATTCATTCAGCTTAGTTTTGAATTTCAGGATTTTTTGAGGCTGCTGTTTAAAAATGCTTTTTTGGTGCTTCCCTGCAGAGAACACAGAAGCAAATGTGTCCGTTCCTGCAATGGCACCCATTCTGAATTGTCTGCCAATAATTCACTGTGCCAAGCTCTGCTTAATTTACCTGAAGGTTCTGCACCTGGTACGTCAAGGCCTCCAATGACAAAGCTTCAGGCTTGCTGTGCTCCATGAGGTAGCAGAACCGGATTGTCATCATGTCTACTTCATCACAGAGTTTAGCATAAACCTTCCACTCCTGTAGAGCTGATTGCATGGAGGCTTTGAGCTGACTGACCTATAGGAAAAGCAGAAACACCGGGAGAAAATCAGGGTGAAGACATGGACTCTCAAGTGTGGTTTTTCTTTTTTTTTTCCTTCCAGTGCTTCTAATATTGCATCCAATTTAGGCATTTAATATAAGAACGCTGGAAGATCTTCAGTACTTAACTGGAGTTGGGAAGAGCAGGCCAATGAGCAAAGACATACCTAAGAAGTTTCAATATAAATGAAGGAGAAAGAGCCCTAAGATGGAAATGATCAGCAATGAGAGAGATTTCTAGGATGCAGCCTAGAGAAAGTCCAGCAAATGAACAGAGGTTGTGAGTGCACATTTCACTTATAATCTACTAACTTTCTGACCTTGAGCTATTAATTTCACCCATCTGTTTCCTCATCCATAATATGAAAACAATAACTGAAATAATAAAGATTGTTGTTGCTAAGTGCCGTCGAGTCAGTTCGGATTCATAGCGACCCTGTATAGGGTTTCCAAGCAGGAAACCAAGGTGGGTTTGAACTGCCAACCTTGTGGTTCCCAGTCCAGTGCTGATCCTATAGCACCATACCTGGAGACCAATCAATAAGATGGTGGTGGTGGTAGTTATGTGCTATGGAGTCGGGTCCAATTCAGACCAACCCTATATAAGGTTTCCAAGGCTGTGAATCTTTACAGGAGGAGAAAGCCTCATCTTTCTCCCACAGGGTGGCCGGTGGTTTCCAACTGCTGACCTTGAGGTTAGCAGCTGACTCATAACCACTATGCTACCCATGCTCCTTATAAATAAGATTGTGTCTGTGAAATTGCTCTAAAGGCTATAAAGCATTATAAACTATATTTTTCATACTACTGAGCACTTAAGTCTGATTACTACTGCAAAGCAAGTACCACTGGGCAATGAACACGTGCTGCCAAAATGATGTGCAGCGTTAAGTAGGTGGGCATGCTTTATTCATCAGTATGCTTTCATAGGAGTCTTGGTGTGGTGTTGTAGGATAAGCACTGGACTGCTAACTACAAGGTCGGAGGTTCAAACCCACCAGCTGCTCCTTGGAAACCCTATATACAGGATCTCTGTGAGTTGGAACTGACTCAGTGGCATTTAACAAAAACAACAATTTGCTTTCATAATCATGAAAAGAGTTGAAGCATTTTGTTATCTATTTTAAATGATGTTTGATATCATCCAGATACATAAATAACTCTTAAAACTAAAAAAAAAAAAAAAGGGCCAACAATTCAATTTAAAAACAGGCAAAGGCCTTGAGTAGACTTTTCTCCAAAAAAAGATAAATGGCCAACGAACCCATTTGTCATGAAGAGAATGCATTAGTCATTGATGCTGAGTGCTGTTGAGTTCTAACTCACAGAAAGTCTCTATAGGGTTTCTGAGGAGTAGCTGGTGGGTTTGAACTGCTGACCTTGGAGTTAGCAGTCCAGTGCTTATCCTATGACACCACACCAGGGCTCTGCATGAGTTGTTCTTGTTGTTAAATGCCACTGGGTCAGTACCAACACAGCAATCCTATATAGGGTTTCTAAGGAGAAGAAGCTGGTGGGTTTGAACTGCCAACCTTGTGGTTCTCAGACCAGTACTGACCCTACAGCACCACACCAGCATATCAAAACCCAAATGCGGTATAATTTCACACCAATAAAGCCCCCAAAGCCCACTGCTGTAGAGTCCATCGGACTCATAATGACCCTGTAAGACAGAGCAGAAGTGTTCAGGGTTTCTGAGGCTGGAAACCTTTCTGGGAACAGACAGCCTCATCTTTCTTTCATAAACTGACTGGTTGATTGGGCTACCAACGATACCCAATAAGCTGTCTAAAGTCAAAAAGACAAATAATAATGTGTTGGTGAGGATGTGGAAAAATATCCCTCTTGGTAAATGCAAAATGGCATAGACACAGTACAAACTCTCACGAATTTATCATATGATGTAGATATATCTCCATAAAAAAATGAAGACATACTTCCATAGCAAAAAGTTATAGGAGCCTTATTCATAACAGCCAAAAATTAGAAACAACCCAAATGTCCATGAATGGGTGAACAGATAAACAAAATGTATTATATATCCACATGGTAGATTATCATTCAGCCATAAATGTGTGCTATGTGAAATGAAAGAAGTCAGTCACCAAAGGCCACACAGTAGTGACTCCATTTATATGAAATATCCAGGATAAGCTAATCCATAGAGAAAGTAGACTGGTGGTTGCCAAAGGCTAGGGGAAGTAGAGGAATGGGGAGTGACTGCCAATGGGTATGGGGTTTCTTTACAGGGCGATAAAATATTCTGGAATTAAATAGTGGTGATGGCTTCACAACTTGGTGAATATACTAAAAACCACTGAATTGTACACTCTAAAAGGGTGAATTACAGCTCAATTTTAAGAGAGCTGAGTAGAATGGAGTACAACCATTATGTTGGTCCTATTGAACATCACAAGTGTAGTGTGATGTCACAATTTTGGATGTAGTCATATAGTCTTGCATTCAGCTTCTCTCTTACCAATTAAAGGAGCCCTACTGGTACCATGGGTTATATACTGAGGTCAGCAGCTCAAATTCACCAGCTGCTCTTCCAGAGAAAGATGAGGTTTTCTGCTTCCATAAAGAGTTACAGCTTCGGAAAGGCTATACAGGGTCGCTGTGGGTCAGAACCAACTCGATGGCACATAACCACCACCACTACCCCATTCCCCTCCCATCTGAGCCCCTAGAAATTACTAATTTACTTCCAATCTCTATAATTTGCCAATTGTTGGCATTTCACATAAATGAATCAAATAACACATCACATTTTAAGAGTTCTTCAGAGAGGTTAGGCTATAAATTCCTTATCAGATCTATAATTTGTAATGACTTTCTTCTATTTTTGTGGGTTGTCATTTTACTTTTTTAATGGTGCCATTTGAAAGATAAATGTGTTTAATTTTGATGAGATATAACTTTAAACAAACATGAACACACGGCTTTCCAGCTTGCTGGTGATACTGGAATTGGTAGCTTCACTTCTAATTATCTAGAGGACAAAACAGGACTTGAAATATCCCTGTTTCAGCTTAGTATTTTTAGGGTAATTTTTCCGTTTTGAGTGGAAGGAGGGTCTCTGAATGAAAACAACACTGCTACTAACAACAACAACAGCAACAAAAATATAGTAAGGCTAAATACGAGAATAGTACACTTCAAATGCATTCTACTACCTGATGGAGAACGTTGCTTCTCTTTTGAAACAAGCCATCAATTGTGGATGCTGTATCCTCTAGTATTGGCATTGTGCTACTCTCCAAAGTCAGGGAACTTTGTCTCAGCTCATCCAGGGCTTTGGATTTAATTGCAAGTTGATTTTCTATATCCTGGAAGTGCAAGAGTAAAAGGTTTTCATATGCATAAAATGGTGACACAGCTTATGTATAAGAGAAAAGGAGTTTTCCCTTTTCCAGTAAAAATGGCACTCGGGTATATACTTAAACAGCATTACATCAGACACTTTAATCATGACATACTCTTAATGCTATTTTAAATTACATGGCTATAGATTTTAGGAGTGTTTAGGAAAAAATAAAAAATCCTTGTCATATTCAGACCACAGAATACCTGGACCCCATCCTGTACTGACAGCTTGACTACAAACATCATCTAAACCCTGAGTTTCTATTTTCTCTTTTGGGAAATGGTGATGACACCAGCCTGTGCATAGCTTAGAACTCAAATAAAACAACCAATAGGAAAGTGCTTTCCAAGTAATTTGAAAACAAAAGCAAAAACTGGTTGTTGAATGAACTCCGTCTTATGGCAACCCCATGTTTTTTGGAGCAGAATGTGCTCCATAACATTTTCAATAGTTGGTTTTTTTGGACTGCAGATAACCAGGCCTTTCTAGTAGATTACTAGGTTCTCTGGGGGGGGAGGGGGGGGGCGACTTGAACCTCTAACCTTTCAGTTAGAAGACCAGTACATCCATCCTTTACACCACTCAGGAACTCTGAAGTACTATGAGCAGGTTGTTCTCTCAGTAATAACACAAAATGCTTTACTATCCCCCCACCACCCATCTGAATCTATTAGTTCCCTTATAAAAGACACCTCAATCAGTAGTCCTCTTCTTAGAAGGAGAAACTGGAGCCAGCAGTTTGAAAACAGAGGAGCTGGCTCAAAGCAACATCACTACTCTGTAGAGAGAGAGGAGGCAAAAATCACAGCTCCCATTCTCCAGAGTGTGATTGAAATTCATTTTGGAAAAAAGTTTAAACATTTTTTAATATTAAGAAAATAAGGAGCTCTGGTAGCGTAGTGGTTACAAATCGGACTGTGAACCTTAAGGTCAGCAGTTCAAAACTACCAGCCGCTCCACAGGAGAGAGATGAGGCTTTCTGCTCCCGTAAAGATTTACAGCCTCAGAAAACCTGTACAGGGTTACTATGGGTCGGAACCGACTCCATGGCCCTTAACAACAACAACAACAACATAAAGTCATTAACAGAAATTTTTTTGGCATTTAGGTAAGATAAATTTCCAACTCTACAAATTTGGCAAGTATTTGTCTAAGTTTTCTTCCGTATTATAGTTCCATTCAGATAAGCGTGTTTTGAATGCAGAGCCTCAAATTAGTGGCCCTTCCCTGCTCAATTTTCTTGCTTTCTTAAAAGTTGGTTTTCCACCAAAAATGCCGTTTTTTTCCCTCTCTCTCTCTTTTAAATCCTCCCAAGAATCACTATGAGAACCTGACAGATACTCAGTTGCTAGGCAGGTTTAAGCCCAGGTGAAGGAATAGCTCCCTCAAGTAGCCTCACAGAGTGGTAATGCAATTCAGCTCTAGCAAAATTAACAAGTTACTGCATGCTGGGAGCCTCAGGTGATTCTTCAAGTCAGAAAACCAGGGAGAAGACTACTCAGTAGAGACCAAAGCAAACATATGCTAAAATTGTAGCACAAACACTAGCTGTGGCTATAACAGCACATGAATACTCTTATAATCTTACACAAGGAAGCTTACAATGAATACTCTTACAATCTTACACAGGAAGCTGTTTGGGGGCAAAGCAGAGAATGAATTAGAATGAACAAAAAGGGGACAGGGAAGCTGGCAGAAAGGTCTGAATTAAACCAGTTGACAGGATTGACTGACTAGAAACAAAACTCCATAACAAAGAAAACTCACTGCAGCAGTGCATTCTGACTCATAGTGACCCCATAAAAGGTTTCTGAGACAGGCAACTTTCTACAGGAGCAGACAGCCTCATCTTTCTCAGACAGCTGGTGGGTTTGAACTGCTGACCTTGTGGTTAGCAGTACCATCAGGGATCCTTACTGACAGGATATCTCAATTTACTCCTAATTAACTTGTCAGTTTGTCATACTGTGCTGGCTTGTGGGTTGCTGTAATGCTAGAAGTGATGCCCCTGGTATTTAAAATACCAGCAGGGTCACCCATGGTGGAAGGTGTCAGCAGAGATTCCAGATGAGACAAAGAAAAAGAGGTGGACAACTTCTGTATGGTTAGTCCCTGAAAGTCTTGAGAATAGCAGGTAGAATATGAACCCCTCAGGTAAGATGGAAAGTACAAGTATGAATCTAGGAAAATTGGAAGTTGTCACAAATGGAAATGGAACACATAAAGATTGCTGTATTAGGCATTAGTGAATTGAAATGGGCTGATATTGGTTATTTTGAATCTGATAATTCAATAGTATATATATGTCGGGAACAACAAATTGAAGAAACATGGTGTCACATTGAAAAGAGCACATCAAAAAGAGCATCACAAGATCTATCTTGAAGTACAATACTATCTGCATATACTTACAAGAAAGACCAGTTGACACCACTATTATCCAAATTTACACACCAACCACTAAAGCCACTGATGATAAAAGTAAAGAATTCTACCAACTACTTCAGACTGAAATTGATAGAACATGCAGTTAAGATGCATTGATAATTACTGGTAATTAGAATGCAAAGGTTGGAAACAAAATGGAAGGATCAATAATTGGAAAATATGGCTTTGGTGATAGAAACAATATTGTTTCACATTATAAAATTTTGCAGGACCAACGACTTTTTCATTGTCAATCCTTTTTTTTCAACAATATAAATACATGTGGACCTTACCAGATGAATATACTATACGGGAATCAAACTGACTACATCTGTGGGAAGACACGATGGAGAAGCACAACATCATCAGCCAAAACCAGGCCAGGGGCAGACAATGAACAGACCATCAATTGGTCATATGCAAGTTTAGGCTGAAGCTGAAGAAAATTAAAACAAGTCCAGGAGAGCTGAAATATGACCTTGCGTATCCTACCTGAATTTAGAGATCATCTCAAAACCAGATTTGATGCATTAGACACTAAAGACTAAAGACCAGAAGTGCTATGGGACAACATAAAAAACATACAGGATGATAGCAAAAGGTCATTAAAAAGACAGGAAAGAAAGAAAAGACCAAGATGGATGTCAGAAGAGACTCTGAAGTTTGCTCTCCAGCATAAAGATGCTAAAGCCAATGGACAAAATTAGGAAGTCAAAGAGCTGAACAGAAAATCTCAAGAGGCAGCTCAAAAAGACAAAGTGAAGTATTATAATGAAATGTGCAAGGACCTGGAGTTATTAAAACCAAAAGGAAAGAACATGCTCAGCAATTCTCAGGCAGGAAAGAACTGAAGAAAAAATGTAAGCCTATGGTTGTGCTATTGAAGGATTCTATGGGAAAAATATTGAATGACGTAAGATACATCAAACAAGAAGGAAGGAATTCATAGAGTCACTGTACCAAAGAGATTAGTTGATGCTCAGCCATTGCAAGAGGTAGCATATGATCAAGAATCAATAGTACCGAAGGAAGAAGTCCACTGAAGACAGTGGAAAAAAACAAGGCTCTAGGAATTTATGGAATACAAATGGAAATGCTTCAACAAACCAATGCAGAGCTGGAGATGCTCACTAGTCTATGCCAAGAAATTTGGCAGAGAGCTACCTGGGCAACCAATTGGGAGAGATCCATATTTGTGCCGATTCTGAAGAAAGGTGATGCAATTGGATGCAAAAATCATTGAGCAGTATCATTAATATTACATGCAAGTAAAATTTTGCTAAAGACCATGAAAAATTTTGCAGCACTATATCTACAGGGAGCTGCCAGAAATTCAAGTCAGACTTAGACAATGTGGGGAATGTCATTGTTGACATCAGATGGATCTTGGTTAAAAGCAGAGAATACCAGAATTATGACTGAGATTTACTATGCATAGGCATTCACCTTGTGGATCATAACAAACTAAGGACTGCATTACAATGGATATTCCAGAACACTTCATTGTGTTCATGAGGAACCTATACACAGGCCAGCACATATGTGGGAGAAAAAGGAGCCCTCCTGGCACTCTAGAATAAGCACTAGACTGCCAAGTGTAGGAGAAAGATAAGGCTTTCTCCTCCCATTAATCTTTACAGACTCAGAAATTTGGAAACCCTACACAGGATCTCTAATAGCCGGAACTAACTGATGGCAGTAAGCTACATGGGAGAAGAGTAGCCCTGGTGGCACAATGGGTTAAGTGTTATATGTTAACCACAAGGTCAGTGGTTTAAACCCAACATCTGCTCCAAGGAAGAAAGATGAGAAGTGTCTCTCCCAGAATGATTTCGGCTCAGAAACCCTGCGGAGTAGGCCTACTCTGCCCTCTGAGGGTGGCGGAATCAACTTGATGATATGGGAGAAAGAACTGGCAATAGGGTCTCCTGAAAGATTCTGGTTTAGGAAACCCTATGGTGGCCATGTGGTCACCACGAATCTACAATCAACTTGGAGGCACTTAACAACAACAAGAAATAACTGAGACGGAGAAGAGGATGAGCATGGCTCCTGGGTTTCTAGTTAGGGTGGCTGGTTGGGGGATGGTAAGACACTGTGCTGTCAGATATAGGCTGGCAGGCAGGTGGAAAGTCAAATCTGAGGTCGCTACAAGAATTCCACAGTGGAGATGGCTAGTGGGTAGCTGGGCAACAGAATAAGACCGTTTGAGAAAATCTCCTCAAATGATGGTGGGACTGCCATATCTTATGTCCAGTATCATTCTGTAACCTCCTTCTCAGTAGAATTGGTGTCTGATTCGACTTTCATCCCAATGTGGTGTGTGGTGTCTCCAGTCTCCATGCAATTGGTGCAAAGGCAGCAGTAGTCTGTGTCTGCCTTCTGCAGCTACACAGAGAGCACCATGTTCTTTGAACAGGAAGTGACACAGTCAGATCAGTGCTTGAGGAGGATTAAGCTACATTTGGGAAAAGAGGACCTATCAAACACTAGGTGACCTGGGCAAATGAGAGCTGGCCAACAAAGGGTACACCTAACATCCTCAAACCCAAATGTCACTCAGATAGTGGCTCCATGGGAAAAGTGGTTCTTTAAAAATGCAATTGGATGGAAGAAATACTTTTTCCTCTGAAGAATTACAGAAGTAAATGCTAAAAGTAATGGTAACCTGACAGTAGTTTTTCGGATATTGGGTAAAATAAGAAACAATAATTGGAAACTGACTAAATCAAAATTCCCTTAGAGTGATTTTTTTTTTTGTTTTGTTTTTAAGGCGTAACATTTAAATCACTTACCAAAGATAATAATACTGAAAGTACCTTCGATTTATCATACAAAACAGTATTCTGAATGAATACTGTTTTGTATGATAAAATGAATGAGTATCTAACTTACATAGGAAGCAAAGTGATTATATGCCTTTAAGAGGAGACTCTTCCAAAATGATAGCAGCTTTGCTTCCTCCATGAGCAATGAGTTGAAACAAAATAGAACCAAACAAAACCCACTGCCATTGAGCCAGTTCCCTCTCATTGTGACCCCGGAGATGAGTAGAACTGTTCCATTAGATTTTCTTGATGGCAAGCTCTATGAAACCAAATCACTAAGTCCTTCTTCTAAGACAGTGATGGGCTTAAATGCCAACTTTTAGGTTAGTTGGTGGTGTTGTGTTGCTAAACCTATTACAGCAACCCTGTAATAAGGTTTCTGGGCACAAACAATCTGAACTACCCAGGGACCTTTCTGGCGCTCCTGAGGACTAATTAACTCATATACAACACAGCAGTCTTGGGTGGGATGCTCTGGCCCTCTTACCTGACAGTCCAGGAGGGTCCTCTGGACTGAGATCACACTTCCAGGCTTTTGTAAACTCTTGAGTCTCTCTTCTTGAGCTTCCATCCAGTTGTTCAAGAGCTGTATTTTGTTCTCATTCTCAATGATATTTTCCAAAAGTTGTTCGAGATGTTGTATCTAAAATTGTAATCAACAAACGAAAATTCCCTTATTTTAGACCACATATTTAAAAAGCAAGCATCAGGATTGATTATTTTCAAAGAGAAAAATGTGGTGTTTTTAAATGTTTAATTTTAAATATTAATATTTCTAATTAGATTTGCCACTGTTTGGATTAAACATTCATAAATCAAGAAACAAAATTTAAATTCCCTTAAAAATACCCAATGTTTAAAAATGAAAGCTAACACATTCAGAAAGCTGGCTGCTTTGCAATTTCATAAAGTCTACAAAAAATATCATTATGGGGTTAGTTAGCATGCAGTATTTTTTCATTGCATCATGTTAATACATGTAAATATTTACATATTAACACGTTTTATCTATTTATTTTACATATTAATATGCAATACATATTAATACATGTAAAGTTTAGGAAAATTTCTTTCCCCAGATTCTCATTAGTCATAGAAAAAATTTATGTTGATAAAAGAAAATCACAAATAAATTTCACCAATCTAATGAAATAATCCTTGTTTTTAATGTCTGTGACTCTTTTCATGTCTTCTAGGCATAATTTTTATTTGCTTACTGTCATAATAGCTAGAAAATTTCATATTATTTGATCATTCCATAAGCCCTTTCTGTGTTATGTCTTTTATTTTAAAGGCTGGCCAATATGTCATCAAAAGAACAAAGTATAATATGATTAATTATGCACTCATAGTTGGAAATTAAAACATTTTACGTTTTTCACCAGTATATTTAATGTGCATTTTTTTCCCTTTTTAAATGTCTAAAATGGGGTGAGATGGTTATGTGATTCTTGGAATTTTCTAAATATTTTCCCAAAGGTTTTTAAACAGCTATCAGCAATGTATGAGTGAGATACCTTTGAACTTTATCCTTCACTTACTTTTTTAAATGTAGTAAGTATATTTGTTATTGTTGTTAAGTGCAGTCGAGCTAGTTCCAACTAATAGTGACCCTTTGTAGGGTTTCTGAGGCTTTAAATCTTTGTGGAAACAGAAAGCCTCATCTTTGCTACAGAGCAGTTACTGGGCTTGATCTGCCAACCTCGTGGTTTGTAGCCAAGCACTTATTTACAGAAGGAGCTCTGGTAGCACAGTAGTTACGAATTGGGCTGCGAATTGCAAGGTCAGCAGTTTGAAATTACCAGTTGTTCCGTGGGACAAAGATGAGGCTTTCTGCTCCTGTAAAGATTTACAGTCTCGGAAACCCTGTACAGGGTCGCTATGAGTCGGAACCGACTCCACAGCACTTAACAACAACACTTATTTACAGAGCCATATAATATCTTTTTTAACATCTCATAATTGGAGTTGAAACACTTATGTGTCTATTTACTAATTATGTGATTTGTCTGTTCATGTTTTTTGTCTATACATGCACTTGGAATTTTAATTCTATAAATCTATTTCTATGCATGAGCTACATAATAAAAAGATTTATCAATTATCATTTGATATATTTTCTCAAGAATGAATTTTTGTAATCTTTTCAGAGTGAAAAAAATTTTCCAAAAAGCTATACATATCTGTTTTTTTAACATATAATCTTTCGAGGTTAAATAACTTTGCCCTTTTGAACACCTACTTTTACAGCAAGGGTCAAAATCTGTGAAGATTTAGTAGCCTGATACATTCTTGGTATCTTCTTAAATAAAATTCTTCCTCTTCATTTGCATATCTCAATTCCCCACTGAGAAATCTCAGACAAAATACAAGAAGTATTTTCATACTTTCTTATGTCCACCAACGGAGACAAGGAAAACATTGGGTTTATAAAAACCAAAGAAATCACTCCCATCAACTTGATTCTAACTCATAGCAACCCTATAAGAAAACGTACAGCTGTACTATAGGGTTTCCAAGGCTGTAATCTTTATGGAAAGGAGCGCTGGTAGCGTAGTGGTTACAAATCCGGCTGCTAATCTCAAGGTCAGCAATTGGAAACTACCAGCAGTTCTGTGGGAGAAAGATGAGACTTTGTGCTCCCGTAAAGATTTGCAGCCTCGGAAACCCTGTGCAGGGTTGCTATGAGTTGGAACTGACTCCATGGCACATAACCACCACCACCACCAATCTTTATGGAAGCAGATTGCCATATCTTTCTTCTGAAAAGTGGCTGGTGGATTTGAACTCACAGATCTTTTTGGTTAACAGACAAACACAGTACCACTGACTCTCCCTGCCCCTCAGGCTCCTACATAGGATTTATAAAAGGGCTGTAATTGACAAGACTGTTAGACAAATATCTGAATTGTTTTTGTTCAATTTTTTAAGAAAGTGATATTCTGCAAAGGTTAAACCATCCATCAAACCACGACACACAAGCACACCTTTCTATTTAGTGATCCATGTAACCGGTGCCACTGGCGGTTCAACTCTCCCAGGTGCTCCGCAAATTCCGTCCTCTCATAGCGCTTACTTTCTACGTCACAAGTGCTTAGCTGAAGTAGCGACTGGTTAACAAAGTCAACCATCCATTGCTTATAGTCCATTTCCATTCTGAACTCCTAAGGCAAGAAAAGACACAGATAAATAAACAAAATCAAAACCTGAACTGAATACATTAAATGAATTGGATTTCCCTTCATGCATTCAGGCTTACATCCATTAACCAAGGAGTGCCTTGACTGATAATATTGTAGTCTAGAACTTCCAGCTAATTCTTGACTATATCAAAGCACTATCATTAGATTCAAGTTCTGAACTGACGAATAAACAAAATTTCCTTGATCAGCGTTGCTACATAAAAATTCTAAGACCATGTTTAGATGGATGCCTGTCAGGAGTTACGTTCTACCTTCCTTCACTGTCTATCTCTACCATCTTCCTACAAGGAGTCTGTTTTGGGATTCTTTTTAGGATTTATACCTTCCTGGAAGCAGACAAACTCATTAATTTCAAATAGAATGAAAAGCCAAAGGGAGTACTGTATATGGTAGTTATATCATCTGAACCAACATTAGTTTCCCAAATGTGACAAAGGGTTCCTATGAAAGGTGACCTGAGAGCTACACAGGAATGCTGGGCCAATCTGATGGTTTATGGGAACTACAAGAAAGAGATCAGAAGGCTCTCCCATCTTTAGGGAACTTGGCCAGTTTAGTCAGTTTCTTATATTCTGCTGTGCACGGACAAGGCCTCTCAGGCCTTCTGGATTGGTTTGGATGGCTTCACAATCTATTGCACACCTAAACGCACTCACAGAGTCAAATATATTTCCCCCAAGCCTGCCACTTGTTGGTATGTATGCTGGAAATCTCTACGTATACCAGGGGAAAACCATGTGGTATGTGATTGGTCACTACAACCTTCAAGAATATATATTTAGAGGTGATTTAAGGATTCTGCTATTTATAGACAACAAGATGAGATGGTACAGAAAATAAAACCCTTTGCTAATACCATGTTTTGTGCTTAAGCTATTCCACCAGTCCACAAGGGCTTAAAGAGCAATAACCAGGGTTTCTATTCATTTTTGCATTTCTAGTGCTTAGCACACCACCTGGCACACAATAAACGTTTATGCGTGGCTTGTTAAATGTTATTAAATCTACCTGAAATTAAATATCACAGCAAAGGTTGCATTTATATCTATTGCTCAAGACCAACTTTTCCTTGACTCACTCCTGTCCTCAAAGGACATTTCTTTAACACCCATCAGATGTCAAGGGTTGTGCTGCGTGTACTAAGCCAGGGAGGTGGATCATGGTCCCTTCTGTTACGCAGTTCAGTTTAGGTGAGGAGCCGGGCAAGGAGATAAACAACTATGATACTATGTAATAAGGATGACTGTATTGACATGGATACACCTGATCCAAGATTGTTGCCCAATATGGCTGAGAGAGTCAGGGATGGATTTCTGAATGACAAGATACTTGAACTGGTTCTTGAAGGATGCCTCAAAGGCTCTACACAGCCAAGCCTGTGGCACTGGCATTCTAGGTCAAGGTGTGGCAGCTATCAAAGCATGGAGGAGTGAGACTGCCAGAAGCAGTGAAACTCATTACAGTCAAGTTGACTCCAACTCACAGCAACCCTGCAGGACAGGACAGAAATGCCCCCTACCCTACAGTTTCCAAAGCAGGAATCTTTACAGAAATAGACTGCCCCATCTTCTTCCTACAGAGTGACAAATAAGTTCAAACCGCTGACCTTTCAGTTAGCAGTCAAGTACTCTAACCACTGCATCACCAGGGCAGAGCAACTGTTAGTGGGTTTAAGTGTCCTCAAGTTCATTCCAGCTCATAGTGATCCTGTACATGGTTTCCAAGGAGTGGCTAGTGGGGTTTGAACTGCCAACCTTTCGATTCGCAGTACAGTGCTGATCCTACAGTGCGACACCAGGAGTCCCAGCAGCTAAGCACTTTAACCATCACGTCCAAGCAGCTGAGGGACTGCAAGTTATTGGGTTCAGACAGTCCCGACTTTCCATGGGGAGGTATAGCGATATCAGACCAGTTTAATGGCTTGGATTTTGTCTTGTGATGGGAGCTACTAGAGGAATTTAAGCACACTTTCTCTCCAAACACCCATCACCCTCTCTCCCCTACACACAGGATTAGTTTTTCTCAATAATATTCTACATGTCTCTATGTTCAGCATTTCCCCTCGGACTGATTTGTCTTCTTATCTCTTGAAAAGACTTCTGGCTCTTTTTGCATAATTACCTTGTACTTGAGAAGAAGATTTTTAACTTGAGATGTGGAACTTGGTGAATGCATGGTCTCTTCATTTGCAGTTTGAAGCTCTACATTGTTCATCCAGCTAATCATTTCTGTGATTGCTTTACGAGATGGCAATTTCTCCATCTGAAGCTGTAAGGACAAAATGATTTCCATTTAATTACCTGCAGTTAACAACATGAATCAGGGCATCACTAAAGATGATATCTGGTTTGATAAAAGGTCTTGCTTCCTAATTATGCAGGTTACTCACACAAACAAACCCAGCATTCAAGTTTAGAATAAGCGACCCCCAAACAATAAGAATGACCTTCACATAAACTAGCACAGTGGTACAGATAAACTAGGATATAAAGTAATTAAGCCTGATTTCTCTCTTAAGAAAAATCCCATGGGAGAAGAGTCCAGTAATTAAGACCTATATTCACTGGTGCCAGATAGAAATAGGTAGTGTCAAGGAAAATTATTGAGTCAGAGAACTAATTTCTGTGAACAAGTGAATGCTAATTCAAATGCTGGGTCTTTAAATACTTACCTGGTGAAGTTTTTCTTGAATATCGGGAAGTTGAGTTATGAGCATTGTCCACTTTTGTTCAAACTGTGCTAAAGAGGCTCTCAGAGTAGCAGTATCAGCTTCTTTCAGGTGAAGAAGTTGGTTTCCAGTACTTAAAACTGCTGTCTTCAAAGAGGACTTTGCATCAACTTCCTTTGAGAATTCCTAAAGGAAATTAAGATGTAAAATTTAGAAACTTTCAAAATTTAAAAAACAAGGTGACCCCAAAAAGTTTGTGGAAAATGAAATTAGGAGATAATGGAAAATTTTCTTGAAGCCCCCTCTTATAGCACCAAAACAAAACAAAACAAAGTATGTGTCAGGATAAGAGGTTAGAGTCTAACAAAAAAAAAACGTAGCAAATATTTGCATGTGTGTGGGAAACAAAATATTTCCTATGTGTTTCATATTTAAGATATACAGCAACAAAGAAGATATAATTCTTGCCTTGCAAGTGGTTTATAATCAAGTGAATTAATATTTTTAAAAGACACCAATGTTCATAGCAGCACTATTTACAATAGCAAAAACATGAAGACAGCCTAAGTGCCCATCAACTGAAGAATGGATAAACAAACTGTGGTACATACACACAATGGAGTATTATGCTACCTTGATGAACAACAAGGAAGCTGTAAGCTATCACATAAACATGGATAAACCTTGAGGACATTAGGTTGAGTGAAATTGTCAGTCACAAAAGAAGAAACACTGCACAGGACCACTATTGTAAAAGACTAAGCAATCCAAAGAAAAGGAGGAGGGATCCTTTGCTGGTTACCGGGATGTGGAGGGTGGGTTGAGGGAAGGGAGGGAAAGGTGGAGCATAGGATAGGGACTAAGACACAGGATAGGTTGGGTGCTGGGGGGTGGGCAATATACAGGAAGGGGGAGGATAATGGAAGAACAAAGTGTATGGGAAAACAATTAGGCAGGTTTGCATGGGCTAAGTGGGACAGAGGTAAATAATGATGTATGCACAACCTTGGAACAATTGGGCTCTGGTATACAGGGGTTGAGACATGGTTGGAATGGGGAAAAGTGGGGAGATAATATTAAGATGCTTGGCTGTCTTTTGAATCTTGGTTTCCCTTGCACACTATTACAGACACTTGAAGGGGAGAGAAGGGAATAGTCAGAAATATCACCACAGAAAGCTGGTTAAGTCCGTCTTCTGCCTATAATTGATTGGAATACCTAAAATGGGGCTACAATGTGCCCAGTGAAGGAGGCTTCCTATGGAGCCTCTGCATTATATAAGACCATAGGTGGAATCCTAAACCCCATCCAGAATCATCTGAGGTGGGAAATTTCCACTTGAAAGGACAAGAAGACCAGCCTGGAGCAGCTAGAAGAACAGAAGATACTTCTTGAAAGAAAGACTGACAGGAAAAATACAAAACAATATAGGCAGACCAACTGACTACTACAAAAACAAGCAAGTTCCTTGCCCAGGAGACATCAAGGCAAGTGGTCGGGAACCCTCAGATTCAATGGGACTACACGCTCTGATTGGTGACCACGTTCGTCACTGATAAGGTGAAGTGAGGGAAAAACAGCAATGAAACTGAGCTAAGCCCTACAACGTTCAATAGACTATTGTGAACCCAGGTGGAAAACTGGTTGGCCAGCAGTGTTGCAAGACCTGGGGACTCTTGGGCCCAGAGTCAGCGACAAGCCATAGAGGACTAGAGTGGAGAGTGAAGTGTCCAACTGATAAGAAGAGAGGGCAAATGCACAAGAACACCCACACTTACAGATAAAACCCACTTGACCTGGCTTCAATGACTGGATGATCAGAGCTCAACTAGAAGAAGAAAGAAGAGGGGAAAAAAAAGAGTAATGTGATACAATTTGATCAACTTGACCTACACCTATGGATGCAGTAACTCAAAAGAGGGAACAAATCTTTAGAGCAAGGATCATTCCCACCCCCCTCCATGCACAGAGTAGACAGGGATGGGCAACTTGGACATTGGCTACCCAAATTGGGGTGGATACAAAGGCAAGAAGTGACTGGCTTACAAGCTTTCAAGAGGGAACCTAGATCCAGAGGGTGTGGAGGAAAGTAGATACTACTCAGTGGAGTAGTATCCAATTTGTCTAGGCAGGGCTGATGAAAGGAAATGCGGATAGGTCTCTTGTGATACAGTAGTGAATAACTGTTATCAGGACCAATTGTGAAGGTTGTAAATGTAAAGGTAGACATTTTGTAGCAAGGAGGGGAGTGATTAACTTTGCAGTCTAGGAGCAGAGGTCCCTGGGACCATCAAGGGAGAAGAGTGGAGAGCGAGACCCTACTCAGAGAAGCAGTGACGCCAGAGATAGAGGCAGAGATGATGATGTGGAGAGATGGAGAGGCTAGGGACTCTAGACCCAGAGAGGAAAAGGGTCTGTGTACTGAAGAATGGGGGTCAGGCTTGCAGGGTATACCCTTTGGTTGGTTGATGATGCATGGAAGGGATTGTAACCATGGCAATGAAACAATTGTCCCATGTAAACTATCACATAATTCGCAATAAAGCATTAAAAAATTTTTTTAAAAAATAGAAAAGTCATTCTTTCCAAGATAACTTTCAAAAGAGACTATGGAGGGCAACTTGGATATTGGCTACCCAAAATGGGGAGGGGGGTAGGGCTACAAAGGCAAGAAGTGACTGGCTTACAAGCTTTCAAGAGGGAACCTAGATCCAGAGGGCCTGGAGGAAGGTAGCATCTCCAGTGAGTAGCATCCAATCTGTCTAGGCGGAGTTGATGAAATGAAATGCAGATGGTTCTCTTGTGATGCAATAGTGAATAATTGTTATCAGGACTGATTGTGAAGGTTGGAAATGTAAAGGTAGACATTTTATAGCAAGGAAGGAAGTTATTAACTTTTCAGTCTAGGAGCAGAGGTCCCTGGGACCATCAACGGAGAAGAGCCGAGAGCGGGACCCTACCCAGAGAAACAGTGATGCCTGAGATGGAGGCAGCAACAATGACATGGAGCGATGGAACAGCTAGGGGCTTTAGATCCAGAGAGGGAGAGCGACTGTGTGCCGAAGACTGGGGAGGTGGGGATAGTGTAGGGCGCAGGCTTGCAGGGTATACCCTTTGGTTGGTTGATGATGCATGGAGGGGATTGTAACCATGGCAATGATATGATGTATGACAGAATGAATATAAAACTAATGTTCTCCCATGTAAACTATCATATAATTCACAATAAAACACTAAAAAAAAAAAAAAAAAAAAAAGAGACTATGGAAAACCATGCAAAGTTATGTTTTTAATTGAAAACTTTTCAATTAAAAACAGGTTGCATTCATTAAATGTAAACTTGCATATTTGAAAGTTTTCATATTTGAAATATTTCATATTTGAAAATAATTAAAATATTTGAAAGCTCGTTTATGCTTTATAGAATTTGTTTTCACATATACTTTTAAAATATTCATATTTGAAGACCCAAGCAAGTAAACATATCTTGAAAATATGAAAAATAGATAGTGAAAAAGGCTAAGGGAAAATATAGAAGGAACTCTTGAGTATAATTATTTTGATAGAGAACAAAAACTTTTTAGTAGAAATGCCAATTCTCTATATAAAAATTTTAAACTATGCATCTATTAACTTTGGTGGTGGTGATTATGTGCCATGGAGTTGGTTCTGACTCATAGCGACCCTGTATAGGGTTTCCGAGGCTATAAATCTTTATAGGAGCAGAAAGCCTCATCTTTCTCCCATGGAGCCGCTAGTAGTTTTGAACTGCTGACCACGAAGTTAGCAGCTCACTTCATAACCATTACACTACCAGAGCTCCTTTCTATTATTATTATTATTTTAAATTTTAAATTGGTTAAGTAATACTCCTGTAAACTTTTTCTTGTTTTTTTGCAGGAGAGAGGGGTCATGTATATTCTGCATTTGTAAAACATGCCCATATCAGAGCAAGCTTTACATTTATATAAATTCATAGGATCAAATGAAAACATATCCTCATTATAAAATCCAAGAATATAAGCAAATAAATTTTTAAATTATTTGTTTAAATAATTAAATCCCTAGAATTTATTTCTGATCAATAGTTATCTGAGCATAGTATGACAGCTTACAAAAAAGTTGTTTATGTTGCTTCTGATTGTGTCCAAGTCCTGGGACACATTGAGGGACTGTTCTTTCCAGTAATTCAGTGTTTGTTGAGAAGATTCCAACCACTTGGCTAACTCATCCGAATCTTTGTTATAGCTGAAATGGAGCAAAGTGAGAGAAAAGGAAATTAGAAACACACTTTGATGATTATATACATTCCCAGTAGTTTTTCTTTTTACTTGACTATGTAGTTTACTATGATGATCAGCTCTACTACTCAGAAAACCTATGATGATTTATTAATTGCATCCTATTTCATACTATGTGCCAAATCTGAAGTTCTTGGCATGTTCTAGAATTCGATCCATTATGATCAATCAAGAACAAAGGGACATATAAAATCCGAAACATTTTTTACTTATGTTTTTCACACCCATGGCATGACCCAAGTTTTTTTTTTTCCTCTCAACAAACGTTCTCTATAGATTTGCTTATAGTAAAAGTATAATCAGCATTTGTAAAAGTTATGTAACAGCAAACTGTTATTGTTGCTGTTGTTGTTAGGTGCCATGAAGTTGGTACTGACGCAATTCAACTCTTGCATTCCAACTTGAGTACATGTTGGATTAATCTCAGACTGCAGAAGTTGGTAGAATTCTTTAATTTCACCTTTGCTGGCTTTAGTGGTTGATGCGTAAATTTAAGTAACAATTGTATTAACTGGTCTGCAGTCTTAAGGATATTATCCTATCACAGACAGAGCTGTACTTCAAAAGAGATTTTTTAAATGTTCTTTTTGATAATGAATGTGACACCATTCCTCTTCAATTTGTCATTCCCGGCACAGTAAACCATGTGATTGTTAGATTCAAAATGGCTAATAGCAGTCCATTTTAACTCACTAATGCCTACAATATTGATGTTTATGTGTTCCCTTTCATTTCAGACAACTTCCAATTTTCTGATTCACACCTTGAACATTCCATGTTCCAATTTTTAATGGACGTTTATGGCTGCTTCTCTTCATTTTGAGTTGTGCCTCATCAGCAAATGGAAGTCCTGAAAATTTTACTCCATTCTCATCATCAAGGTCAACTGTACTTTGAAGAGGCAGTTCTTCCCCACTCACATTTGGAGTGCCTTCCAAATTGAGGGGCTTATCTTCCGGCCTATTATCAGACAATATTCTACTGCTCTTTTATCATGTTTCAATATTCAATACTCTGGTGCTATCTGACTGCTGTTCTTAAGTGTTTCAGTGACGAAATATTCAGAAGTAGTCAGTCTCTTCTTCTTCCTAGACTGTGTTAGTATGGAAACTCAGCTGAAATCTGTCCACTATGGGTAACCCAGCTGTAATTTTAAGTAACCAGTTGCATACCTTCCAGAAACATAGCAACACACAAGCCATCACAGTACGACAAACTAATAGACAAAGGGGTAGAAACTGTTATTGGTTGAATATTTTCTAGCAGGATGAAAATACCCAAAACAAAATGTTGTTCCTCTTGTAACAATTTAAACTTCAGTCAGGCAGGCCTCTCAGAGCAAGGATAAAATGACATTCAGTCTTCCATATTCCCTGTCTTCACTAAGTAGCTCAAAATCACATCAAATAAGCAAAAAAAAAAATTCTCTAAAAAACTGCAGAATGTTTTTCAAACTCTTCTGTTAGCTAAAATCTGTTTTGTTTTGTTTTCACTTTTGGAAGAGAACTGGAAACAGCAATACCATGGTGTAAATGTAACATGTTATTTTATAACACACTTCCTAGTTTCCATGGAAATGCATAAACAATTATATAATATCTGTAGTCTAGCAAACCCATACCACACCCTAGATCTCATTCAGAAGACTCACTTAGACTGTTAAAGAAAAAAACAGTACAAAGAGAGGGACTACACATAAAATTTGGTTGACTGCACCCTTTAAGGTCGTCTCCACATCATTATTCCTAAAGAAAACATACCTGAGAAGATGCTTGAGAAGTGTCTGAAGTCTATGTAGTTCATTGTCAATCCTTTTGTTTACTGACAACCACTGATCTTCCAGTTTTGAAATCTGGCCTTCTAATTCAGGACAGTTCACAGATGTCACTAGCTGCTTACCTACATTCAGAGTCTGGTATAGCCGAGCATGTTTTTCATCAATGTTTCTTTTTATTTGCTAGTAAAAGTAAAGCCATAAAATGATTAACAATAACAACAACAAAAATCAGAAAGCCAATCTATTCACAAATACTTTATTAAACATCTACATTTGGGAGTCCTGGTGTGGCACTGTAGGATAAGCACTGGGCCACAAGGTTGGCGTGAACCACAAGGTTATTTGTTCTAATGCACCAAGTGCTCTTTGGAAACCCTAAACAGAGTCACTATGAGTTGGAATTGACTTGATGACATTTAACAACAACAACAAAGGAACATATAGTCTGGCTGGACAAACATGATTAATCGTACATACTCTACTATGTTGTTGTTGTTAAGGACCATCAAGTTGGTTCTGACTTATAGCGACCCTGTATAGGATTTCTGAGGAGCAGCTGGTGGGTTTGGACTGCCGACCTTGTAGTTCACAGTCCAGTGCTGGTCCTACAGCACGATACCAGGAGTCCTATCAAACACCTTTCACAATGATTTTGAAAACTCACCTATGATGGGTACAGGTCTACAGCACAGATTCAATTCTATAGACTTACATATATAACCAGAAAACTGAAGTTCACAAATCTGCAACATTGGTCTTAGTTCATTTGATAGTTCATTTCTCCAGCCAAAACCAAAAGGTAAAAGACAAGTTGGCAGGCCACATTCAGCTACTGTGGCACATGAAGACTCAGAAAATTAGAACCATTTAAAAATACTGATATTGGAGGTTAAACTTATGTGACAGACTTTGTACAACCTGAGGATTATTTTTTTTAAATCAGGAGACTGATTCTACATTGCTGTTGTTCTTAGCTGTAGTCAAGTCAGTTCCAACTCATACCAACCCTATGCACAATATAAAGAAATACTGCCAGTCCTCTGCCAATACTACAATTCTTGTTTGAGCCCACTATTGCTGCCACTGTGTCAATCCATCTCTTTGGAGGTCTTCCTCTTTTCTGTTGACCCTCCATCTTAACCAAGCATGATGTTCTTCTTCAGGAACTGGTCCTTCTTGACAACATGTCCAAAGAATGAAAGACAAAGTCTCACCATCCTGGCTTCTAAGGAGCATTCTGGCCGAACTTGTAACACAGATTTGTTTGTCTTGTGGTAGTCCTTGGCATTTTTTATATTTTTCTCCAACACCACAATTCAAAAGCATTGATTCTTCTATGGTCTTCCTTATTCATTTTCCAACATTCACATGCATATGACATGACGTGATTCAAAACACCAGGGTTTGGGTCAGGTGAACATTAGTCTTCAAAATGACAAATGTGCTCTTTAGACATTCAAAGAGGTCTTGTGCAGGAGATTTGCCTAATGAATTCACCACTTGATTTCTTAACTGCTGCTTCCATGAGTATTGATTGTGGATCCAAGCAAAATGAAGTATTTGACAACTTCAATGGTGAAAGGATACAATCCTAATGACAACTTTCCTGATTTTAAACCATTCAGTGCCCCCTTGTTCTCTTTGAACAACTGACTCTTGGTTTATATACAGGTTCCTCATGAATACAATTAAGTGTTCTGGGATACCCATTCTTCACAATGTCATCCATAGCATGCTATGATACACACAGTTGGATGACTGTATAGTCAGTGCTGTTGTTGTTGCTAAGTGACCTCGAGTAGGTTCAGACTCACAGCTACCCTGGTATAGGGTTTTCAAGGAGGAACTGGTGGGTTTGAATTGTCTATGTTATAGTTCGTAGTCCAGTGCTAATCCTACAGCGCCACACCAGGAGTCCATAAAGCATATGTAAACATCTTTCTGGTATTCTCTGCTTTCAGCCAAGATCCATCTAACATCAGCAGTGATATTCCTACTTCCATGTCCTCTTCTGAATCTGGTTTGCATTTCTGGCAGCACTTTATCAGTTTATTGAAGGGTTTCAATTTATATTCCATCAATTCTTGGAGCCTTGTTTTCACCATTGCCTGAAGTACACCTTGGACTTTTTCCTTCAGTATTATCAGTTCTTAATCATGCTTGCTGAAAGTGAAGAGGACTTGAAACATTTACTTATGAAGATCAAAGAGTACAGCCTTCGATATGGATCACACCTCAATGTCAAGAAAACAAAAATCCTCACCACTGGACCAATAAACAACATTCTTGTCAATGGAGAAAAGATTGAAGTTGTCAAGGACTTCATTCTTCTTCGATCAACTATCAACACTCGCGGAAGCAGCAGTGAAAAGATCAGACGACTTATTGCAGTGGGCAAATCTGCTGCACAGGAACTTTTTAAAGTATTGAAGAGCAGAGATGTCAGCTTGAGGACTAAGGTGCGCCTGACCCAAGCCATGGTGTTTTCAATAGCCTCATATGGATGTGAAAGCTGGACAGTGAATAAGGAAGATCGTAGAAGAATTGATGCCTTTGAGTTGTGGTGTTGGAGGAGAATACTGAAAGTGCCATGGACTGCCAAAAGAACCAATAGATCTGTTTTGGAAGAAGTGCAGCCAGAGTGCTCCTTGGAGGCCAGGATGGCTAAGCTTCGTCTCTCATACTTGGGACATATTGTCCAGAGGAAACAGTCGCTGGAGAAGGATGTCATGCTGGGTAAGGTGGAGGGTCAGAGAAAAAGAGAAAGACCCCTAACGAGATGGATTGGCCAGGTGGCATCATTGATGGACTCAAGTGTGGCAGCCGTAGTGAGGCTGGCCCAGGATCGGACATTGTTTCGTTCTGCTGTGCATGGGATCGCTATGAGTCGGTTCCAACTCGATGCACCTGACAACAACAACAACCTCTTGAAATGGTTGAGCAGCAACAAATTCTTTTGGGTACAGTGACCTCTGTATTTTTTCCATCTTCTTTGATGCGTCTTGCATCATTCAGTATTTTGACCACATAATAGTTCAATATTACAAGTCAAGGCTTGAATTTTTCTTCAGTTCTTTTAGCTTGAGAAATGCTGAACATGTTCTCTTTTGGTTTTTTTACTCTTGGTCTTTGCACACAATGAACTGTGGCAAAGACCTGGAGTTAGGAAACTGAGCATCAGTTTTTTAATCAGTAAATTTTCCACAGAACTTGGAAAATTAGAAGAGCTGGTAAAATGGGTCTGTATTCTCATGTGGCAAAACTGGCTGGAACCAAGGAGCTTCCTCTGGTAGAAGAGCCTAAGCTTTAGTTCTCTGGGTCCCACCAGTCCTAGCACCATATACCCAGCTAGAGCCATGTATTTCTGTTCTCTTGCTTGGCCACCTTAAAGCTTTCATGTTTAACCTAAGTAGAATGGGATCGATAGGAAATTGTTTATTTTTCTTTAGACCCAAATACTACAAAAAACCCCAAAATTCTAGAGTCACCTGACTGGAAGGATTTAGTAGTGAGAAAGAAAAAGAACTTTAGAAAAATTAAACAGATAGTATATCATCCAACTTCATGAGGAGAAAAAGAAAACAAACTACAGCTACAATAACCCCTTGAAGAGAACTGTCTATAACCACAGCTGGGTTCAGCTAATGACATGTAGCCTGTCACCTGTTTAATTTCATCTTAAAATGAAATGAGCAAAGTTTGACTCCTTAGTACACTGGCTTATCAGGGATGGGCAATTTAGACTTCGGCTATCAAAATTGGGGGGCTACAAAGGGACAAAGTGGCTGGCTTGCAAGCTTTCAGGAGAGTTCTTAATGTCAGAATGAGGTGGGTAAGATTGAATCCCCACCCTACTGAATAGTTTTCCTTGTGTTCGGATAGATCTGGTGATGATGGGGATAGGATTTTATGATTCAACTGTGAGTTAATTGTTTTTAGGTCTAATGATGATTTTATGATTGTAAATGTAGAAGAGGTATAACTAAAAGGGGGAAGCAGTTAATTTGTCATTTCAGGAACAGAGAACCCTAGGACAATCAAGAGAGAAAAGCATGAGTGGAGTGAGGGATCCTAACCAGAAAAGCGGTGAAAACAGAGATGGTGCCTGAGGCAATGGTGCAGCAGAGGACTCTAGATCCATGGCCTGAGAAAGGCAGTGTGCCTGCAGGTAGGAGGTTGGCTTGCAAAATGTGCTCTTGTGACATTTTAACAAATACATATTTTGACTGTGTTATATGTACATTAAAAAAAAAAAAAGGTAATAGAGGTAAATACTGTTAGCTGAGGATGTATTGGGGGGAGGGGGTTGTAATCATTGCAGTAATTTGCTGAATGTAAAACTAATGATCTGCCCTGTAACATTCACTCAATTCACAATAAAACTTAAAAAAAAAAATTAATGATCAAAATAGAACTTTTGTTATTTACCAAATAACTTAAGCCTTTAAAAAAAACAAAACACCAAAAATTCTATTTCCAATGTTCTTTCCTCCACTATCACTTGTTAACCACCCATCCCCCACACCCCCTAATCATTTGCTGCTGGAACAAAATCTCCAACATCAATTTTAAAAAAATGATCTGATATTCTGAGCTGTCATGGGCCAGACACTTCATCTTTATAGTATGGCACAGTAAGTTATGCAGTGGGCCACTAGCCAAAAGGTTGTTGGTTCAAACACACCAGTTGCTCCATGGGAGAAAGATGAGGCAGTCTGCTTCTGGAAAGATTTACAGCCTCAGAAACCCTATGGAGCAGCTCTGCCCTGTCCTGTATGGTCATCACAAGTTGAAATTGTCTCAGGTTTGGGTTCATATATATTCTGAATACTCAGTCTGTGGGGTGCTGAGCCAGAATTTAAACATGGATTTGTTTGACTCCAAAGGCCAGGCAACTGACCCCTACACTTCAGTTATCAGAGGTCCACAGACCAAGAAGATGACATTTGTCAGACACATGCAGTCCTCCATATGACTCAAAGGACTGAGAACAACCTTAGGTCCCAAGTGAAATGGACTTTATGAGCTGTCTTCTAGTAGTTTGGCAAATCTATTGAAATGTCTTAGACCAATGAGTATTTCTAATATTTCATATTTAATAGAATCACAGACTACAGATTTTAAGAAATATGGTCACTTTTTCTGCTAACCTCAAGGCTAGCAGGTCAAACCTACTAGCTTCTCCTCACAAACCCTATGCAGAGTCAGAATGAGTCAAAACTGACCTGAAGGCACTTAACAACAACAATTTTAGACTGCTTTCTTATTAATAGGAGTCTTAAAATCTACCTAGTTTTTTCTTTCTATTTTAATTGTAAAAATATAGATAACACAGCAGTTTCCAATTCAGTATTTTTCATGTGCGTATGTATTCCACGTCATGGAACCATCAGCACTTCTGTGCTGCCAAATGTTCCATCCCCATGAGCAGGAGGTTACTGTTTTAGACTGCAGTCTTTTCATTCTTCTAATGGTACCTTTTGTATCCTTAGACTAACCAAGAATTCAACAGCAGGGTTTGGTTTTTATTTTTTCCCACTCCAGAGGCCTGATATTTCCCTTAGAGTTGGACTCAACATAGTAAAGTGACAAAGAGTCCAACTTTAGCTTTCTGGGCATCTAGATATAAACAGAGTACTCCAGTCTCTGAAAAAGGTCACTTGTTGTTTATTGTTGTTGTTGTTGTTAAGTGCTGTCAAGTCGATTCTGACCCACAGGGTTTCCAAGGAGCAGGTGGTAAGCTTGAATCAGCATTGATTAAAACTCGTAACAGCCCCACGCGACAGAACAGAAACGCCCCATAGGTTTTCTAGGCTGTAAGCTTCATGGTAGCCAATCATTATGTCTTTCTCCCACAGAGCTGCTGAGTGAGTTCAAACCACCAACCTCTGGATTAGTAATTAAGTACTTAACCACTGCACCACCAGGACTGTTTGTAAAATGTTCCTTATGAAGGTTTAAATACATCCAACAATAGTAGGGCCCTGCTAAGTCTTTCCTGTGCTCATTTTCCACTCATTCTGTTCAGGCAACAAACCTGCTTTGGGAATTTCAATGCTAATAATATCCTTCTAGGATCTTGTAGTGTAGTGGTTACGAATCAGGCTGCGAACCTCAGGGTCACCAGTTCGAAACTACCAGCTGTCCCGCATGAGCAAGATGAGGCTTTCTGCTCCCATAAAGATTCACAGCCTCGGAAACCCTGCACAGGGTCGCAATGAGTCGGAACCGACTCCACAGCACATAACAACAACAACAACAACAACAACAACAACCTTCTAGGACCAGAAAACTCAGATTCTGAGCATTTATATTCTAAAAGTAAAACTCATTATTTTCTCTCAAAGCTTCTTGTTGAATAGTCTCTGTTGAGAACATCTAAAACTCTTTTTCATCTTGTTGGCCATGTTCTTTCTCAGTGACACTTGAAAACCATTTTAAGGCTTTTTCTTTTCTATGACACTGACATTTGAGACACATTAACTTTGTTTAATAGCATTTTAAAAGTGAAACAAAAACTTTCAGAAGTTTGAAGTCTTTTTATAATGTGAGAGGCAGGTACCAGGCTTACTGTCTGTCTTATGAAGCTGGGTCCAATCAGGCCTTCATGGTGGTATTAAAACTAAAAATTTCTTAGGAGCCTATCATTTACAAAGTACTTTCCATACTTTAGCTCTGTTGACACCCACATTACCCTCCTGAGACTGGTAGACCAGCTTGACTACCCATCCTGTACAGATAAAGCAACTGAGACTTCAAGGCAGTAAAGTCACAGAGTTGACACATGGGTTTGCTGAAGGACTTGAGATCAATATGGCAGTCTACCCGAGTAGACTAACATTGAGGGGTAGGACGAGCAATGTTTCATTTCAATTCAAATCATACACCTTCAAGTAACTTAGTCAAAACCAAGCAACTTAGGGGCTTTGACAACTTAGATAACGCAAAATACCTGGTATAAGGAAATCCTTTCTATTAATCTTTCCTCTGTCTCTTCCACCAAACTCACAGAGGGCAATGTAGAAATAAGAATTTCCAGGTCCTTTTCAAGAGATGCATAGTTTTCATCAAAGTCTTCCCATTTCTGGAGAATCAAGGACATAAAATTAGTAAGAGCCCTTTTCTACATTGGCACCAACTACAAAATTAATCATAAAAGTAAAAATGAACACCAAGATCATACAAAATCAAAGCAGATTCCAGAGGTTTCTGAGAGACGTAACTCTACCCAATTGAAGTCAATATTTGAACAAATGCCATTGGCACTGTGTTTTATGTTTGCCATGTCACACTGCGTAGGAAGTTAAATGTACCACCCATATAGACCTTAGAGTGGGGTGGAGAATTTTATTTCTGCCAAAATTTACAATATCATTGGCAGGTCATACAAAATTATCAACTTAAAAATTAGCCTGCTATACTCGGTCAAACGTTTCAAACCCCTACTTCTGGTGTGTCACCGTAGGCTAGGCACAGGATTGCAAGGTTGGCACTAAACAACAACAACAACAAAGGGAGTCCTGGTGTGGTGATGTGGATTAACATGCTGGCCTGCAAGTTTGGTCTGAACCGTAAACTTGGCGGTTCTAATTCATCAGTTGCTCCTCAAAAATCTGAGGATCGCTAAGAGTCGGAACTGACCCATTGACAGTAACAACAACTAAAATGTGCTGGCGGAGTCCTGGTGTGTTGCTAGGTCTCTTCTTTTGGGGCAGGACAATGGACTGAACCATGGTCTGCTTCGTCCAAATGATCTCATTCCAGAACTTGAAATGCTTTCACTTGTGTTCATATTCCAACCCAGGCGGTAGAAAGGTGCTAGATCATCTCAAATTTAGGGATGAAATCCCAACTAACATTTATTTCATTCGGAAAGTAGAAGCCAGAACTAGTACAGGGTCCGTACTCCTCATTGTCCTGCCCCATGTCACTACTGATGAATGATGCCAAGCTACTTGCGCTCTACACCTGGAAGCTTGGGTAAAAAATGGTGATTTCCTGGCTTAATGTTTGACAAAGTTTATATAACCCAAATACCTGCAACACACTCTGCAGCTTCATGCCATACTGGTGTGACTTCTCCTCTAGTAACTGAACTTCTTTTACTTGGTCTGCCCAGAATTTCTCCTTCTTTTGCAATAATGAAGGAAACTTCTTGGTGGAATATGTTTGGATCAAGAACATGTCAGCAACAAGCTTTTGGAAGAAAACCTACAAAACAGAGAAGGTCTTAACACTTGATTCATTTTTGTAAAAAAAATTCATGAATCTTACAAAGTAAGTTACTTTAATTTTTTATATAGTTATGCTTGCTTCTTAATGCAAAATCCCAGTATATCCATGCTGGAGTCAAATGCACGAAACAACAAAAAGAAAACTGACTAGAAATCCCTTCGTCTTTGAATATCCATTTTAACAAATTATAAAGAAAAATATGTGACGCTGTGGGTTGATGCACTGGAATACAAAGGTGGTTTGAACCACAAGGTTGGTGCTTCAAGCTCACCAGCCATTCCTCAGAAATCCTATACAGGGTTGCTATGGGTCAGAACCAACTCAACGGTACTTAACAAGAACAACTTCTTTAAAAATACCAATTTTAAAGTGCAAACATTATTATTTATTGGTCAATTTTAATTTCCAGTGAGATCTTCTTAAATCCTAAATCAGGCTGAGTTTAAAATTACAAGGGGCTTCAAAAGTTCATGGAAAACTTCCACCGTCTTTTAATTCCATTTCCCTACAGACCTCTGAAGCCCCCTTGTACTTTAAGCAAAAGTTAGATGTTGATATGACTGATTCATTTCAGGACGAAGAGTTGGGTGAATAAACATGAGTCCAAGAAGCCAACATATTCAATGGATTGGGCTCCCAAAGCCTGGCTTTAACTTGACTCAAGAAAATTACTGAACTAATGGAATTTCATGATGGGGTCTACCGGGATCCTAGTATATAAAAGCCCCCAGACCTGTGCTTTAAGAACCTTTTGCAAAGGAAAGCTTTCCTTCACCTGATTTTTCTCCACTCACAGTCTGCTGCCCCCTCTAGTTTTTTGGAAGGCCCTCTTAGGTAAATCCCTTCTCTTATCACTTAAACGAAAGAAGAGTTTGCAAAAGCATTTCCCAGGAGCCAGGCACACTGTAGATGATGAATTCATATAACTTTCTCCTGTCATTCTCCATCCTTTATACAAGTTACCTTCCAGTTTTTCTTACACTATGTTTCTTCATAAGGAAGGTCATAAACTGTGAGCTCACTTAGGGCAGGGGCTCTGTCTTACACGGTTTTTTGGTTTTGTTTTATAGGCTTTTAAGAAACTGGTGTGGCGCTTGTGGGTCAATGCACTAGACTGCAAAGGTGTTTGAACTGCAAGGTTGGCAATTCAAGCTCACCAGCTGCTCTTCGGAAACCCTATACAGGGTCGCTATGGGTCAGGATCAACTTGATAGCACTTAACAACAACAACAAGAAACTGTTATCTTTACTTTGTGCTCAAAAAACATGTTTAATGAAATGAAATGAATGAAAAGTTAAAGAAATGACTGCAGCAGTAAACAAGATATACGTTAATGTATTCAAGAATAAAACTTCCTTTTTTATTTCCATTATCTAAACTCCCTAAGTCAATTTGTCCTATTAAATGCTCTTGTGGCATGTATTTCAATTTTAAGCTTTTGTCGGAATGGCTCACTGATAAATTTCTACCTTCTCAATCAGCCAAAAACTCTGGGAGTAAAGCGAACAGCATCTGTTTATAATTCACAATTATATTTCTAGACTTTACCAGAATTCCTAGTACATATTGAGCACTCTATGGAGCTCTGGTAGCATAGTGGTTACAAATTGGATTGTGAACTTCAGGGTCAGCAGTTCGAAACTACCAGCCGCTCCGCAGGAGAAAGGTGAGGCTTTCTGCTCCTGTAAAGATTTCCAGCCTTGGAAACCCTGTACAGGGTCACTATGAGTCAGAACTGACTCCACGGCACATAAAAACAACAACAACAACAGTGACAACACTGCATTGTAGTACATGTTTCTTAAAAGAATGAAGGAAGAAACTGATGATCTTTGTTCACACTCAGAGATATGTTAAGATTTTAGTTTACGGAAAGGTGATCTGACCATTGTCTTACCTTGTGATTTTCTATCCGGGCCTGTAAAGCATCTTTACTTTTGGGTTGTGGTAAGTTGTCATGAGCAAGTTTTTCCTTTCCAATATTCACCAATTCCACCAGGCCTTGCCACAAAGCATCTTGCTGAATGTCAGTGATGAAAGGGTTGCTGAGTTCTAAGTACCTCGCTCTTAAGAATCCCCACATACTGTCAAGGACATCCTGAAAAGAAAGAGCAGGTAATACAAATGAGCAACAAATATAAGGGTCTTTGTTGGAAGAATAAAAACCATATGCCTTGCCATCAGAGTTCTGAGTGACAGCTTTTGGCTCAGACATACCTCTAATTTATAAACTTCTTGGAGTAAACTGTATGGCAAATAAAGGCGCTCTCCTTCATCTCTTAATTTTGCCACTCGGCTCTCAGAGTGATACAGTTCCGCTGTATGCACATCGACTTTCTAAGTGAGAGACAACACGAAACGAGTAAAACAGTTAAGTTAGAGCGGTAGACATACTCATTTAAACAAAGAATTAAGCAATACAGAAAGGAATGAAAGGAAAAGTAAAGGTCCAAACCTGCTCCCCTCCCTCCAGCTCTGTCACTCTCCCAGAGGCCCCCCAGCTCCCTGCTCCTTTCTAACACATTCTCAGCACTGAATGACACTACAGCTTACTAGCTCTCCAACAATGCTTCACATTAGTACATGTACAAGTATATCTGGTTTGTTTCAGACAGACATATAATATTCCACTTAAGGCAGTACCTAACTTTAGTAACAGTGTGCTTTTAATGAATCTTTGGACTAATCACTATTGTTTACAATCTGCCAGACGTAGATTATGTATCTATGGGTGTGTGTTTTTTTAAGTTTTTATTGTGATTTGAGTGAAAGTTTACAGGGCAGATCATCAGTTTTACATTCAACAAATCATATACTTTGTTTCATTATAATGATTATAATCCCCTCCATGTACTATACTTTGTTTCACTACAATGGTTATAATCCCTCCATGTATTATCAGTTAAACAGCAGTATTTTTCTCTATTCATTCTAGCTTTTTATTTTTTTTAAACACCACCAAAAAGCCCATTTTGCAAGTCTGCCTCCTGGCCACCAGCTCTCAGTCCCTCTCTTTCCATGAATCTAGAGTCCTCAAGCTGCCACCTCTCTCCATGTTCCCATCTCGATGCAGATTATATTTATACACACTTTTATCTTAGTGCATTTATGATTTTAATTTTTTCAGGTTAAATGAAAATTCAGCACCTAGAACAGTGCCCAAACATTGTTAAGTTCTAAATGAGAACTGCTGAATAAATGAATTGAAATTGCTACTGAATATTGGAGGGTACCTATATATGTTTAAAATTTTAATATACAGCCAAATGGCTAAATGATCTCAGATGCTGAACCAATCAACCCTCCTACCAGAGTGAGGGTCATATTTCCTAATGAGCTTTTCAGCAGTAGATACATTTTTGCCAGGTTAATAGGTGGTTACATTGTTTCTCATTTGAATACTTTACACTTCATAAAGTGCTCCTTAAGAGATGTTTTTGAACATTCACAAAAATACTCTTCATTTTTATTACTTTAACTTGGACACTGCTCAGAGGGAAGTAATGCCAGAGGCAAGCTTACATAGACCCAAGGTCAATTTGAATAACTTTGACTTCATTACCTGCAGCTGCTCATCAACACTTTGGTTGTTAATTTCATTCAAAGACTGTTGTAAAGACGTTTTATCCTTGTTAAATTGATCATATAATCGCTTTATTTCATTCTGTTTAAAAAGATAAATGCAAGAAACATTTAGATCTTCCATTACCTTTATCTTTTGTTTAATATTTGCATTGTTGGAAATTTCAATAACACACAAAAATAGAGGCAACCCATGTACCCATCATGCAGTTTCAACAACTTTGGGCTCCTGATCTTCTTTTCCTCCTTCCACTTCAGAATATTTTGACATTAAGTCCCAGAATATATCTTATAAGCCATCTCATCAGTACATGTTTCACTATGTATTTTAAAATCAAAGGTTCTTCTACCAAATCAATAATAATTTCTTCGTATTTTTAATTATTCTGTGAATATTCACATTTCTCTTAATTGCCTTTGATTGTATTTGTTATAATTGGGATCCAAGTGAGATCTTCATATTGCAATGGATTGATAGATGCCTTAAGTCTTTTTTCTATGATTATTTTTGTGTGTATGTGTGTGAAAAGAAATGGGTTTGTACAGTATCTCTATAGTTGGTGTTTTGCTGATTGTACCTCCACAATTTGGATTCTGAAGGCTTAATTAGATTCACTGATTTTACGGATAAGACTCCTTACTTCTTTGTGAGTCAAGAGTTTAATAATGGCATTTCCAAAGGTGTTCCTAGAAAGGTCAGTTGGACAAAGATTCAGATTTATACACAGAAAAGGGGAAAGAACATTTAAGCCTTATGGATGGTTTCTCCAAAGTATTTGGAGAGCATGCAGGTTTGAGTGTAGTTCCAAAGAATCACTGACACGTGTTTAATTCTCTGTTTTTAGGGGGCTGTTGTCAGGGATGCAGCCACAGTTAAAAGGTATAGTTTTAATTGGAAAATGTAAATCCTTCAGAATTGACTACAGTGCTGTATAATTTGTCTCAGATTGAAGAAGAAAAGAATAGGGAAAACGAGCTAAGAGTTAAGGAGCAGAAAAAGAAGTTAAGGGCTTTACATTTATAACAGCTGCACAGTAAAGACAATAATGAGGCTCCTAACAAGGGACGGCCTCAGATTAACATGGCCAAGAATGACAGTTTTGTAAGCTTTTACAATAATGATCTCATACAATATTTGTCCTTTTGTGATTGACTAATTTCACTTAGCATAATGTCCTCGAGGTTCATCCATATTATGGGGTGTTTTGCAGATTCATCATTATTCTTAAGGGTTGCATAGTATTCCATTGTGTGTATGCACCAAAGTTTATCTATTCTTCCACTGATGAGCCCTTAGTCTGCCTCCATTGTTTTGTTATTGTGGACAGCGCTGCGATGAACATTGGTGTGCATCTATCTACTCGTGGTCTGACTCGTATTTTTTGTGGATATATACCAAGTAGAGGGATTGCTGGGTCATAAGGTATTTGTATTTCCAACTTTCTGAGGAAGCGCCATACTGTTTTCCAGAGTGGTTGACCCGTTTTGCAGTCCCACCAGCAATGCAGGAGGGTCCCAGTCTCTCCACAGTAGACAATTTTAGTAGCTTCCTAACTAGTCTACCTACCTGAGTCTCTCCCTCTTTCTACCTGTCTTAAATTCCTCCCTCTTCCACAACCCATTTTAGACATCTGTCAGATTAAACATTAATCTACCTAAAATATAACATGGATTGCCATTTGTTTGCTCAAAAAACTTTAATGGCTCTCCCTGTCCTGGAAACTGAAATACCTGTCATCCAGTATAGCACTCATTAACTGGCTGAATCTAGTACAGAAAAGAATCATTACTTGAGCTCTTCCTAATAAATTCAAACCCAAGACTTTGGAAGTTTTACTTTCAACCATGGTTGGTCTTCAACCATAAGAAGTAGCACTAACTTAAGCTTCTCAGGAGAATCTTACTATTTCCCTAGGTAATTCTTATTTACGATTGCTACCAAGGACAGGAACTAATGGAACTGAGAGGTTATGTTGTGAAGCAGTACCCACGTAGGCTGCAAGCTCATAAATGTACCTGGTAACTGTGGTGATAGTCGAGGCCGGCTTTCAGGGACTTGCTTCGAGAGGTAGCAGAAGCCTGGGTGTGCTCCAGGCACATCTGGAGGTTATCAAAACAGTCAAGGAACAAGCTGGTGTTCTTGCCAGGAAAAGTCACAGCTTTCAAAAGCTCACCCTTCTTGTCATTCAGAGCTAAATAAAGTTTCTTCAACTCAAGAGCCAGAGCCTGTTACGTAGAGAGAGAAAGGAAGGCAGTGGATGAGCTCTGACCTCCAGAAATTTCAGTGCAAAGCTTTGAACTGGTTCTTCCTAGTTCAGTTATGGACGATGAAGCAAAACTATTTTTTTAAAAACTGAATTTTTAAAATGTGGGAGTACCAGAACAATAACTAGAAAGGGGAAAATTACAGTTTGATGCCATGCTAGACACGTAATCTCCCTTTTAGAAAATAAAGCATGTGAGTTGTATAACCACCAAACCTCTTCATCAGCAGAGCTGGACACAGCAATGTCCACTCAAAGTTGTTGGCTGACCTTGCTACTTTGAATGCGTGTTGTTCTCCACAGTTCCGGCAACTATCTACTTTGCCACATCAGGCTCCTGAACGGCCTCACTAGACAGCTTCTGAATCTCCCATTCTAGAGTTTTGACGCATAATATTTTCCATTCTGGTCTACCCACGTTTAACAAATTTGGGTCTGTTCCAATGTCACTGCAGTGGCTATGAATAAGTGAACCAAGTTGAACTGATTTAGGATCTTTGCTTCAGCTCTGCCTTGACAAGCTGGGCTGCTGTAACAGACAACACAAGGGTTTGATAGATGGTCCTTACCTCATAGTGCACTTTCTGGGCATACGTATCCCCTCTGAAAAGTGTAGGGGTTTGTAGCATCTCCCCCACACTGCTGAGGCACTGACTGAGACCCAGGAGTAATTCAAATAATTTCTTATCCAAATTTATGTATGTTTCTTCTGTCATGTTTTCCTGAATCAACAAGGGAAAACAGAAAATAAAAAATTATTAAGATGCCTTCCCTTCTGAAACCAACATTCGCACACACACATAAAGAGTTTTCAAACACTTTATGAACTAGGTAGAAGACATAAGTAAAGTTAAGAGGTTACTTCTGAGAAAAGCAAATCTAAGAAATTCAATCATCACTTGACTATTGAGTGAAACTAAAAGGTACATTAGGGAGAGGAAGAGAAAAAAAGAGAGCCATTGGGAAAAATGTGGTCCCAGATAAATCATACATTCACTCTTTCCAGCGTCCCAGCCCCGGATTAATGAAACAAGCATACTTTGAAGGCAGAAACAATGTCACAAAGAAGTGTGAGATGGTGGAACAGAAAGCACAGTGTCTTAAAGATAAGGATTGGTTGGGGTGGGTGTAGGAAGTTCGAGGTGTCATTTACGGCTGTTTGTGATGCACCCTTTGATGCACAACCCCACAGGGATGCCTGGAATTATGCAACTGTGTCCAGGTGAGTTTGGGAACCACAGATTTGATTTACACAAACTGCTAAAGCCACCTCTGATTTTTAACCCACCAAAACACCGCACTGACATTGAGGTGTTTCTGACTCAAAGAGAGCCTACATAGGGTTCCTAAGGCTGTAAATCTTTACGGGAACAGAAAGTCTCATTTTTGTACTGTGGAGCTGCAAGTGGGATTAAACTGCCAACCTTGTGGTTAGCAGTCCCATTCTTACAGCACCACACTGTAAACCAGACGATTTTTTATGTATGCATTATCATCTGGGAAATCTGTAAGATTAACCTGGGATTTATTATAACATAGATTTTGATTCGTTCAGTATATGTGGCATAGAAATACATATTCTCAGCCGAAGTCAAACCAGAACAAGCCCATTCCATTCAAAGCTCTTCTTATAACTGGTCAGGAATTTTTAACACAGAATCACCTTGAATTCCTGCCCACTCATAAACAGGGTTTGAACTAGTTCATTCTGGTTTGACCCCTCCTATTGAGACTATGCATTTCTACCACAGACATACTGAATGAAGACTATATATAAGAAAAACCTGAGAATCTTGTTAAAATGTAGATTCTGATTCAGTATATCTGAGATGGAAAGGCAAATTCTCAGCAGGGGAATGTATCAGATGAACTGGTTGAAGCCCTGGGTCTAAGAAGTTTGAAGTCCTGGTATGGTGCTGTAGGAGCAGCAATGGACTGCTCACCATAAGGTTAACAGTTCAAACCCACCAGCTGTTCCTTAGAAACCCTATACAGGGTAGTTATGAATCAGAATTGACTCGATGGCACATAACAACAACAACACTATTTGGGCTCTGTTTGTTACATTACCCAGGACACTGTCTAAACATTAAGCCTACTAAAGGCCGTAAATCACGTGGAATGTCTGCTTATATTCCTTTCCCAACACTGTTTTCTCACTCTTTCAATTGCAGATCATGAATATAGACATTACTAATCAATCAAGAGCCTCTCCTCTGTTAATCCCAGACTCAAAATCCTTTTCTATAAAATTCTTTAGGCAGCCGCTATGAAACGGATCAGAATTGGTAGGTAAGATAAATTCTATTTACAATTCTAGGACTCATTCGATTATTTGTTCATTGAATAAAATTTACAATGACAATATAACTATTATTTCTTATGTACTGCATCAAGAGAGATATATAACGTGCAAATTCTACCTGTGTCTGGAGATTATTTGCTTCTTGACGCAAATCTTCAAGTTGAGTGGTATAGGTTTGCAATTCTTCAGTTGTTGGGTACCTAAAGTTATACATGCCCACGCTGGGTAGAATACTCATATTTGTGGTAACCTATTTGATAAAGGGAAAGTGGAGATCTTGATGATGTTAATGAAAACAGCAAAAATGCCTTATCTCTTATCTCTGAGACACCTTCTTATCAAAGATTTTTGACTATCTTACCATTTGTGAGAGAAAATAATTAAACCTCAAACATTTTGACTGATTTTTAAGTCATGACAGGCTTTAGTTAGACACTCAATGGTCCTTTTACATACTAAAATGAGGGAAAAACCAACCATATTTTGAGAAATAAAGGAAAACACAGTTATCTCCTCATTTACTACACCTCCTGGTGTAGCCAGCTCTTAAAATAGAATACAAATCACCTCCGGAGATGGATATGCATCTTGATTTGTCATTGAAAAACTGAGTATTGGAAATGAGCTATGATTTCAGAGGAAGAATGACTCAGAGTTAATTTATTCTTTAAATTGGAAAACTGACATATAAAAAGAAACAGGGTGGGATGGTGGATGTATCTTTTTTGGGGGAAAGAATGGGAATGGAACTTGTGATACACTGCTCTTTGAAAGAGAATGACATGCGTATTATCACAAATATAAGAAGAAACCAAGACTAAAGTCTTCGCAAGAGTTTGCTTCAAGTTTAGTTGGCCAAATAAGGTTCTCAGCATTAAAGATGAGAGAACTGAACAGTTCTACCAGATGGCGAATTGGGAAATCATTGGTCACCTTTTCCCAGGCTATTAGATGGAATGTCGCCAACTAATAGCCTGATTGAGGTGGGGTGAGCAAAAGAACTGGCTGAAAACAACAGTGATATTCAGGTCTCTGTTTGGATAAAAAATCCAGCAGTAGCTGACACAGTGGTTCAGGCTAAATAAACGCTGTCTTGGCAGTACTGGTGTGAACCCCTGAGGGATAGGTGCCACTAACGAGTCCTTTCCTCTTCTAACTTTCTCAAAATCCCAGGATATTTCTTATGTTCAAGTCTTTGCACTTGTCGTCTTCTCTGCCTGAATTCCCATTACCACCCTTGTCAATCTCCTGCCACCACTTGATTTTCTCTGCTAAACTTGGAACCTCCTGGGAGAAAGGATCAGATTCACTGCTTCAACTTTGAGATCTGGCACAGCAGATTCCAAAGAGTCTTTTGATAAATGAATGATGCTTAAATTAGTATAGCACTGTATAGTTTTAAAACAGTGTTCTTATATTTAAGCTCCATTCCTTTATTCATTCAACAAATGCAACTGAGATTCTATGATGTGCCAGGCACTGTGCTCGGCACTGAACCAAGCACAGACAAATAAACAGGTTCAGAGCAATGAACAAAGAGCCGAAGAGGCTCAGAGAAGAGGCAGCTCACACAGATTTCCAGTAAGATGAACTAGAGTCCCTTGGTTCTATAACCTTTCATATTTGCTCCCTGAAAATAAACTTCTATATAATACAGAACACACATCTTTTTCAATGAGTGCATGTTAGATTTTCAAAGATAAGTATGTTTATTTATACTATGAGCACACACACACTAACCTGAGGCTCCACAAGCTGAGGTGAAGGAAGCCGTATTTTTGAGGATAATTCATGTTGTAAATATTGCCATTTATCTCCACTTTGGCCCTGGGCTGTCAAGACCACATCTGGAGCACCATCTTTGGAGCTAGATGCCTTATTGCTTTTGACAAAAAGCAAAGGGTAAAGAAAATAATATAGCTTTGCATTACTGTTAGACAACACTTTAAAAATAATTTTAAATGAGTAATTTCAAATTAATTCTAAATGAATATTATCACAACCAAAAATGCTACGGAATGGCCAACTACTTAAAAATGGTTTACCTCAAAGATGAGTCCTGAGTTGGATCTTTATGTTCTTGGGAACACTGAGGCAACATTTTTGTTACATTAAATTCTATGAATTTGATTAAATCTTTCTGCTCCACTGGTTTTAACTCCAGGACCTATACAATAAGATTCAAATGATCCAATCAGTTCTTCTTTTCTGTAAACATAGTTTCAGTACAAACATATGTCTCTGTTGAGATCATCTGATTTCAAACCTCTTCCTAAATGCTTAGATACGATTTCTCTTTCTTCCTTGCTTATTCTTATCTCGTGTTACTCAAAAACCTATTTAAAAGCTAAAGAGAAATACTGTTAACTGATGGTACATGGAGGGGATTATAATCATTGTAAGGAAACAAGGTGTATGATTTGTTGAATGTAAAACAGATGATCTGCCCTGAAAAAAACCTATTTAAAACATTCACTAAATGACCAAGTGTTACTTAAAATATATTGCACGTACTGAAAAACACCACCAAAAGTATACTGACATATTTTGAAACAATAAGCACAATGTACCAATAAACAAATGAGATGGAACAGTACAAGGCTCTTTGGATCAGAATTCAGTCATTGGTGTTGTCATGGGCTTTTATTACTTCTAATAATCAGGATAATGACAAATGGAGTGTGGGTTTATCAAGAGCTGAGTTCTCCAAAAAGCCTCCCATTCAAGGGTGAGATGTTTTGGATCACAACCATGCAAGCCTCTCCTGAGCTACTGATGAGAGAACAAAAGGGGGACTTGGATCTGGGCTTATCTGGACTTGGATCTGGTCGGATAGGTGCTGGATTGCACGGGAAAGGGAAAAGATGGAACAGAAAGGCACCATCGCTCCCCTGGTTTGGCCAATTGTCTTTTGTTTAGGTGCAAACCTGCATAACCAGAAAGAATATTTTTTCCTTCTCTAACTACAAGCTTGATTCTGTACAATTAAGTAGTCATGGAGACAGTGGAAATTACTGTGAGCCCAAAACAGGGAGGAAGCTTCCTTCAACACGGAAAAGGGGCTGGGTGAGAAAGAGATCCAGTTCCCAGCCTTCCTATGAGAGAATGCTGTGAGCCTAAAGCCTAAGGCCTCAGCTTAGGTGACCTGGGTGAGAACTGAAAAGGCAGACCACCTTCCCAGCCATAATGTAAGCAGATTTGTAGACAGAAAGATCAAGTTCATCCTAAAGATATTTACTCTGTTTGATATAAGATGCAAATGAATAAAGGAGCAAAGTTAGCACAGCTCAACTGCAGAAGATGACAGTAAAGTAGGGACTGCAACAAACATTCAGAATTCAGAGTCATTGCACACACCACACATGCACACATACACTTCCCAACCAGCCACGGAAGCAAACGCTCCAATGGTTGTTTAATATTCAGTTCAAAGCAAGCTTCCATATAGAAAGCTTTATTCATATCCTTCAGACTATTAGGGACTGAAATTACCTGTTGCTGCTGGAAATCTTTTTGTCTACTAAATTGTGGCCTTTCAGTTACAATAGCTTCGAATGCGGAGAGGTTATCTGGCTGGAGAACTTTTTTATGTTCTGAAGGTTTCTTTACAATGGTAGAATTCTGCAAAAAAAAAAAAAAAAAAAAAAAAGACCCTATTTTATTTCAATTCTAATAACAGAAAAAAATTTATGTGAAGTAAATGACAGCATTTTGTCATTTATTATAATTATATACTATGATTTAATATGCTTTTTTCCATAACTTCAAAAAATGTGCTACAGTTGATTTAGTAGTTATACTTCCCTTGACCAATTTTATCCAAAGAATTACTAAACGCCAGGAAATTTATTGTCTATTTTTAAAGAATTAAGTTAAAAAAGAAAAATAAAAGGTATGCTGACAGTGTTAAATTTCTCCAATGTCTAAAATGTAAGTTGATCTTTTGAAGAAAAGAGAGAACACATTAGGATGAAAGGTGAGCCACATGGCCTGCGCATGTCCAACAAATCCTATTCCTATGAGCACGTTGTTGTTAAGTGCCGTCGAGTCGATTCTGATTCATAGTGACCCTATATAGGGTTTCCAAGGAGTGGCTGGTGAATTTGAGCCACCAACCTTGTGGTTCAACCCGACCTCTCAGTCCACTGCTTATCCAACAGCACCACACCACGACTCCTCTATGATATAGAACCATGCATACGTATGAATGCAAATCTTACACACTAAGATCCTATCATAAGATGCAAATTTGGATTGATAAATGAGAATGCTTTTAAACAACACAAGAGCACATATACTATGTAATATATGTAATATGTAGTATACTATGTAATACTGTCATCAGTATATATAAATATTTGTAAATGAGTAACAAAGACCTTGGAACAGGTTTTGTGTTTGTGATGTCAAATTTTCATCTTATCTATAAACACTTCATTATCCAATCAGTTGGAGGGTCACATAGTTCCTTTAGAATAAATCCTTCTTTTATAAAGTAGGCTTACACCAGACCACAATATCAGTTGTTGTTGTTAGGTGCCATAGAGTCGGTACCGACTCATAGCGACCCTATATACAACAGACCAAAACACTGTCCAGTCTTGGGCCAACATCACAATACCAGCAGATACATTCACCACAATCAAACCAACTCAAGTCAAACCTACAAAAACTGCACAGAAAATAAAATCAATAGCTAAAGAGCCAGTGTAGCCATTTCTTACAGTCTTCAGGCCACAAGTCTTTCCCACTCAGTGTAGCTTCTCTGTATTTGGTTCTCCACTTTCATTCAGAGTTCTTTTCTGATGTGTCTACCATATGTGTATATTGTTGCTGTTGTGTGCTATTACGTAGTTTAGGCTCCTAGCGACTCCATGGGAAAGAGCAGGGTTTTCAGGCTGTAGTCTTTATGAAAGCAGATCCCCAGGTCTTTTTCCCAGGGAGCCACTGGGTGGGTTCAAATTACTGACCTTTTGGTTAGCATCCCAGTGCTTAGCCGCTGTGCCACCAGGGCTCATTACCATATGTATATATTGACACACAGACATACAAAGCCATATTTTACCTGATCCTCATTGTATTTCTCCTGAAGCATCATCTGGACTTTTTCCAAATTGCATTTCACAGTCTTTAGTTTCAAGGAGAGGGCTTCAGCTTCTTGTTGAGTGGCTCCTCTGTCCCCCAGGCCCTGGTCTTTGCAGCTCTCCAACAGAGAAGCTACTTTGTGCTCGATCTCTGTTAGCATAGTCTAGGAAATTAAGTCATTTAGTTACTCCTCAATGTAAGTTGATTCCCTCTTTATGTAAGTGTATAAGAAAGCCTCAGACATTGGACTGTGAATAACCTTGGGGAAAACAAATAAACAAATTTCCATGTAATTTCTATGCTTTTATAGCAAGGGTTCACTTTAACCAATTTTCTGTTGTAGATGTCACCCTATAATAAACTTAAGTGATTCTATAATCTCCTGAGGAAACACAGCAGAAACATCCGGCAGAGCATACGTGTGGTTGTCAGGTCAATTCCAACTCACAGAGCCACTCCAGGACAGAGTAAAACTGTCCCAAGGGGTTCCGAAGGCTGGAATCTTAATGAAAGCACATTGCCATAGCTACCTTCCATGGAGCAGCTGCTGGGTTTGTACCACTAATTTTTCAGTTAGCAGCTTGGCCACTGCACCACCAGGACTCCTTCCAACATAGCACAGTGACCCTGCACAGGGTTTCCGAGCCTGCAAATCTTTACGGGAGCAGAAAGCCTCATCTTTCTCCCATGGAACAGCTGGTAGTTTCAAACTGCCAACCTTGAGGTTAGCAGCCCGATTCGTAACCACTGTGCTACCAGAGCTCCTTTCCAACATCGCATAGTAGTTAAGAATACACATGTTAGAACTAGATTATCTGGGTTCATATCCCAGCTCTGTCATATAATTTGGGGCATGTGGCCTCTCATCATCTGCAAAATGGGGATAATAGAATTTATCTCCAAGGGTCATTGTAAAGAGTTGATGAGCTAATCCATGTGCTCTGACCAGTCTATGCTTAAAAACTATTGAGTAGGAGGCGGGGCTTGATGGCAGATAGAGTAGAGGTACAGTGAAGATCTCTGTCAGCGATAACACAGAATACCAGGCAAACTGGGTTTAGAGGGGAGCTCCAAACCTCTGAACCACATATGGAGGAATATTTAAAATGTTTGAAGTCTTATAGCTAGTAGAACTTATAATGGAAACAAAAAATCCTGTACTTTTGAATCTGCTGGGCTCAGTGGCTGGGAGTTGACAACTTGGGTGAGACCAAATGGCAAGACCAAGCAGGAGAGCAAGCAGACCCGCCATGGACTAATGCCTGCAGGAACCTCAGAGACAAAGGTGAACAATATTCTTTGTTTGGTTTGGTTTTGTTCTGATTTTTTTTTTGATATCTGTTCATTGGCCTCTCACTGTCTGCACACCTCCATTCTGGTGACTAGAGGGGGTGCCTGAGCGAATGAACACCTCCACCCCCACCACTGGAGGGTTCTTCTACCGGTGTGCGCACAGACCCTCTCAGCGCTTAAAGGGCCAGTCCCCACTTAAAACCATCAACAGTGCAAAATGGCCACAGCCGGCCCTGAACTGTTTATTAATAGAGAAAAGGTCAGAACAGGGGGCATGAAGAGGGAGAGAGTCTGAAAAAAAAACAGGCCGAAAAGTAACTCATAACAACCAACAGTGGCATCTTGAAATTTGTCAGGTGGCCTTGAAGGCAAGAAGCTGAAAGAGGATATCAAAATCATAATTATATTAGGCTACACATGTTTGTTTTTTTTCCCTTCTCTCTCTCCACTCTCTTTTCTGAGATTATAGACTACAGTACCCAATCTGTTTTTTT
>NW_006408585.1:1178282-1187517 GCF_000296735.1 Chrysochloris asiatica
TCAAAGAAAATTAACACTTCACAACATACCAAGAAAATGAAAATCCAAGAAGAACATGGAAACATTAAAACTATGAGGAAACTGACAAGAAAGAACATAAAAACCCTGAACTCAGCACAGGAAGACACGCAGAACAAAGAAAGCAGCAGCACCACAAAAAAACAAACATAAGGGCAGCAATTATGTTTGTTTATGGCACCAAAATATATTATCTATGGATAATACTAATCAGGCTGCTAACCTCAAGGTCGGCATCTCGAAACTGCCAGCTGTTCCACGAAAGAAAGATGAGGCTTTCTGCTCCTGTAAAGATTTGCAGGCTCGGAAACCCTGTGCAGCATTACTATGAGTCGGAACTGACTCCACGGAACTTAAAAACAACAACAATCGATAATTAGACTGATGTGAACGGATTAAATGTACCAGTTAAGAGACGGAGGGTAGCAGAATGGATAAGAAAACAAGATCCTTCAATATGCTGTCTGCAAGAGACACATCTAACACACAGAGATAAAAAAACATATTAAAAGTCAAATGATGGAAAACAATATACCAAGCTAATTGCAATAAAAAACAAACAGGAGTGGCAGTACTAATCTCTGATAAAATTAACTTCAAGGCACAAACCAGCATAATAGTTAAAGATGGACATTATCTCATGATTAAAGGGGCAATTGAAAAAGATGACATAACCATAATAAATATTTATGCTCCCAGTGAAAGAGTACCAAAATATATAAAGCAAACTCTAATAGATTTGAAGAAAGAAACAGATGAATCTATAATAATAGTGGACGATTTTAATACACAGCTTTCAAAAATGGATAGAACAACCAGAGAGAACCTTGACAAAGACATGGAGGAACTAAACAACACAATCAGCCAACTGGACTTCATAGATGTGTACAGAACATTCAACCCAACAACAGCACAATACACATTCTTTTCCAGTGCACATGGAACATTCTCCAGAATAGACCACATTTTAGGCCACAAAACAAGCCTCCATAAATTTACAATATCAAAATACTACAAATAATTTTCTCAGACCACAATGCTATCAAATTAGAAATCAACAATAGGAAGATCAAGGAAATAAAATCAAATACATGGAAACTGAATAACACCTTGCTGAAAAGTGACTGAATAGTAGAAGAAATAAAACGTGAACTCACAAAGTTCCTAGAAACAAATGAGAACGAACACACATACCAAATATCTTTGGGACACGGCGAAAGTGGTGCTGAGGGGACAATTTATTGCAATAAATGCACACAACCAAAAAGAAGAAAGAACCAAAATTAACACATTAACATGGCATGTCCAACAATTAGAAACAGACCAACAGAGGATACTTACAGCCACCAAAAGAAAAAAAGTAATAAAGATTAGAGAAGAAATAAATGGGATAGAAAACAGAAAAACTATAGAAAGAATCAACAGGAAAAGCAGCTGGTTCTTTGAAAGGATTAACAAACCACTGGCAAACCTAACAAAAGAAAAGAGGGAGAGGACACAAATAACATGCATTAGAAACCACATGGGTGATGTCACAACAAAACCAAAGGAAATCAAAAGGATAAAAACAGAATACTATGAAAAGTTGTACTCCAACAAATTCGAAAACTTAGAAGAGATGGATACATTTTTAGAAAAACACGACCTACCTAAACTTACAAAGAGTGAAGTAGAAAACCTGAACAGACCCATAACAAAAGAAGAAATTGATCACATCATCAAAAAACTCCCAACCAAAAGAAGTCCAGGCCCAAATGGCTTCACTGGTGAGTTCTACCAAACATTCAGGGAAGAGTTGTCAACAATTCTACTCAAATTATTCCAGAACATAGAGGCAGATGGAAAACTTGCTCATACATTTTATGAAGCAAGCATAATCCTCATACCAAACCAGGGAAGGATGTCACTAAGAAAGAAAATTATAGACCAATATCCTGCATGAACATAGATGCAAAAATTCTCAACAAAATCCTGGCCACCAGAATCCAGCAGCAAATAAAAAAAAATAATACATTATGAGCAAGTGGGATTCATATCAAGGATGCAAGGATGGTTCAACATTAGAAAAACAACGTAATCCACCATATAAATAAGAAAAAAGAACCACATGATCATATCGATTGATGCAGAAAACCTTTAACAAAATCCAATATCCATTCCTGATAAAAACTCTCAACAAAGTAGGAATTGAAGGGAAATTCCTCAACATGTTTCTGGGGGCTGATGAAAGGAGATGTGATAGCATTCATGTGGTATAATAGTGAATAATTGTTATCAGGACTGATTGTGAGGGTTGGAAATTTAAAGGTAGACGTTTTGTACCAAAAGGAGGTGAGTGATTGACTTTGCAGTCTAGGAACAGAGGTCGCTGGAACCATCAAGGGAGAAGAGCAGAAAGCGGGATCCTACCCAGAGAAGCAGTACCGCTAGAGATGGAGGCAGAGATGATGTGGAGAGATGGAGTGGGTGGGGACTTTAGACCCAGAGAGGGAGAGGGGCTGTTTGCTGAGGACCGAGGGGCAGGTTTGCGGGTTATACCCTTTGACTGTTTCATGATACATGGAGGGGACTGTAATCTTGGCAATGAAATGATGTACGATGTACGATAGGATGAATGTAAAGCTAGTATTCTCCCATGTAAACTATCACATAATTCACAATAAAACACTTAAAAACAAAACAAAACCCATCTGAAAGGATGGAGGTGGGAGGTGAAAAGTGGCATTTTTTGCTGTTTTCTCCAGGGTCTGAACAAAATAACACCATTCAGCAGCTTTTTAAACTAATTCCTGGGAAACATTCATTAGGCAGAGTGTGTGTGTCATGGGATAGTATTAAATAAATCCAGTTCCATTCTTAAAAAAAAAATGAAAGTATTGAGTACTATTTCTATTTTTCCCACCTTCCTTAAAAAATCTTTTCTGTTGCTATCTAAGTTATGAAGTAATAGTTAATAATAATAAAAAAAAGTCCCACAGAACTAATTAAATATCCATTCCTTTCCCCTTTCCTTTCTCTTTATCAAGCCAAACAAGCCTCTAAAATATCAGAATAACACCACAAAAGAAATAATTTGGAACCTAAAACAGTGAATCATTGATACAACTGGCCAATTTACACACGAGTCTAAAAATAAATCAGCTGGATGAGGTAAGTTTCCCAGTTGGTCTCTGTCATATTCTCCTCAGCAGATCAAGTTTGCCATCTCCTGGGGCTCAGGAGCTTGGACAGTCCTGCCAGTTGGCTGACACCAAGGTTATTAGCACTATAGCTGCTTGAAGGCCTGGGCACACAAATTCAACAGCCACATTTATATTTACATTCCAGCATCCTAATCATTTGAGCTAAAACTCAGTATCTGATTAACAACAGGTTCAATTCTTTGGAAGAAACTGGAGGAAAGACTCTATCCTTAAAACACATTTTCCAACAAGAGGTCTTATAACTACTCCATCTAAGCCACTACTTGTGTTCTCTGAGTCTCTTACAAGCTTGCTTTCCCACTTACTTTATATATACTTTCTCATGTGTCTGCATACACATCATGATTCTCATGGTGCAACTTGCAATTTGATACACCACAGCTCACCTGACAGTGTCCCTATGGTTAACCCTTTAAACTTTTTCCAGTTCTTCATATTTGCAATCAATACTGCCAAGAATATTTTTCTCCTTTACAGATGGTTTTCAGAAGGTAAATTCAAAGTAATGGTATTATTAGGTCAAAGAAGATAAACATTTTATATGTTGACAGCTGACCTTGCCAAAACACTGAACCTAGAATCATACAAAGAAAGCTACCAGACATTTAAACCAAACACCAAACCCAGTGCCTTCAAGTTGATTCTGACACATGGCGGCCCCATGTATTACAGAGTATAACTAACTACTCCATTGGCTTTCTGAGTTCTGGTGTGGTGCTACAGAATCAACACTGAACTGCTAACTGCACAGTTGGCAGTTCAAACCCAACAGCTGCTCCTCAGAAATCCTATGCAGGGTTGTTATGAGTTGGAACTTACTTAATGGCACTAAACAACAACAATAACAGTATTAATGGAAACAGAGACTGCTGGTCCTTTCTTTCACGGTACTTCTGGGAGGGTTTAAACTGTCAACTGTAAGCCAGACTTTAATAGATCTATTTTTCTAGAGTTTTGCCAGAATTACATAACCTTTGCTAATGTAATGCAGGAACTGCTTTAATTTACATTTCTGAAATGATCAAAGCTAAACGCTTTTCCCAAATATTAACTTACTAATAAAATTTTTTGTGTGAATGATCTGAAATTTTATTCCTGGTAACTTTGTGTATTTATAGATCACTAAAGGAGTTCTGGTGTGGCACTGTGGCTAATGTGTCAGACTGCAAGGTCGTTTGAACTGCAACATTGGTGGTTCAAGCTCACCAGCTGTTCCAGGGTCGCTATGGGTCAGAATCAACTCGACGGCACTTAACAACATCAACAACATAAGGTGTTTTAAGGAGTTCTGGTAGCATAGTGGTTATGAATCGGGCTGCTAACCTCAAGGTCAGCAGTTAGAAACTACCAGCTGTTCCACGGGAGAAAGATGAGACTTTCTGCTACTGTAAAGATTTATAACCTCGGAAACCTCGGGCTGCTAACCTCAAGGTCAGCAGTTAGAAACTACCAGCTGTTCCACGGGAGAAAGATGAGGCTTTCTGCTCTTGTAAAGATTTATAACCTCGGAAACGCTATGAATTAGAACTGACTCCATGGCACATAATAACAACAACAAATAAGGTGTTTTATATGTTTTTACATTAAATTGTTAAGTGCCGTGTTGATTCCAAATACATACACACACACACACACACACACACACACACACACACACACATATATATGATCCACAGAGATTTAAATTATCTTCCTGGAATTTTTTCTGGGTATCTATTCCTTTAATTTTTCTATTGCTGCAATTGTCCAAAGTTATTAACTAAAATATGTACAAGAGATACAATGATTCATAGTCATTACAATGATCCAGTGGCTTATATTTAATTCTTCCAATCTGTCCAAAATCACATAGGTCTGCTCTTATTTCATTTCATATCTGATTATCTGAACAAAAACAAAAACCTACTGCCAGCAAGTCAACGTTGACTCATAGTAACCACAAGGTTTTGGAGACTGTAAATCTTTATGGGATCAGACAGACTCATCTTTCTCCCGAGAAGTAGCTGCTGAGTTTGAACCACCAACCTTGTGGTTCAACAGCCAATACCTAATTCATAGCACCACCAGGACAATTTATAAAATAATTTTTTCCTCACCCTTTGTAATACTTGTTTGTTGTTAAGTGCTGTTTCATCAGTGTTGACCCATAATGACTTTGTATATGGTTTACAAGGAGCAGCTGATGGGTTTGAACCACCAACCATGTGCTTAGCAGTCCAATGCTGACCCTACAGTGCCACACCATGATTTGTAGTACTTAGTCACATGCAAAGTTAGTGCTTAGTCTATGTTAGTGCTTATTCATAGAATGTCTCTTCCATGCCAGAATGTTAGAAAAATCCCTGGATTTTAGAGGCAGATTTAGAAATACTCAAACCCCAGCTCCACTACTTGGTCAAATTTCATTATGTGAAATTTCATTGTATGAACGCACCTATCTTTGGTGGGTATTGTGAGGAGTACTTGCATACTGATGGCCTAATCTCCAGGCAAACTCTGACTTTGTACATTACTTTCAGTATTTAATATCCAAAGTACACTGCACCTGTCTGGATCTGTTTCCTCATCTAGTAATGGAAATACTAGCCCCTAAGCATCAGGAGGGATCTTGGTGTGGCACTGTAGAAAAAGCATGGAATTGTTAACTACAAGGTCAGCAGTTCAAACCCACCAGCTGCTCCTCAGAAACCAGGTCACTATGAGTCAAAACCGACTTGACGACACTTAACAAGAAGAAGCATCAGGAAGTATATTGGTATGAAGATCGAATGAGGTGATCCACACAAAAACACACTTTAAGGAGCTATGGCAATATGAATTAATGGTAAGCAGAGTATTAATTGAGGATTAATTAAGGATGCTGGATCAGTGAAGCAAAATGTTGACGGCTTACTTGAAGTTAAGGAATTTTTCATCATCGAAATAAAATCCTTTCATGTTTTATTCTATAAACAAATTTCCATATCTTAAGTTGCTTCCCATTTTGGCAGATAACATTTCTATATATATCACACTAATCAGTCTTTACAAAAACTTTCTTTAATTGTCCCGAGGACTGGATGTCATATGTGGGAAATATTTTAAAGTGAGGAAGATAAATATGGGTCCATTGAAAATTAACCCCTAAAAACCGAGGCACTTTGCTTATAGAAAGAATGCTTAAGTTCCAATTAAATTATAAACTCAAAGATGAAATCCGGTGACTGTAAACTACATTTAATGATATAATTACTAGGTAAAGTTTTGACTTGTTATCCAGTTTAGAACTACATGCTAATGAAATCTCAAGTTAAACTGACTAAATCAATTGAATTTTATCCAATTTTTAGAATATATACATAAGGCCTTAGTGAGACTATTCATTCTTCTCATCTCACAAAGAATCATCCTGCTCTAATTCAGGCCACTAGTGAGTGCAGAAAAGAAATCCATACTCAAAGAGTTCCTTTTCAGTGTACTTTTAGTAATGCCATTGTTGTTGTTGTTGTTGTGTGCCGTGGAGTCAGTTCCGACTCATAAAGACCCTGTACAGGGATTTCCAAGGCTGTAAATCTTTACCGGAGCAGAAAGCCTCATTTTTCTCCCGCGGAGCAGCTCATAGTTTCGAACTGCTGACCTTGTGGTTCACAGCCCGACTCGTAACCACTACGCTACCAGAGGTCCTTAGTAATGCCATAATGCTTCTTCATTTCTACCAGCCTTCATTCCAGATCTAAACTGAGTCTGAAATGGTAAGCATCATTTCAGTTGAAAATTACAGAGAAAGCCAACTCAATGGGGACTAGAAGCAATTATAGTAAAACGTCACTGAAACCCTTTTATGTGTATTTTCAAATTTACAAAGCAGGACATTCTATTTCATTTCTGATAAATATGCAAGATACTTAGGAATAAAAATAAAGAGCCAATTTTGAGTATTTTTATGTGACAGACACTGCTTTATGTGCCTTATCTCATTTAATTCAGCAAAAACTCTACTGTTGTTATTAGGAGCTATCGAATTGGTTCCAACTCATAGAGACCTTGTATAGAGCTCCCTAGGCTGTAAATCTTTGAGGGAACAGAAAGCCTCATCTTTCTGTGTGGAGCAGCTGGAGGGCTCAAAATGCTAACCTTGCGGTTAGCAATCCAGTGTTTATCCTACAGAGCTACTGAGCAACCCTATGAGCTAACAGATTTCCTGGATTCTATACAAGGAGCTCTGGTAGCACAGTGGTTATGAATAGGGCTGCGAACCACAAAGTCAGCACTTCAAAACTACCAGCTGTTCCGTGGGAGAAAAATGAGGCTTTCTGTTCCTGTAAAGATTTACAGCCTCAGAAACCCTGTACAGAGTCACTATGAGTCAGAACCGGTTTCACAGCACATAACCACCACCACCACCATATAAGAGGAAAATGAAGCTGAGAAGTGATTTCTCCAAGTTCACAGTCCAGAATTTGAACTCTAGATTCTGAGCTCTTATACACTACTGTCTTGTCAAGTATTCTGCTTTTCCAGATTATCCCAGAGAATCACCCTGAGAACTAAAAGTAGCAGCCAAGATCATGATAGCGGCCGGGTAACACAAAGAAATGGTTGCTCTGTTGCTTTAAGAAAAATGCACCCAATCCGGGGAAGCGGGAAACCATGAACTCTGACCCGTCAGTCTTACCTGGCACCCGACCAGCTGCTGTTCCACCACCTGCTGCATGCCTGGGTTTAATGTTTCCGGCTCGAATGCCACGTTGGCTTGGTCCAGCCACTGCTCCAGCTCGGCTACCTGGGTCTTGCAGACATGGAGGACCTCAGCAGGCTTGGGCCTTGTTCTCTCCACCCCAGCCTCAAAAGCTCCTTGATCACCAGGAAACCATGGAGATACAGACTTGATAGGAGGTGTGGCACCCTACGAGAAATCCAGATAGTAACAATGAAAAGCTTGGAGTCCAAAGTTTTTAGATTTGATACCACAAATAAACGTAAGCCTGCAGCATTTCCTCAGTTAAAAGAAAAATGAGAGAGAGCAAGCAGAAGAAGAAAGAAAATGTACCTCTATATTCATAGCAACTCTCATGTGACCTGGTGCCACAGGTTTCCAGGCAGCCGATCTGCATGTACACAGGTTCAGTATTCCCGGGCACAGAGGAAGTAAACGGGCTCACAGTTCATTAAGCTGTGAACCTCAGGAGACAGGTGAGAGTGTAGCAAGAGGGTGTGGGCATGTGCTTCTGAGACATTTCAGGGAATTGGCCAGTCAGTGTTTAAAGTTATGTGACACATGATTAAGCAATGCTTACATTGCTGTGCACTTGGTTCAAACAAAACAAAACAAAACAACACACACACACACACAACATCTTTACACACGGGCATGGATACAGTGAATTACGCTACCTGCTTGTAACTTAACAACATCTTCTCAAACAGTTAGACAGTAAAATAGTTCAGTCAATTCCTTAAAACATACATGGTATTACTCATCTAAACCTCGCCCCTATTTAAAATAACCTGAAAATTTTCTCTCAGAGAAAATTCCTAAAACTATTTTTACCTTCTGGATACTTACAGATGTATGAACAAGTAGATGTTCACTGTTGTTATTGTTGCTAAATGCTGTTGAGTTGGTTCTGACTCATAGTGACCCTGTATAGGGTTCCCAAGGAGCAGCTGGTGGATTTGAACCACCTAACTTTGAGGTTCAAATCAACTTTGTGGTCCAGTGTTTATCCTACAGCGTCACATGCTTATAGTACAGTATAGTACGTTGTTGTCTTTGTTAAGTGCCTCTGAGTCCCTTCTGACTCAAAGCGAGTGGCTGGAGAGCTTGAAGTGCCAACCTTTCAGTTCAAACTGACCTTGTGGTCAAGTGCTTATCCTACAGGGCCACACCAGGGCTCCTATTACTGTTGTTTAGTGCAGTCAAGTGTGGCGGCGATAGTGAGGTTGGCCCAGGATCGGACATTGTTTCGTTCTGCTGTGCATGGGGTCGCTATGAATAGGTTCCAACTCTATGGCACCTGACAACTACAACAAGA
>NW_006408585.1:1187617-1190572 GCF_000296735.1 Chrysochloris asiatica
CAATCAGAAAGCATAAAAAATACCAAAACATTCAATTAAGTATTAAGGCCAAAGCTAACCACTGAACATGTCCAAGAAGCAAAAGCAGATGACCATATTAGCACATGTCCAGAAACAAGAAAAATGTCTGAGACAAATGATCTATAGGTAGACCTGGATTCCATTCTGGAAGGAGGGCAGGCCTTGGAAATGCCTGAGAAGGAATTCAGAAAAATGATTATAAAATGCTTCAAAACACTTTACAAAGGCATTGAGAAAAATAAGGAAGAAGTCAGGAAAGTGCTACAGGAACAATCAAATAAGATAAGATACAGAATTGGAAACAATTAAAAATTACAGAAGGAGGGCCAAAGAATTAATAGTAGAATATCAAAAAATAGACAACACTCTGAAAGGGCAAAGGAGTAAACAGAAGAGACGGAAGGCGGAACTAGTAAGCTGAAAGAAAATCTCTCAATACTACTAAAATAGAAGAGCAAGCTGAAAAAAAGGATAAAAAAAAAATCTGAAGAAGGTTTAAGGCTCGTGTTGGAAAACATGAAGAGGAATAACTTAAGAATTATTGGTATTCCAGAACAGGAAAAAATCACACTAGTCCACAGAGGAGATAGCTGAAGAGCTTCTGGAAAAAAATTTCTCTAACATCCTTAAAAGTGAAAAGATAAGCATTCAAGAAGCACAACAAACCCAGGAAGAATAGACCCTAAAAGACAATCACTAAGACATATAATAATCAAGCTCTCCAAAATCAAAGATAAGAAGAAATCCTGAAGGCAGCTACGGAAAGAAGAAGCGTTATACACACAAAGGCAGGCAAGTCAGATTAAGCTCAGATCTCTCAGCAGAAACCACGCAGGCAAGAAAGCAATAGGGAGACATATATAACACCCTTAAAGAAAAAAACTGCCAACCAAGAATCCTTTATCCACAAAGCTATCAATCAAATACGGTGGTGTAATAAAAAAATTCCAGGATAAACAGAAGCTAAGGGATTTTGCCAAAGCCAACCCTGCGCTGAAAAACATCCTAAAGGGAGTTCTGTGGACTAAGAACCAACAAGAAAAGACAACAACCAGAGATTGACATACATGGCAGCAACTCCCGGAACTCAATTGACAAATGGGAAGAGTCAAGAACAGAACAAACTGTAAGAACAAACTCAGAGGATCTGGAAGGACAGTCTATCATCAAAACAATTACAATGTGAAAGAAGGTAAACACGTAGGAACAGAGCTACTAATGATGAGAAGGTCAGACAGATTACAGGATAAAACAGACTGCACTAAATGGAGAGAAAAGTTAATGGAATATAAGCTCTGGTAGCGTAGTGGTTATGAATTGGGCTGCGAACCGCAAGGTCAGTAGTTTGAAACTACCAGCTGTTCCGTGGGAGAAAGATGAGGCTTTCTGCTCCCGTAAAGATTAACAGCCTCGGAAACCCTGTACATGGTCGCTATGAGTCAGAACCGACTCCATGGCACATAACAACAACAACAACAACAAGGTAACTTCAAAGAAAATTAACACTTCACAACATACCAAGAAAATGAAAATCCAAGAAGAACATGGAAACATTAAAACTATGAGGAAACTGACAAGAAAGAACATAAAAACCCTGAACTCAGCACAGGAAGACACGCAGAACAAAGAAAGCAGCAGCACCACAAAAAAACAAACATAAGGGCAGCAATTATGTTTGTTTATGGCACCAAAATATATTATCTATGGATAATACTAATCAGGCTGCTAACCTCAAGGTCGGCATCTCGAAACTGCCAGCTGTTCCACGAAAGAAAGATGAGGCTTTCTGCTCCTGTAAAGATTTGCAGGCTCGGAAACCCTGTGCAGCATTACTATGAGTCGGAACTGACTCCACGGAACTTAAAAACAACAACAATCGATAATTAGACTGATGTGAACGGATTAAATGTACCAGTTAAGAGACGGAGGGTAGCAGAATGGATAAGAAAACAAGATCCTTCAATATGCTGTCTGCAAGAGACACATCTAACACACAGAGATAAAAAAACATATTAAAAGTCAAATGATGGAAAACAATATACCAAGCTAATTGCAATAAAAAACAAACAGGAGTGGCAGTACTAATCTCTGATAAAATTAACTTCAAGGCACAAACCAGCATAATAGTTAAAGATGGACATTATCTCATGATTAAAGGGGCAATTGAAAAAGATGACATAACCATAATAAATATTTATGCTCCCAGTGAAAGAGTACCAAAATATATAAAGCAAACTCTAATAGATTTGAAGAAAGAAACAGATGAATCTATAATAATAGTGGACGATTTTAATACACAGCTTTCAAAAATGGATAGAACAACCAGAGAGAACCTTGACAAAGACATGGAGGAACTAAACAACACAATCAGCCAACTGGACTTCATAGATGTGTACAGAACATTCAACCCAACAACAGCACAATACACATTCTTTTCCAGTGCACATGGAACATTCTCCAGAATAGACCACATTTTAGGCCACAAAACAAGCCTCCATAAATTTACAATATCAAAATACTACAAATAATTTTCTCAGACCACAATGCTATCAAATTAGAAATCAACAATAGGAAGATCAAGGAAATAAAATCAAATACATGGAAACTGAATAACACCTTGCTGAAAAGTGACTGAATAGTAGAAGAAATAAAACGTGAACTCACAAAGTTCCTAGAAACAAATGAGAACGAACACACATACCAAATATCTTTGGGACACGGCGAAAGTGGTGCTGAGGGGACAATTTATTGCAATAAATGCACACAACCAAAAAGAAGAAAGAACCAAAATTAACACATTAACATGGCATGTCCAACAATTAGAAACAGACCAACAGAGGATACTTACAGCCACCAAAAGAAAAAAAGTAATAAAGATTAGAGAAGAAATAAATGGGATAGAAAACAGAAAAACTATAGAAAGAATCAACAGGA
>NW_006408585.1:1190672-1211551 GCF_000296735.1 Chrysochloris asiatica
CCGACCTTGCTGTTCAAACTGTCTTTGCAGTCCAATGCATTAAGCTGCAGCACCACACCAAGACTCCAGGACTCCTATAGTTTAGTATGAAGACAGTGTAATGTGTTCTTTTATATGGAAATTACTGAATCATTTATTAATCCAATGCAAAAACTTTAACCAGATAGCAAAATAAAATATTATAGACATTATATTAGAAAATTTTAATGTGAGATAACAGATGATTTAATACAGAGGTATATTTGCCTCCTACTGTATTACCTACCCTTTTCCTGAATTTTGAGAGAGTATATTGACCCATATAGCGGAATTCCTTTTAGACACTATATAATTTTTGGTCTCAGTAAATATTTTTTACTGTCTATGATTAAATATGATGTTTTCTATATTTTGCTGACTACACATTAATGTTTAATGAGGCACTATTTCTGGGCTTGATAAGATAAGCTTTGGATTACTAACCGCTAGGTCAGTAGTTCAAACCACCAGTTGTTCCTTGAAAACCCCATACAGGGTAGTTGAGTCAGAACCAACTCGACGGCATTTAACAATTTCTGGCCACATGACAAGACTTGTAATGGGAGTTTCTCACAACTGTATATTGTTGTTTCATGCCGCTGAGCTGCTTCAGACACAGTGACCTTACATAACTGAGTGAAACACCGCCTGATCCGATACCAGGCTCTGTGAGCTCACTGTTGCAGCCAATGTTTCAATTCATCTCGCTGAAGCTCTTTTTGCTGATCCTGTATTTTTTACAAGCAGGATGTCCTTCTAAGGTTTGGTGCCTCCTGATACACAAGTCTTGAAAGAAATATAACCAAAGTGCCCCTTGGTGATACGGGGTTTCACACAAATATAAACTCACACAAATGCACTTTTCCCAATATTTGAGGATTTTTGTATACACGTAAAACTTCCAGTACCACAGAAGTGAACAAAATTGACAGTAGTAAGAAAAACACCCTGGACATGAAAATGCTGTTCATTTGAACACACATGGATGAGTACTGTGAAAAGCTAGTTTGGCAGAAGTATCTCTGGATTGTACTCCTTTCCTTTAACCATTAATTAGCTTCATGCATATTTGCTCTTTTCTTCCAAAAGGCTACTTTCTCCCTGGCTTTCGGCAATCTTTTTTTTTTTTTCCCCCCGGTAGTATTTTTATAATTTTCTTCAAGAATGGTCTTCTGTAGGGAGCCTTCCTTTGTGTTCTCTTTATATTTAATACTTAGTCATGTCTATGAGGGGACTTCAAAGGGCCATGGAAAAATGGAATCAAAAGACATGGAATTTTCCTACAAATTTTCTGAAGCCCCCTTATATAGTTTGGATCCATTTGCTTCATTCAGTTCTTTTTCAACCTTGATTTTTAAAAAAATACATTTGTGTGATTTTACTACAGACATCAATTTCTTATAATCGGCTTCACTGTTTTCTACCTTTCAGATATTGCTGTCTTATTGGCAAAGATTTGGGGATCGACTTTTTTTGGCACCTGTGTTAACAATCCCAAACAGATTTTGCACTTACCTTCTTTTCTTTATTTACTAGAAAAGTATTATTTGAGCACCTATTACATGTAACACATTTTTAGTGACAGTACAAATACCCTCCACTTTTAGAAAATTCACTTTAAGCCACTTCACTTTTACAAAGGACCCACATTAGTACCTGTTTCTGCTAACTGAAAGAAATCCAAAGAGGACTTTTGCTTTTATTGAAAAAAAGGCAAGGGGCAGGCTTACATGGTATATCCTTTGGTTGGTTGATAATTCATGGAGGGGATTGTAACCATGGCAATGAAAAGATATACGATAAGATGAACGTAAAGCTAAGGTTCTCCCATGTAAACTATCACATAATTTACAATAAAACAAAACAAAAAAGGCAAAAAGCAAAATTAGTGTTCAGAATTTTTTTGCAGTAAGTTTTAGTCAATGAACATCCCTGCAACAAAAGTGATGTGGTCAACACACCATCTCAGCATCAAGCCACCATAAATTTGAACTGTGTCGGTGGACACTACATGCTAATGTTATTTTAGGCTTTATTTCTTATTTGGTATGACTTCGTAGAATGTTTTCTGGGTCTGGGAATGTTCACAGTTTTTTTCCCATAGAAATTAACGATAATGGCTTCTTCACTTTACACCATTTCAGTTTATGAAAAGATTTCATGGGACACCTGTACTTTTGGAAAGTGTATTGAGTTTCCTTCTTTAACTCATTCAACTAATGAGGAATCAGGAAACTTGAATAGCAAGTCTACACTTTATTTGCTGGTTACCTGAACTTGAAAAGAACCTAATGGTGAATGTGAGAAAGCAGTCTCGGGAACATACCCATGATTAGTCCGCCAACCTCTTTTTACAGGCAAAGAAATGGACGTGCCTGTTAATGGTTCGTCAGTTCAGACATGTCCTGTTTCACAGTTTTGGTCCTGAGAAGCTGAGACCCAAACATAACTTACCGGCCCAAAGTCAGATAACTCTTAATTCTGAGTTCAGTGTTTTCCAAGCTTATGAAATAATGTCCCCTAGGGAGGCCTTCTTGGGAGCTACTGAGGTAGAATATTTCCAATTCAGATGGCATTGGAACATTCTGGGTTTGAGTCCTTACTCCTTCATTTACTGGTTATATTTGTACTCCCTGAGTTTTGGTTTCCTCATTTGTAAACTTATGGTCGATATTAACCTACTTCAGTTTGAACTTTAAGGTTGGTGGTTCAAGCTCACCAGCTGCTCCTTGGAAACCCTATACAGGGTCAGCTATGGGTTGGAACTGACTCTATGGCACTTAATAACAACATAATGTACCTCTAAAGATAAAACAGGTACAAACAGAAATGCCTCGTACACTAGGCAGTTAATCAAGCGTAGCCCTCCTCCACGTTTTTCTCCCTGCAACTATGCCTACAGAACAAAGAAGTTGGGAAACTAGTTAACCTTGACTAATGGTGTAAGAGGGAACCCTCTCCAACTGCGCTATGCCATGCTGACTTTACATGTATATCTTCTAGTTCATGTATGGCAGTATATATTATGGTATTAAAGTTCACATGAAACTCTTGGCCTGACCTACAAAGTGTTGAGGAACATAAAACAGTTTGGTTATCTCTCTAGGTACTAGGCCAATATCTGAGCAGTTGACTTATAAGCTGGGACTTACCTCTTTGGGTTGGTTGGGGTTTAAGGAAAATTCTGGGTTTTGCTCAGTGCTGAGTGTATCTGGTGCAAGAATTTGTGCCATGGACTCATCACATGTGCTTATTCTCCCATCTGCCTTCTGTATAGATACAAATGACAGTCAGAATACTTCCTGCTCTGCTACCACACAGCCAATCTTCCTGTGCCTGCTCATTTTACAAACAGCCTGCTTGAAAAAAACACCCAGAGAACCCAGGTTCATTTGGAAAACAAAAATCAGCTTCCTCAGGAGGTTTAACTTTATTTGAAAGACTTAAATTTTCCAAAGCTCTTTAGTTAATAAACAGCACACAGGGGCATTTTAGATGTATGAATTTAAATAGTTATTATAAGAATTATGATTGTTTTTGTTAACTGCTGTCAAGTCGGTTCAGTGACCCTATGTAGCATTTCCAAGGCTGTAAATTTTTGTGGGAGCAGAAAGCTTCATCTTTCTCTCACAAGAGTTCAAAGTAAACAAGATTATATTGTATAATAATATCATTATATCATTATATGATCAAAGCTATATTTCAAATAATAGGGAAAGAGAAGTTTATTAAGTTTGTGGACACCTAACTAAACATTTCATGGAAGAATGTAACTAAATCCTTAACACAAGAATTTTAGTTGTATTAAAAATATTTTAATATAATATAAAAGGTTATATACCATAAAAAGTCTAGGAAAAAATATGAGTTAATCATGGTTTAATCTTGTGGTGGAGAAGGACTTTAAAGCATGACAGTGAAGCATTGATAAAAATAAAACATAGTAAAAAACACCATAACCTAAAAGAGAAAAGACAAACTGGAATAATTATCTATGAAGTATTAATATCCTTACTATACGAATGACTATTATAGATCAACAAGCAAAAAATCCATCTCTATGTAGAAAAATAGTCAAATGTTATGAATAAGCAATTCAAAATGAAGAATTACAAAAGTCAACATATATCTGAAGAGATATTCAACTTTCTTCATCTACAACTTCAGTTTAACACTGGCTAAATATGGCTAGACGTCCTGGCGTGGCACTGTGGGTTAATACACTGGACTGCAAAGTTGAGTTTGAACTGCAGAGTAAATGGTTCAAGCCCACCAGCTACTCCTTGGAAACCCTATATAGGGTTGCTATGGGTTGGAGCCGACTCAATGGCACTTAGCAACAACATAAAGTATCAACTTGGGTCAGGATATAGGCACTTCTATATATTCTTGTAAGGAGCTGTGGTAGCATAGTGGTTACGAATCAGGCTGCTAACCTCAAGGTCGGCAGTTCAAAACTACCAGCTGTTCCGTGGGAGAAAGATGAGACTTTCTGCTCCCGTAAAGATTTGCAGCCTTGAAAACCCTGTGCAGGAACACTATGAGTCGGAACCGACTCCACAGTACTTAATAACAAATATATTTTGGTAGGAATAAAGTTGGCAGAATTGTCCTGGAGGGCATTTCAGCAAGGTAAGCCATATTTAAAATATATGTAAAACTAGACCTAGCAATCCTACTTCTAAGATTAACCAAAGTTAAGCAACAGGGAAATGACATATACACAAATAATTAACAGTGTATTTGGAAGAGCTCCAATCATGTCATTAGTCAATCTTGATTCCAAGCTGTGTTATCTTGAGCTTAGAGACTTAGTTACTTCACCTTTAAAGTAGTAATAAAACCTACCTCACCTGTGCTTGTGATTATTAAACAAGATGAGGTAAATAAAGTGTTTAGTAGTTCCTAACAAAGTACTAGTTGTTTTCAGAACCTTCAACTGAAACTAATAACTGCTAAATTAATCAGGAAGTAAAGGTAAAGATTAGATACAATTGCATAAGTAGATTTGGATCATGGAAAGTCTAGAAAGCGAGGCTAAGAACTCTGTCTCTCATGCAGTAGAAAATGCAACTCTGTGAAGGGTTTTAAGCTTCATCTAGCATGAATTGTATGGGACACTCTAGGAAAGATGGCTGGGGGTTTAAAACCAATTAGAAGGCTACTATAAACGTACAGAGAAGTCACAAATACCTAGAATAGGATGATGACAAAAACAATGGAAAGGAAGGGAAGGATGCAAAGATCGAATGGACATTATTTGATCAGTGATTGACTGTGAAAGGTAAGGAACACGGAGGCACGTAAAATGACTCTGAAGTTCATCTTTGACTCTGGTGCCATTAGCAGGCATTGAAAACTCTGGAGGAAGGGCAAGCTGTGAAGGAAGAGTTGGTAAAATATTTGAGATGAATAAAATACATTCAGCTAGAGAAGTCTATTAGGAAGCAAGGAGTGTTGAACAGACCCAGGGAAAAGTCAAGGCTAGAGATTTGATCCAAGAACCACCGAGAAAATGGCAAACCTGTGGGAGAAGGAGTCTCCAGGAGAGAAAACAGACAGAAGGAAGCGTATATAATACAGGGGGAATACCTAAAATTGGAGATGGAAGAGAAAAAGAGGCAAGAGAAGGAGATGGAGGAAGATTTGGAGGTAGAAGATGCAGGTAAGTGCAGAATAAAATAATTCAAAGGAGCACTGCATTTCAATGAGTGGTCTAATGCTGAAGAAATCAAATCAACAAGGATTAAAGGGTAAAAGGACAACAAATTGGTGTTCCCATGGTCTATGGTGATTAGAAAGTATTTTGAGTAGAGCCAGGGGCAGAAGCTAGATTACAAAAGGGGCTAATGAAATGGAGTACCCAATAAAGACATTTATTAGTAAATCAAAGTGGAGTCACAGTAACTGACATGAGATGTCAGATCAAAACATTCAATTCATTACAATGCCATATGGAACCCAGTACAGAATAGAGAAATCTGTAATATTCTTGCCATTCATGAAATTGTGTCAGTCACATGCATAAAACTGTAATAAGTCATAATTGAGGTTCAGAAAACAAAGAGAAAAAGACAGCAATTTCCCTGGTGGCTTCTTTGAAGAGGTAGAAGTAGAGCTGGACCTTTGAGAGTTGGCAGGACGTATACAGACTCATAGGGAAAGAAGGGCATTCCAAGGATGCAATGCATTTTCTGATGAGCAATTAAAGACGAGGCTAGGATGTGGAATGGGCCTTCGTTTGGAGGGGTAAGGTCATGAGGAGCAAGCATTTTAGATGTGGGGTAACCTGAGCACTTCTGAAGTGGAGGAAGGAACCTGCCAAGAGGCAGAGACTCAGGATGCGTGTACAAGGAGAGCATGGTACCAGTGATTAATGAAAGGATTAGCACAAGACCTGGGGAGAAGGTTTAGCCCTGGACAAGAGGCAGGAAGGAGATTTTGTGAAGATACAGAGATCTGTTAGGAATGAAAGTATGATACTGTTTTCAGCATCACCTTATACAGATTTTCTACAGTGAAGGCATTTGCCCTCTATTTTGAGAGACTGGAGATTTAGAGAGTCACAAGGAACAAAATTACCTTGTTTTAGTGATTTATCTTAATCTTATACACTATTTTGCTTTGCTTTTTAAAAAAATAAGATTATGGGGAGATCTCACCCCCTCCTCAGTTTTCAAGAGGACACATGTTAAGTGCTCTGAGCGAACGCTGTGGTCAAACTTTTAGGTGTTCGTCTGAGTTATCTGTTTTGTTAGTTTGTATTCCTCAGAAAAAAATCAGTCCTTACAATCAATGAACATGCAGCAGAGATGCAAATAATACGCAGGTATTTGGCTATCATTACATTTTGCTGAGGTGATGAGGAGCAGCTTAAAATTTTCAGCCTAATTCCTTCCTAAGTATACTTCCAAACAAGATGGTGTTTTCCTTCATGTTATTATCCCTCTCTTTCATTCCGTATCTGGGCTACAAGTTGGCATCTTAGAGGCTTGAAAAGTGCCATTTGAAAACCAAATAAAGGTAAAGGGGTAGAGAGAGAGCAGAGTTAACATGGAAGGGTAGACAAGAAGACTGCCCTTCCCCAACTCTAACATAACCAGCATTACCTGAATGATGGTTCCAGAAGATGAGGATGTTCTGTCTTCCTCCTTGTCCTTGTCATGCTCCCAGAGTAAAGACCAAGACCTGGCAGGTGGCTCTGCTTTCTTATCTCCATTCTAATATAGCAATCAATTGATTAGCAAAGAGAAAGAGATTTCCTACATCATAACCAGCACTCTACTTCCCTCGATGATACAAATTTCATGTTTCCAATCAGTGTAACTGGAGCCCTTAATTCCACCTCTGCCTCTAGTTTTCCTTTATTTCTTCTAAATCATGTGATGGCCCTGCCTGCAGCCTAAAAAAAAGGTGTACCCCTTGGGAAGGATCTTTAAAAACCAGTCACAAAAAAAGGGATCTTCAAAAACCAGGGCTCTAGGAATTTAAACAACTGTGGTAAATACAATCTTAAACGTTATCTTTAAACTGGTGTGATGAATAATTTTTAATGGCCACAGATAAATGGATATTATAAAGTTATCAGCTCAAAGATAAACACGTCTCTAATTGAAGTCATACTGATGTGTACTCTTTTGAACTCCAGTATCTCTTCTATCTCATAATTCTCTCTACCATAAAGAAGCTTAATCAGAATATCGTCTGATACTATGAATAGAACTGCTCCATAGCATATAGTGTTGTGGAGATTTTTGGGGTTTTTTTTGGCTGTAATCTTTATAGAAGCAGATCACGAAGACTTCCCACCATGGTACCATTGTGTGGGTTTGAATCACAAACCTTTACGTTAGTTGTTGTTGTTAAGTGTCACCGACTCAGTTTTGGCTCACAATGACCCTTTATAGGGTTTCCATGGAGTAGCTAGTGGATCTGAATTGCCATCCTTGAAGTTCAAACCAACCTTGCGTTCCAGTGCATTACCCTGCAGTGCCACACCAGGACTCCTTCTACCACCTAGAGACCTTACCAGAGAAGCAAAGCAATGGAATTCTATAGGAAAAGAGATCTGCTCTGTGTCACAATGGGGCGATTTACTGACCTATCAAATGAGCATGAAAGTATCCGGTGTTTATATGAAGGGGCTCCAAAAAGTTCCCAGAAAAATGGAATTAAAAGATAATGGAACTTTTCCATGAACTTTCTGAAGCCCCCATGAGATATAAGAATGATAAGTTGCTGTGATTTAAAAATTTTTTTGTAAATGACCCACTAATTTTGTGCTTATAAAAAACATGATTATAATTAAATATATGTAACAAAATTAAAGAGGAGTTCCAAAATGTTCATGGAAAAATTCCATTCTCTTTAAATTCTATTTTTCCATGAACTTTGTGACGTCCCTTGTATGTAACAAACATTTCAACCACTGCCACTTGACCATTAACTACATTCACCAGGCAACAATCATCACTATCTATTTCTAATATTCATCTTAAAATGAAAACTCTGTACCCCTTATTCACTATCCCCTTCCCACCCATCCCACCAGGTAACCATGAACAGACCTGGGTCTCTGGACATTGGCCTACTGTGGAAGACCCACTCTTCATCTTTAAAGTATGAAATGAAATCTGTGTCAGGAAACATCCTGATCGTACCTCATTCTACGAGTTATAATGAAGTAGTAGGAATTAGTACTATTAGTTGCTAACCTAACTCTTCATGTCCTTGGCAGTCCTGTTTCAGGCTAAAACATAATTCAACTACAAACCTTCACCCAATTTACAAGTAATTCAACTACGGAAAAATAAAGTTTCAAACAGTACACCAGGAGTGCTGAACAGCATATTCTCAAAACTTCAAAGTACTCAGAAGCCAGAATATTACAAAGAACTTCATCTTCTCCCTCATGCCAGTAAGTGTGTCTGAATTACATTCATCTCACTTTCACGGGCAGAAATAGTTTTTGGACACACTTGAACAATGTTAATAGCATAAGGGAGCTACTTCCATCACTTATAAAATATCCGCACTAATCTGAAAAAAGCTCTAGGTTTCTATTCATTTGAAAATCTTTTTATTGATCTGCTTTCAAAGATTTCAATTGTAACAAATTTTTATCGTGAAAGTTAGTTTCCTTACTTCACTCTTCACGGAGCCTTCCTCAGCCTCTTCCACAACGGCGGGCAGGAGAGACATGGAGCCCCTTCTGTTCAGCTGAAGGACACAGCACAAGAACACTTACAGCCGGCCATCACACGATCCTTGCCTGGCCACATTTTTGTGTGGCTAATTTTTTACTCACTTTATCCAAGATGCCCATCCACATAAGCAGCCTCCATGTCCGGCACCTTTCAGTGCATGTGATCAAATGCCTGACTTCATCAAATCTCAGATCCCTTTTATCTGCATTGCCTCCACCAACCCCTCTTCCAAACAATTCAAGAATGTGATTCATGAACATGGGTGCAGCACAGATTTAGAGAAGTGCTGTACCCCAGTTTTGAATCTGCAATGGGCTACCTTTTCATTAAGAAGATACTTCAAAGGGTGGCTTCCTATCTACCTGCCCATGGAATTTCATAAGCACATTATTAAATAACCTGGCTGTAAGAATTCTGGATGGAGTCCAGAACACACCCTGAAGATTTATATTCACTAGTAAACAATCTCAAGTGGCATAGTTCTAGTTTTCAAATTCCTTTACTATAGACCACAGACTTAAGATGCCACAGAGTTTTCAGGTGAAAACCATGGACAGTAGAGTAATGGGACCAACAATCAGACTTACCCTCCACTCAGAAACATCCCTCTCGACCACTCCACCCTCTTCTGGTACTGCAGCTGACAGCATTTCTTTTTCTAATTCTTCTTGTTCTTGCTTCAGATGCTGATGAAGGTTTAGTACCGCAGCCTTCAAGTTCACCAATAGGTCTTCTTTTTTCTGGTTTAGACTCAGAATTTGCTCTTCCATATGGTTCATTTCTCTCTGTGAAGAAAAAGCCTTTTCACCATTTTGGCAAGTTTGAGGCCTTTGATTATCCACAGGAGTCTGCTTCCTGGGATAAAAGGAATTAAACTTTTTCTATGCTGTCTGGTTTGCAGAGCTAGGAGCTCATTTCTGGTATAGTATAGTATCCTGGCTGTATTTCCAAATAACCTGTGGAGGCGTTGTAACCAATAGGATGGCTTAGCCCCACCCAGAATCTCTGGGGGTTGAGCTCTATGGGTAGCTGCAGTCTGGGGTGCTCAAGTGGGGCAGACAATCACACTCTAGCAGCTGTCTGCCATAGGACTGACTGGACAGGATCTGCGGAGTCAGTCCCAGGAACCTGAACTTCAACACATTCTCCAGGAGATTCTTAGGCAGACTAATGTTTGTGAATCAAGGTTATCAATCTTACACTTTAATTAATGGCTTTGAGGTTCCTGATACTACTGAATTCATTAACTTTTTACTCACAGTTGAAATCTCCTACCCAATGGAAATAAATACATAAATAGCAGTAATACTATGAAGTATATCTTCCTATAGGACTGATGGACAACTGATTCCAAGCTTTATGTTACCTAAAAAAAATTATTATACATGGTAGGCATGCCCACTATTCTAAGAGGATTACAGACTTATAGAATCAAATCTATTTTACAGATATTTAATTACTAATTTTTATAGAGAAATTTAATATTTCTATATTTTATATAATTTAATAACAGCTCTTACAAACAAGTGTTCTGAAGGCTAGAGAGAAGAGAAAGAAAGCGATTTGTCTATAGCTGCAACTATTCAAAAACAGACTACAAACACCCACCTCCCCCAGACCCCTCCTGCACACATTCTTAGGCCAATAAAACTATTCGGCATGAAGTCAAACTCCTGTGATTGCTTTTGAGAGACGATACCTGTCTGAATTAATTATAAATTGTGGTTTAAGTTCCATATTTCAATAGATACTAAATTTCAGAGGTGCAGTGTCTCCCAACAAAAACACTACAATCATTAGAACAAGACTCATGAGACACTGTAGACTGCCAAGCACAACATTATAGAGGAACATTAGGGCATGGAGCTGTGATTCTCAAAGTGGTCCACAGTCTGTGAGCCCAAGATTATTTTCATCACACTACTAAAACAAAGGAGCCCTGGTAGCATAGCGGATTATGAGCTGGGCTGCTAACCACGAGGTCAAGTAGTTCAAATCTAGTAGTCACTCCACAGGAGAAAGATGAGGCTTTCTGCTCCTGTAAAGATTTACAGCCTCGGAAACCCTATACAGGGTTGCTATGAGTTAAAACCAACTCACTCCATGGCACCTAACAACCACCACCACTAAGACAACACTGCCTCTTTTACTGCAATGGTATTGCATGGAGACACAGAAGGAATGAGGGTAAAAGTTTTGGCACCTTATCACAAATCAAGGTAGTGGTTGTGTGCCATCAAGTCACAGCGACCCTGCATAGAGTTTCTGTGGCTGTAAATCTCTAAAGGAGCAGAAAGTTTCATCTTTCTTCCGAGATCAACTGGTAGATTTGAACTGCTGATTTTGGGATCAGTAGTCCAGTTCATATTCCACTATGTTACCAGTGCTCCTTAAACCAAGATAGGGGTATCAATTTTATACTGTATTCTTCACTGTCATGTCTGTGTACTTGTAGTTTCAAAATTGCCAGTTTCATTTTTAAATTTCCAACACATCTTTTTAAGAGTCTGTGTGACAAAATGGAAAGTATGTATACAGTACTTCTGCTGCATACAAAGGATGATAGTTGCAGAAATGCATTTGTGTGATGAATGGCCAGCTGAACTAGTTTTTGTTTTCTCTTTCTCTCTCTTCTGGTAGTGTCACTTTTATTTAAAATAACAAATGGCAAACATTACTTACACATTTAAATACTAAACTATTTTTCTGAAGAGACAGATGGTGCTATTGATAAGATTTTTTTGATAATCACCTAATGAAATATCCTGGTGTGGTGCTCTGGGTTAATGTGCTGGACTGCAAAGTCGTCTTGAACCACAAGGTTGGTGATTCAAGTTCACCAGCTGCTCAGAATCCTTACACAGGGTCGCTATGGGTTGGAACCAACTCGACAGCACTGAACAACAATGAAATGTGAAAGAATACTTTCCAAATGATCAAGCTTAATGTTGCAAATCATGCATGGCTGGAAGATGCATTCAAAGATTGAGAATGCTGTTGTTGTTATGTGCCGTGGAGTCAATTCTGACTCATAGCGACCCTATACACGAGCTGTAGATCTTTACGGGAGCAGAAAGGCACATCTTTGTCCCGTGGAACAGCTGGTAGTTTCGAATTGCTGATCTTGTGGTTCGCAGTCTAATTCATAATCACTACGCAGAGATTTTAATGGGATATATGAAATGGAGTATGTTAAAAGCTCACTGACATGCTTCGGTTTCTGTTTTACGACTACCACAGGCCAATTTTTAGTGTTGCTTCAAAAACAATGTCTACGACCACTCAAACAGGCTACTGAAATACTCCCCACTCTTTCAACTAGACATCTTTATCAGACTGATTATCTGCATATTTAAACCAAAACTATCTCAACAAATGGAATGCAGAAGTAGGTGAGAATCTAGTTGTCTTCTATTAAGCCAGATATAAAAAAAAATTTGCAAAAATGTACAAGACTATGATTCTTCTCACTACCTTTTGTAATTTTCATAAAAACGTTATTTATATTAGAATATAATGGGTGTATTATTATTTTAAAGTAAATATATTTTAAGCTCCTTAGCTTTAATTTCTATACTGATAGACAGAATTCATGTTTTGTTTAGGGAAAAAAAAAAATTTCTTTGGAATCCTTGGTAAATTTTTAGTATAAAGAGAAATTTGATGTTTTTACAATATAAAGTCACCCACACTGACCGCCTTAATGGGTCACTAGCTGTGTCACTGTGTACGCCTCTCAACTGCACTTAAATGTTAGTACTTGTCATAGGTCTCCCTTGCTTTGATCACCATACCAATTGTTGCAATCGCAGGAAAAACACAGCTCTCTCACATACGCTGGCAAACAATCAGGCTTCAGGCTTTTCATTTAGAAGTATTCATTCAAACACAGAGCGTGAAACATCTCTGGCAGTAGAGGTTTACACATAACTGAGTCTAGGGGACACCGTGCAACATGACATGACCAATTAAACATGTAAACACTGCTTAGTATATGGAACTCTTCATTGTAACAGTGTTCCGGATTTCTACCTCCAAAAGCCTAGCCTACCCACACCTTCTGAACCTCTATTCCCAAAAGCTAGCCAGAAAGTCATGGAAATTCAGAACACAGTGCACTAAGCTGATACTCCATATGTCCCTGAAGGGTTTTCCATTAAGGAAGCAGGTGAAGCAGGTGTGCTCCACTTTCTGGGGACAGGATTGTCCAACCAACAAAGAGATAACAGCTTCTCAGGGGGTCTATAATTTTATAATCTTTAATTTACGATAATTAGAAAATCAATTATTTCATGATACAGAAATGGAAAGGATAAACATGCAGAAAATACTTTCAAATTGAAGAGTTAGGTAGGAAATGCACTGTACCAACACCAACAAAAGCTTTCTGACACCAAGAGTGATTGTTGAATGAATTGACAGACGGAAGAATGAATGAAAAAAACATACCTGTACTTGTGGCAGATTGGCAGCTTGGTCTAGTGACATATGTTCAAGGGAGAACTTAGTTGAATAATTATTTAAGATCTCTTTCAAATGTTCTATTTCTTCATCACATTCATTAAGCTGTTTTATGACTATCTAGAAGGCACCAAAAAATAAAAAGGAAGAAGAGCCTTAACAAGGATTTAGCTCTAGATTGATGGTTACTTCCAAAGTCTTTCCTGCTTTCCTGGGTGGTACAAAGACCTAATGCACTTGGTTGCTAAATGTGAAGTTGGAATTTTGAATCCACCCAGGCTGCATAAAAAAAAGCCTAGTAACCCACTTCTAAAAAATGAGAACTCAGTGGAGCACAGTTCTACTGACACACTTGGGGTCACCATGAGTTGGAACTGAATGGGCGGCAAGAGGTCTTTAAATTAAAATTTTGATCCTGTCAGAAGTTCCAAACAGCTACAGAAAATATGTACCCAGGCAGTGATTATCAGGAAACGGTAAGTTAAATACAGACAACGTTTTTGGAAAGCTGACCCCTTATCTAGTACTACCACACACAGGGCACCATATTCAGTGCTTGGAGTACAGTTGGATACCCTTCAGCTCTTAGGTACTTCTAGAATAGCGAGCTTAGGTTTTACAACATGTTAATATGAAGTTGTTGAGATTGATAAAATTATGGCATACCAAACAGACTATTGTTAATGCATACTCCCTTTAGGTCTTCCCAATGACTTGGGATAGAAAGGGCATGTGATTCAAATCATCCTGACAGTACTGCTGATGAATTTCCCCAATCTAGCTGCATCTTCCCCTGGGATCAGTGATAACCATTTTATGAGCCAGAAGAAAGGGATCAAGCTCAGTCTGAATTTGCAAAGTAAGTTAAAACTATTAACAACAGTACCTGAAATCTAGTGTCATGGGATAAGCTGAGCTCAAATTGGTTTGTAAACTGAATGATGCAATGTAAGTCTGAGGGATCACAAAAGGACAAATATTGTTATGTTCCCACTTATATGAAAAGTCTAGAAGAAGTAAATGTAGAGAGACAAATGTTTATTAGTGGTTACCAGGGACTGGTGAAAGGTATTATTATTTAAGGGTTACAGAACTTTTGTTTACAGTGATATTTGCAAATAGTGATATGGTTGTGCAACAGAGTGAATGTAATTAATTTCACTGTTTTGCTATGTATATTTTCCACAAGAATTTTTTTTTTTTTAAAGTATGATGGATGATGATAAGGAAATTGACTTCAAATGAAAATCTAATTACTTCCTTGATCTGTATCACAATCAGGCAAAACGCCTTCTCAAAGTATAACTTTTCTGGCCAAGATAGAATTCTTCCTTGTATTTTCTTTAATATGTAACCATGCTTTTAGCTGGAGGCTAGAAATTAATAACTATGTTTGCTGCACACACCTGGTCCCCAGCCTTCAATAATGAACTGCATCCCCTTATGTCCTTCCAAAGTAATCTGTCTTGCCTTCTACCACGAAAGTACTTACAGTAACCTAATGTTGGAATTAAAAAAAACGCACCATATTCTAATGATTTTTATTACCACTGGTTTACTTAGCTTTGAAACGTTTGAGGTGATATCTGATTTCTACTAACACAATAAGATGGAAATTTTCAGCAGCACAGTTTGATACCTAACTTGGCACAAAATATAATTTCCTATGCCATTTCCCTCTTCCAGCATGTGGAGAAGCCACTTTAAAACATACTTAGGGTTGTTTTTTTTCTTTTCTTCACCAGACACCAATAAAGAATAGCAAGATTTAAAATAATAGATCAAATTTTATATTCTTTCCTTTTTCCTTCTTTTTATATTAAAAAGCAAAAAATCAGTACATTGAGTTCCAGACCTTTTTTCTCCCTGGAGTGTTAGGAGATGAAGCTGGTTATCCACAGCCAGGCGAGACAGAGAGTGAGCTGAAACTCAAACCAGGGAATATAATATCCTCAAATCTTAGGAGAAAAAAGAGTGACCATCCAAATTGCGAAAGACATTTAAGAGGTAGAGTGATATAGTAGTTTTCTTATAATCAGATGGTAGTCAGGAAGGGAGTCCTGATGTGATGATGCTGTACTTGCAGGATAATGTGCTGGACCACAAGGTCAGTTTGAGTCACAAGGGCAATGGTTCAAACTCAACAGTCACTCCTTGGAAACCCTATACAAGGTTGCTATGAGTCAGAATCAACTCGATGACACTTAATAAGAAGTTAGGAAGGGAAGACAAACAGCCCTTTCTCCCTAAATGGACCCATCTCATCAAGAAAGGCAGGATGGAGAGGGCTACCAGCTACCAAGAGGCCTGGGAAGTCTGGAATTTAAGGCTCTTTCAGCAACTTTCTGATCTTATGGGAGTGGTTGTTGATCTAGGTAAACAAAATAAAATGTGTTTCAACCTAATGGAGTCCTGGCGTGGCGCTGGACTATTAAGCACAAGGTTGGTGGTTCAAACTCACCAGGCGTTTCTCAGAAACCCTATACAGGGTACTATGAGTAGGAAGCAACTTGATGGCACTTAACAAAAATCTAACAACAATTCTTAACTTGAGATTCTTCAATTTAAAGCATGATACTAAGAGTTTAGAAACACTCATTCTTGTCCTGTCTGTGCACAGATAGTCAACACACAAATGAACTCTGGGGTCTGCTAGCAAGCCACTTAACTCTCTGGCACTTGGTTCTGTCCACGCAAACAGGACATAGATGACAAAGTGCCTATTCTATCTGTATCACATGTTTGGGAATAAAATGAAATGATTAATCGGAAAGTGGCTGAAATGTGCAGGAATTATGTTGATGATCACTGTCTATCTTGTGAGCTGGAAAAAGCCTTCTTTTCTGGGTTTGTATCTTTCCACAGCACTTAATGCACAACCAGGTGATAAAACAGTAATGCACTTGGCCATTTACTGAAAGGTTGTTGGTTTGACCCCAGCCAGCAATGTTACAGTATAGTCTTCTACAAAGATGACAAAACTCTATGGGGGCAGTTCACCATGAGCAGAGTTCCTCTGTAGAACCCGCTTGAAGGCACCAACAGAAACCGCCTTATCCTTATATCCACGTAGGTCTTCTGTGACTATGGAAGTGACTATAACTAGGCTTTAATATCTTCAGCCAGCACAAGGGTAAAAACTGAGAAAAACTGTCTTAGTCCCATTTGAGAAAGAGGAAAAGAAAGCCTCACATTTCAAGTACAAGCTCCAGGACAGCAGTTCTGGAAGAGACCAAGAGCCAGCATACGTAGTATCTTATTGCCATGGGAAGCTGATCTGCCATTTACCAAAAATGACAGCAAAGCCAGCTTTTACTGAGCATTTTCATCAAACAAGTAGTACATTAGCATACATTGCTCACCTTTAATAATTCGTTCTGTTCTTGAGTCACATTTTCCAACAGTTTTATATCTTGTAAAAGCTGATTTGTTCGCTGAAACACAGGCAGAGGTTTCATGCCTTTCTGAGGTAACCTCAGTTCTGCTTGGTAAGACATGATCTCTGCAATGGTTTTCTTCATGGGACGTATATTTTCAAGTATGACCTGAATTATGAAAGAAGGAAAATGGCACATTAAACAAGGGGAGTTGGTTTGGTTGGTTGTGTGGTACGGAGTCGGTTCTGACTTACAGTGACCCTACATAGGGTTTCCGAGGCTGTAAATCATTACAGGAGCAAAAACCCTCATCTTTTCCCAGCAGAAAGGCTGGCAGTTTTGAACTACTGACCTTGAGGTTAGCAGTTTGACTCATAACCACTATGCTATCAGAGCTCCTTACAAAAAAAAAAAGTGGGGGGCGTGGGTGTGCTGATAAAATACATTATTTAAAATGGAAATACTATAAAATTTTGTCTTTATAGTTCACTTTTTAAACATTCCCTTAGTTCAGATTTAAAAGAACTATTGTATTATTTATGATCTGGTACTTAAAGGCCTTTTAAAAGACTGGTTAGGCTGAGAGTAACCTATCAGCAAATAAATTATCCCTTTGGACAACCCTTTTCTTCATTCCCTCTCTTCTCTCTCTGTGGAACTGCTGTATTACTTTGTGTATTGTCGCTAAGCTCTCAGCTATGTTAGGCTAAGTATTCCATCTTACTCGTGTTCATAAAACCAAAACCTAGCACACATGGCTCTCCACATGTTATTGTTGCTATTAAGTGCTGTCAAGTGAGTTCCAACTTACAGCAACCTTGGCCTCAAAAAAGGCTTACTAAATTGAACTCAACTGTCCTATCAGAGTTTATGAGTCCTAGAAAAATAGTATTATTATATTTTTCTTTAATATCCATTCTGGTATGGCACTGTAAGATAAACACTGGCCTGTAAACCACAAGGTTGGTGGTTCAAACCCATTAGCTGCTCCTTGGTAATTCTATACAGAGTTGTTATGAGTCAGAACTGATTCTATGGCAATTAGCAACAACAACAATCCACAGAAATCTGGATTTACATAACCAGTAATTAGAAAGGCTTACCGTCATACCTCAGAGCTATTGCAGATTTGGTTCCAGACCAGTGCAATAGAGTAAATACCACAACAAAATGAGTCACATGAATTTACTGGTTTCCCAGTGCATATAAGAGTTATATTTACACTATACTGTAGCCTATTAAACGTGCAATAGCATGAGAAGATTTGGAATATAGTGAGAATCACTAAACTATGACACAGAGACACGAAGTGGGCACTCGTTGTTGGAAAAAGGTGTCAGTACTCCTGTTCAATGCAGGGTTGCCACAAACCTTCAATTTGTACAAAACAAAGTATCTGCAAAGTACAGTAAGTGAGGTAGGGTTGTATTTACTTTACTAAACACTTCATACATATCATTTCAGTTAATTCTCACATCTGCCCAGGAAGGGAGGTTATCATGACCTCATTTCACACATAAGAAAACTGAGTTCTGGGAATGAAGAGGACCCAGAAAAGGTTTGCTGCAAGAGACAGGGCTGGGATTAAAACCAGGGAGTGCCTGATTTGAGGCACTAAACTAAATGGGGAATTGATGTTTGTCCACTGCTTAGTATATTCCAGTTCCTGTGCTATTGTTGTGAAGTGCCGTTGAGTTGATTCCAACCCATAGCAACCCTGTATAGGGTTTCCAAGGAGCAGCTGGTGAGCTTGAACTACCTTGCAGTTCAAACGACTTTGCCACATCAGGACTGGCTCCTACGGGAGGGGCTGTTAATAGAACTGTTCAATGTAATCAGCTCATATCAATTTCCAGGTATGAAAGATAGCCCAAGAAAAGTTAACTAATTGTTCAACAACACAGAGATGCTAAGCAGTGTACCTAGGACTACAACCTAGTGCGCTCTGACTTAGATGCTCAGGTTCTTAGACTATTAAACACATGAATTCCCCTTAACATAAAAACTTCCAAACTTTCAAGTTACAAGAATAAATTCAATGAACAAACTTACCTCTAGGAAAATTATATAGATATTACTATGAATATGTTTTGAAATTATATTTATACACTCCAGCAGAATTAAGTTTTTTCAAACCACCCCACATTTTTACATATTTAAAAATAGACATAAGTATTATGAGAAAATATTTTAAACAATGACCCATGCTTACCTCCCCATGCTTAAGATTTTCTTCAGGTGAAAAATCAAATATTTCTTTAGATGACAGGATAGTTTTGATTTTTAAAACTTTCTTCTCCATTGATTTTACTTCAGTTTCAATAGCAACCACATCCTAGAATTTAAACAATAAGATGCTCATGAAGTATATTCATAATCTATAAAATACAATTTATTGCCATTAATTCTAGTCTCCTATTTAACCAAAAAATGTTTGCTACTTGTTTTTCTTAAAAACTGCCAAGTAGTTACTATACAAACAGTATTGATTGTTTTCAATAAAAATGTTATTCAATTAATAGTACTATTGTTGTTAAGTGCCGTTGAGTTGGTTCCAACTCATAGTGACCCTGTATAGGGTTTCCAAGGCGTTTTAAATCTTCGCAGGAGCAGAAACCCTCATCTTTCGCCTGGGAGCGGCTGGTGGGCTCAAACCAAGGACTTTATGATTCACAGCCTGGTGTTTATTGTATGGAATTACTACACTCCCCAATTAATAGTATACTACACTATAAAGAATTGCTTACTCCTAAGGGAGTTAAAAGTATTAAAAAGACAATTTTTAATACTCATACTATGAGAACAGAAGTAGCATGAAAACAAACCTTTGTGGTTTTTTTTTTTTTTTTTTTAGTAAGTTCTGAAGTATCTACAAACTCTTCAGATTTACCTTTGGAATGCACTTAAAAACCTGAATACAAGTGGGCCTGGCATTTATAAAATTCCCACCACTTTAAGTAAAATGATAAAGTCCTTCTTGGGAAAATATCACAAGGGCTGGATGACTGGATTTTCTTGCCAATTCCCTAAAGAACTGTTGCCATGCAGTGAGCCACTAAATAACTTTATAACTTACTCAAGTTAATTTAAGCAATGAATCATTTATCCATTGATTATTCTCTCAGTTTTTAGAACCTGGCCACAAGCATTAATGTGAAAATGCTACAAAGTATCAGTCAAAATACATTCTGAAGGGGAGGGGGGTTGGGGGAAGCGATGACAATAAAGGCACGAAGTGTCTGGCGTACAAGTTTTCAAGAGGGAGTTTAGTTTTCATCTTGTCTAGCCAGATTTGGTGAAAGGAGATGGGGATAAGATTCTTATGATTCAATAGTGAGTAATTGTTATCATGATTAATTGCAATTGTCACAACTGTAAAGGTAGCAGTTTTGTAACAAAAAGGGAAGAGTAGTTAATCTTATAATTCAGAAACAAAGGACCCTAGGATCATCAAGGGAGATGAGCACAAGGGGAATGTGGGACCCATCTGGAGAAGCAGCGACACCTGAGATGGAGACAGAGATAAGGACATGCAGAGGACTCTAGATTCATGGAAAGAGAAAGGCTGTGTGCTGGTGACCAGGAGGCAGGCTTGCAGAATGTACCCTATGGTTGTTTAAATGATCATACATGCCTGAGTGGTTTTTTTTTGCACATTAAAACAAAAACAAAAACAGAGGGAATAGAAGCAAATACTGCTGAATGATGATGCCTGGAGGGGACTGTAATCATTGCAATGAAATGAAATACGACAGGATGAATGTAAAGTCGATGTTCTCCCATGTAAACAATCACTTAATTCACAATAAAAACTTAA
>NW_006408585.1:1213151-1213777 GCF_000296735.1 Chrysochloris asiatica
AACAGAACACTACTGGACTGAAAATGGGAATAGGACTTTTTGTTGTAGTTGATCATTTAGGCAAAGTAAGGTAAAATGTAATCTCAGAAATAAACATAATGAGCTTAGCAACTCAATCTGTCTTCATATCATTAGCAGCTGATTAGCAATATAACTGTAATTTACTAAACGAAATAAGTATTTCGAATAAGAAATTACATCTTCATAGTACAAACTCACGTCAGCCATTTGCTGAATCTGCGGAAGGCTTTCCATGATTTTTTGTTGTAAAGTTGTTACTTGACTGCTTAACAGCTGTGTGGACTGTGCCAAGTCATCTGTTTCAAAAATTATTGACAAATCTTCTAGATCTGAGAAAATTGAATATAAAAGATTGTGCTTCTGTTCTGAATCTTCCAAAGCCATCTGGACAAATGAGAAATATGGAGAGAAAAAAATGAGACATATCAATATATTGAAACAAGCTAATGTACATTTAAAAAAAAATTGGTTTGTCTCAGCATTCAAACTCTATACAAATGCTGCTCATTTCACATTTCATAATGAAAACACAGAACACACTAACTGTAAATGATGGAGGATACATTTAGAGTGTCTATCAGAACACTGAAAGTGCTATGGACTGC
>NW_006408585.1:1218627-1220739 GCF_000296735.1 Chrysochloris asiatica
ATAAAATACAATTTATTGCCATTAATTCTAGTCTCCTATTTAACCAAAAAATGTTTGCTACTTGTTTTTCTTAAAAACTGCCAAGTAGTTACTATACAAACAGTATTGATTGTTTTCAATAAAAATGTTATTCAATTAATAGTACTATTGTTGTTAAGTGCCGTTGAGTTGGTTCCAACTCATAGTGACCCTGTATAGGGTTTCCAAGGCGTTTTAAATCTTCGCAGGAGCAGAAACCCTCATCTTTCGCCTGGGAGCGGCTGGTGGGCTCAAACCAAGGACTTTATGATTCACAGCCTGGTGTTTATTGTATGGAATTACTACACTCCCCAATTAATAGTATACTACACTATAAAGAATTGCTTACTCCTAAGGGAGTTAAAAGTATTAAAAAGACAATTTTTAATACTCATACTATGAGAACAGAAGTAGCATGAAAACAAACCTTTGTGGTTTTTTTTTTTTTTTTTTTAGTAAGTTCTGAAGTATCTACAAACTCTTCAGATTTACCTTTGGAATGCACTTAAAAACCTGAATACAAGTGGGCCTGGCATTTATAAAATTCCCACCACTTTAAGTAAAATGATAAAGTCCTTCTTGGGAAAATATCACAAGGGCTGGATGACTGGATTTTCTTGCCAATTCCCTAAAGAACTGTTGCCATGCAGTGAGCCACTAAATAACTTTATAACTTACTCAAGTTAATTTAAGCAATGAATCATTTATCCATTGATTATTCTCTCAGTTTTTAGAACCTGGCCACAAGCATTAATGTGAAAATGCTACAAAGTATCAGTCAAAATACATTCTGAAGGGGAGGGGGGTTGGGGGAAGCGATGACAATAAAGGCACGAAGTGTCTGGCGTACAAGTTTTCAAGAGGGAGTTTAGTTTTCATCTTGTCTAGCCAGATTTGGTGAAAGGAGATGGGGATAAGATTCTTATGATTCAATAGTGAGTAATTGTTATCATGATTAATTGCAATTGTCACAACTGTAAAGGTAGCAGTTTTGTAACAAAAAGGGAAGAGTAGTTAATCTTATAATTCAGAAACAAAGGACCCTAGGACCATCAAGGGAGATGAGCACAAGGGGAATGTGGGACCCATCTGGAGAAGCAGCGACACCTGAGATGGAGACAGAGATAAGGACATGCAGAGGACTCTAGATTCATGGAAAGAGAAAGGCTGTGTGCTGGTGACCAGGAGGCAGGCTTGCAGAATGTACCCTATGGTTGTTTAAATGATCATACATGCCTGAGTGGTTTTTTTTTGCACATTAAAACAAAAACAAAAACAGAGGGAATAGAAGCAAATACTGCTGAATGATGATGCCTGGAGGGGACTGTAATCATTGCAATGAAATGAAATACGACAGGATGAATGTAAAGTCGATGTTCTCCCATGTAAACAATCACTTAATTCACAATAAAAACTTAAAAAAAAAAAATGTGCTTCAAAACCCACACACTGAAGCCCATGTGCAGTGAGGAGGACTTTCAGACCTTCTCTTTAGGGCTCTGCAGCAGTAAGAGATTACAGCTAACAATGAAGGGAATAAAAGCTACACAGCACAGCTCCATATGATAAGCACTGGACTGCAAAGCACAAATTCCACCAGCTGCTCTGTGGGCGAAAGATGAGGCTTTCTGCTCCAGCAAAAAGCTTAGAAATGCTATACAGGGTTGCTATGAGTCCGAACCAAATTGACTAAACATAACAACAACAACAAGAGACTATAAACGTTTCAAATTGTAGCAGTTTTGAGTCATTTAATATAAAACAAACATAACTTTATAACAAATGAAACATTATGTTTGTTAACTGTTATAGCGTGAGGTCTGCAAATTATAAAGTTCTATGACAATGAAATACTTCTGGTGTCTTCTATCTAAGAAAGTATATAGACGTATACATTGTATTTTAAGACATTTTCCATCAAAAATGACAGAAGCCTTTAAAAAGTTTGGATTATGTATAAATAATTAAGGCTATCTATTTTAACTGTCATTTCTCTGAAGTTACGTGAATGGGTACAAGTAACCAAGAAGCAAACAGTAAATTATTGGGTACTAACTGAACTTGTCTTTGCTATGTAACTTTTTTTTTTTTTTT
>NW_006408585.1:1222559-1239770 GCF_000296735.1 Chrysochloris asiatica
AACAACAACTCCTTAACTGGAGTCCTGGCATGGCGCTGTGGGCTAATGCGTCAGACTGCAAAGTCATTTGGACTGCAACATTGAGTTCAAGTTCACTAGCTGCTCCTTGGAGACCCTTATACAGGGTCGCTATGGGTTGGAATCGATTCAACAGCACTTAACAACAACTCCTTGACTAAAGAGCTCTGGTAGCATAGTGGTTACAAGCCAGGTGGCTAACCTTAAGGTCAGCAGTTTGAAACTACCAGTTGTTCTGTGGGAGATAGATGAAGCTTTCTGCTCCTGTAAAGATTTACAGCCTTGGAAACCCTATGCAGGGTCACTGTGAGTCTTTACAGATCTACAGATCTAATGTAACACCAATAATAATTCCAACAGACTTCTGTATAGGAATTAAGCTAAGTCTGAAACTTATATAGAAATGCAAATGACCAACAATAGTAAAACAATCTTGAAAAGAAAAAAGTTGCAGGACCCTATTAGATTTCAAGTTTTATTGTTTAAAAGCACCGTAGGATAAACATTGGACTGCCAATCACAAAGTAAGAAATTTAAACCCACCAGCAGCTGCTTAGAAATCATACATAAGATTGCTATGAGTTGGAATCAACTGATGGCACTTAACAACAAAGAACAATGGTAATAACAATAGTGTCATACTGATGAAGAATAGACCTCCATCAACAGAATAGACAAGAGAGCAAGAAAAAGACAGCATATACGTATTCACTTAATTTTCAGTAAGGCGCCAAAGTAACTCAGTGAGAAAAGAAGGACCTTCCAACAGGTGGGGCTAGAACAACTGGATATTAAATTAGTGTGTGGGGGGGGAGAAAAAGAATCTCAATCCTTACTTTAAGCAATATACAAAAATTAGCTCAAAATGGATCACAGACCTACTGATAAGGGTTGTTACTGTTAAGTACCATCGAGTCAGTTTCAACGCACAGCAACTCTCTATAAGGTTTCTGAGGAGGGCTGGTGAGTTTGAACTGCCAACTTTTGTGGTTCACAGTCCAGTGCTGATCCTACAGTGCCACACCAGGAGTCCACTCATAAGAGTTACAACTATAAAATTTCTATACAAAAATATGTTGAGTTGTTTCTGGTATGTGCCATGAAGTCAATTCTGACCCTTAGTGACCCTGTACAGGCTTTCCAAGGATGAGCTGATGGTTTTGAATCACTAACCATGTGGTTAGCAGTCCAGTGCTGATACTATAGCACCACACCAGGACTAAAGGAAATATTGGAGGAGAAAATCTTTGTGACCCTGTGTTAGTAAATATTTGCTTGCTGTTGTTGTTAAGTGCCATCAAGTCGTTTCTGACCCATAGCGACCCTGTATAGGGTTTCTGAGGAGCGGCTGGTAAATTTGAACTGCCAAACCATAAAAATAAAAAATAAAAATTGGATTTCAGCAAAACTATAAACTGTTCTTCAAAAGATATTTTTCAAGGAAATGAAAATACAATCCAAACATACAGAGAAAGTATTTTCAAAACATATGCCCAGAATAAAGAACTCTCATAACTCAGTTAAGACAAAAAAAAAAAAACAAATAAAAATGGGCAAAAAACTGGATACATCACAAAGCAATAAGCACATACATAGATGCTCAAAACCATTAGCCAATGAGGCACAAATAAAAACCGTAATGAGATCCCATCTGCTAAAATGGCTAAAATTAAAAATACAGAAAACATTAAGTACTATCAAGAGGATTTGGAGCAAATCGAATTTGTCACATTGTTGGTGGGCCTGAAAAATGCTATAGCCACTTTGTTAATTTCTTATCAAATTAAGCATGCATTTTAAATAGAAATCAGCAATCTTAGCTGTAGGTATTTACCCAATGAAATGAAATTGATCCACACTTCCTAGTATCAAACCTCTCACTAAAAGTGGGTTGACTTACTTATAACTAATAAAATATGGCAGATGTGATGGATGTCAGTTTCCAGATTACAGTATAAGAAGTCTATGGCTTCTATATTGGGGATTCTATCATTCTTGCTTAGAGTTTTTCATCCTGACAGATGACAGTTGCCATGCCATAAGGCAGACTTGTGGAGAAGTCCAAGTGCATGAGCCCAGAGTAGGTCTTCTGAGGCCTGCCAACAGCTGTATGATTGAGCTTGAAAGTAGATCCTGTACCTCTATGCATCCAAGTAGAGCCTTGTGCAGCCTTGGTTAGCAGCTTGACTGCATCCTGGGGGGAGACCCTGAGCCAGAGGCACCTAGTGACAGGCTTCCTGACCCATGGAAACTGTGAGATAACCTATGTTTTTTGTTTGCATTGCTAACTTTTAGAGTAACTGCTACACAGCAATAAATAATATATGAGGAAAACAAGACAGTATTGCTACAAAATCATAGAAAGCCCTATTAAACAAAACATATAAAAATGTGAAGCTATTGTTTCTCAACATATCCTCCATCAGGAGGGACAAGTTGCTGGAGAAGGATATTATGTTTGGTAAGATGGAGGGTCAGAAAACAAGAGGAAGACCCTCAGTGAGATGGACTGGCCAAGTGGCAGCATCAATGGACTCCAGCGTGGCAACACTAGTGAGGTTGGCCCAGAATTGGGCAGTGTTTTGTTCTGCTGTGCATAAGGTCGCTATGGGTCAGTACTGACTCGCTGGCACCTAACAACAACAACACGGTCTCTATGCTTCTGAAGGCAGTGTTTCATCTCTCTAATCCTACCCTGAAGACTTCTGTACTCTTCAATTTATACCATGTCAGAACAGCAGTTTTGGCATCCTCAAGAGACTTAAATTTTATTCCTTTTAAATGTGTTTTTGAAGTGATGGAAGCAAAATGAAGTCTAAAGGGAAAAGATCAGGGCTGTAGGATGAATTGGTAAGGTTTTGCAATGAAATTATTGTAGGACAGCCCTTGCTAACCAGGAAGAATGAGCAAGCACATTGTCAGGATGGAAAAAAAATTCCTCGGTGTAAATGTCCTAGCCTTTTTCTCAACAATGCAGTTTTCAATTTTCTTAAAACGTCTTCTTACTAAATCTGTGTGATCATCCTACATTCTTCAAGAAAATCTATCAACCCCCATGATATCATGTTTTACTTATACATCTGCTAGAAAGGAGCAGACAGCCCCCTCCTCCCACTGTGCATACCAACACTCTTTGTTCTCTAGGAAGGAGGAGGCAGCCCTGCACCTTGGGGTTTCCCTAATTTTTCCATGTTCTCTATACCACTCTTAACCGCCCTGATATGTGTGAAGCTTGTATAACCCATGACATAAAAAGAACCTAGCCTATGCCTCTTACACAGTAAATCCTGACTGTCTGGCCAGCCACCACTGTGGGTCCTGTCCATATCTCGGCTAGTAAGTTTCCCTGTCTGCAAATCATCTCTTTTCTTTAATAAACTAATGTCTCTTTAGGGAGGGAAGAGAGAGATCTATTACCCCTTTGGGATCCAAAAATCAGCCACCATAACCTTCTGATATGACCTCTTTGCCTTAAATTTAAGTGGCCCAGCAGCCCCCACCCCCAGAAGCTGTTTTGATTGGACAGTTTTTTAAACGCACCCTAATGAGTCCTTGTGTGGCGCTGTGGGTTAATGAGCTAGACTGCAAAGTCAGTTTGAACTGCAAGGTTGGTGGTTCAACTCACCAGTCGCTCCTTGGAAACCCACTACAGGGTCACTAAGGGTTGGAATCAACTCAACGATACTTAACAACAACGAGACTAAAACAAGTGTATTATCAAGTGGACTTGTCTGCAGCCATCCACTGACCACAGAAAGATGTTTAAGCATGGCTGTTTGAAAGGAACCTGTGTATGTATGAACTGGAACCCTAGTAGCAATACTTTTGACTTATACTCATATCCCCAAACTTGGGAGGGAGGGGATATTAAAATATCTCCTTATAATGGAATACTATTCAGTTACCGAAAGAATGATCTGCTGATCTATGTAACAAATTGGATGAATTTCAAAAACATGCTAACTGAAAAAAGTCAGACATTGTTATGATAGTATGGTGGTGGTGGTTATGTGCCATGGAGTGAGTTCCTACTCATAACAAAATCTTTACAGGAGCAGAAAGTCTCATCTTTCTCCCAAGGAATGGCTGTTTCGAACTTTTGACCTTCAGGTTAGCAGCCCGACTCGTAACCACTACACTACCAGAGCTCCTTATGATAGTATAGAAAAGGAGAAAATATAGTGCATGAAAGCAGATCAGTCTCTGGTTACCTATGGCTGGTAGGTGAAAGGGTCATGAGGAACATTTTAGGGTTATAGGGATGTCCTTGATGTTGATGGTGTTGGTAGTCACACAACTACATACTTTTATCAAAACTACTCACCTAGCAGCATACTTGAACCAAATGTATGTAAATTATACTTGAATAAAATTGATTTTTAAGGTTTTTTTTTCTGATTTAAAAAGTCACAGTTTATGTTTCAATCATTTTGAATGACAGCAGCAATATTTGTGAAATCATCATAAGTTTATAAAGCAGTTTTAATAATAACAAATTCAATCCATGTAGAAGATTATAGAGCAATGAAAACAAACTTCTAATTTGAACTTTAAAAGCTTAGTAGAGAGATCTGAAACTTCTTTAAGTGTCATTTTAAAGATCCATGCCTGGAAATGCTAGAACAAACAGAAAAGGGTATTCTAAAAATAGGACAATTCTTTTCATTATATGGATAAAATGAGGTATTCTTGTATGACTACTTATCTGGGACTTACTTCTCACTGGGAGATTTTCGTAGATTGGTCCTCTGGAGATACTTTTAGTGGGAAACCTAATAGTACCTTCCCCTATCCCTTACTCCTCTGCCCAGTCCTAGCTCATAAACAATGTCTAGCAACTCAAAATGTCTTGAGCAGTTTGAGGAACAATGTCACACTTTTATAACTATGTCAGAAGATGGCAAAAGTCTAGATACTCTGATCTGAACTTACTTTTGTACAGTTGTTAGTTGTTTTCTTAAAACTCATAATGAACATTAAAGGAAAAAAGTTTTCATTTTGGTAAACTCCTTGAAAATGGTGAATCATGAAATGATTTAAAAACAAAACAAAAAAAGATGAAATGCTTTAGAGATGTGAAAAGTCAACTGTAAAGGAGCTGAGGGAATAGAAGAAATCACAAGTGAAGAAAAGAAAAGAATTTAAAAAACAGGCTAAAATGCATTGCAACTGTTACCATTGGAAAAAAAATGTGCCTCTCCCCTCAAATCAAGGAAGTATGAAGTCAGCAGCTTATTTTGGAACACACTATTCCATTCTAAAGATATTAAAGGGAGTTGGATCTACTTTGAAGTCTGATTACTGTAAAAATTGTTATAAAGTAAACCTTTTTGTAAAGTTTCTTTCTCATGGTATGAGAGAAGAGAAATATGGCTTCGCAAGAAAACTAGTCAGGACTCGGTGCTCAGAAGATCTTTTGCTGTCACAGTCCTGGGTAGAAAAATACTTTCATTTCTCCTTTGTGAGCATGCATGGGGACACATGATACCTGTGGTGATGTGGGAAGGGGAGAGGATATGAACTCGTGGTAAGCTAAAACTAGAAGGAACTGTGCCTTCATTTTCTCTTGCTCTGTAACAGGATGAATTTCTCATCTCATTGATTCTAAGGCATAGCTTCAGTGTGTCCACTGCTCGGGACCCCACTAAGCAAGAATCAGGTGGCACACAGGATGTAGCTCACCTGGGGGCAAGGGTTCTTTCAAAGGTCATTCAGGTTGTTGACAGATTCAACTGTACAACTGAGGTCCCCCTTTACTTGAAGGCTGTTGCCTGGGCATCATTCTCAGCTTCTAGAGGCTGCCCCCTGGGTCCTAGCCACCTGGCCTTCTCAAAACATGACAGCTTACTTCTTTAACGCTAGCAAGAGAATCTCTTTCCCATCTGCTACCAAGGAGTCTAATATAACGGAATACAAGCATGCACATAAAAACTTTGCCATCTATCACAACCTAATCAGTGGAGTGACTATTTCATAATTTTCATATTCATGCCCACACTGTAGGAGGGGGATTATATGGGCCATATAGCCCAGGAACTGGGAGTTTGGGAGACCCAACAATCCTTCAGTGCCATCCAGTGCAACATTCTTACTCAAAGATGGGGTATAAACTGAAGCCCATGACTGTTGTTAAGTGCTGTCAAGTTGGTTCTGACTCATTCACATGGAGGAGACATTAATTATCCAAAGTCATGAAGTCATATCTCCCAAAATCCCTGTGTAGTGCCTTCCACTCTCCTAAAGTTACTCCTGGAGCTTGGCATGATTGGCAGTCAGGCCAATTTTTAGGCAAGAGTTAAAAAAATCACCATGATGGTCAGTTAAGCTACATAGATTCCGTGACACCCAGAAATCATTGAAAGAACGCTTACCTGCAGGGTGCTAGCATGCTGACTCAGCATCTTTGAAGAATCATAGTCAGCAGGATTGGCCAGCAAATGACTGGTATTTTCTATCCAAGCCTTAATGTTCTTCAAAAGGTCATTATATTCCTCCATCTTAATTGTGGCCTGTGGAAGAGACATCGTACTAAATTCAACCTGATACCCTTTGACTTAAGTTGAATGACTCTTGAATGGAGCATTAATTGCTGTTAGCAGTGGTGTGTTAGGCCTTGCAGATCTCCGCTCTGTGGCTGGGACCATTTGACCACTCTTTCCAATATTTAAGACGGATCTGACTGTAGGTGGAGAGGATGTAAGAGATTCTCCTCCAGCCTTTGCTTTGGCAAGGATTCCAGGTACTCTCTGGCTACCCAGAGTTAATCTTCATTTTATGCTGCAATCTGAAACTGGATTTATACTTCATCCTCCTGCTTGTTCTCCACCTGGTCTTATAATGCCCCAGTGTCCCTAGGACTAGGATCCTGTTTGCTCTTGCTAGGTCACACCTCTGACACACCCACTCATGATTCCTATTTTTGGGGAAGGGGCATGTCATTCCCAAATGGCAGTTTATCTTGTTGCTGGCTCCCTACCTGGGCTACTGAAATTGCCTGCCCTAAATTTTCTTTACTGATCCTCTTCCACCTACTGGGATCCCTGTTTGGGATCCCACTGTGGCTCAGCCTTTGGATTCTCAGTTCTTCTATTGGCCCAATTATACTTCCTGCCTATCCAGAGGCGTATCTAAGGTTATGGCAGGGACAGCACATGCATGAGCACCACTTGAGGGGATGGGAGCACTAATGAACAATTTCTATTAGCCACATAGTTTCCATCATCAGCTGTGAGAGATCATTCAGCAATTTAAAACTGTCACAAGTGCTACTTTCCATAGCTGCATGTCTGTGCTTGCCCCAGCAGTGATATTGTGCCCTCGGTGCCTACCTGAACCTACCATGAAGCTCTAGCCTCAGGTCCTGTAACTGGTAATAGAAGGGAAACAGAATCTCTCTCCATTTTGTTTGGTTTTTTCTTAAATGAGACTCAATGCCACCACCTGCACTGCAGACAGGTGTATTATGGCAGTACCTTATTTAACTGTGAGGTTCTAGCTTCTGCTCTTTGTGACACTTGCTGATACTGCTGGAAGGGAATCATCAAATTATCCATCCATTCTTGGGCTTGTCCTGGGTCCTGTTCAACAATGTCCTGTACTTCAGAATCCAGCTCATTTAACTTAGAATGCCAGAGATCGAGCTCATCCCACATTTTCTGGAGAAGAATATCATTAAGTCAGTTGGAATGAAGAGGTCATGGTTTACAGTGTCAATACCTAATTTTCACACAGCATTTGCCCTCATCAATGCTACCAAAACAGCACCACAGGTACAGCTTTCATTTATACCAAGCAGCCACTTGTGATTCAGACTGAAAAGCCCCTTTTCTGAGCTCTATTACTTTAACCATATTTAGCAGTAGAGGAGCAGAAAGACCTGGACATTTTCAGAGGTGAATGACAGTCAGCAAGGTCAATATAACCGTAACCTTTCAACAGTGATGTGGTAACAATAGGTTTAATAAAGGATGGGTAGACACCTGAAATTGACTAGAAGATGATTTCTGTTAAAAACAACACGAATAGCGGCTCTGACTCATGATTAATGCAGTAGTAGAAAGTTTGAGCCACATGTCTTAGAAGTAACAGCTTTTGGCTCAAGAAACCAATATACAGGGTTCAAATCTGAAACTATTTGCATGGAGAAAATATCCCAGGTAAAATATTTAATTTGTATTTATCACTTGCTCAAAAGCATACTTTCTTAAAACTGAGAATACCTGACTAGTTAAATTAGGTTTCTTTGCTAATTAAGATTTTGTCCACGATTTTGTCCAATGGTGAGCCATATTCCGATCTATTTTTAAAAGTCTCTGTATCGGAATACTTCCTTAAAATGTAGATTAAAAGAAAAATGCAGCTTACTTGGGACTTGAAAAGCAGAAATTTATGCATATATACAGTTTTACCTAAGATTTTATTTCCTAACATGTTTTACAAGGAAATTAAAAAAAGAAAGAGGAAACTTTTTATTGTGAATTGAGTGAAGGCTTACAAAGATCATCAAATCCTACAGTGTGTTCCAGCTGAATGGTTGCAATCCCCTCCATGCATCAACAGTTATCACCTTTCCTCCCTCTTTTCCAGCCCTCCAGCCCTTCTCAACTTTGTCCTCAGGTAAATGTTGCCGTTTGGATCCTGAAAGGTTGACCATTCCATGGTGAGCATACCCTGCTAGTGCTGTTGCCCTAGTAACAATACCTATTCTATCTATTGCTTGGCTGAAATTTGGGCCATGAGGATGGCTGAGGACCTCAGTCTATGGTTCCTAAGGGAAGTAAATTTAGACTTCCTACTCTTTTTTATCTTTTTAACTTCACAGTCTAAAGAAAAGTTGGGATAAATACATACCTATATTAATAAACTAAAATACTAAGATAATACTTAATATTCTAATGAAGTATTTTTGTATTGTGTTAAGATAATAGTCCTTGGGGAAAGAAAGAGTCCCCACTGAATAGCTGTCATCTTGTCTAGATAGGTCTGGTGAAAAGAAATGGGGATAAGATTCAAAAGATTCAATAGTGAATAACTGTTATCATGACTAATCGTGACTGTCACAATTGTAAAGGTAGAAGAAGTTTTGTAACAAAAAAAGGGGAGTGGTTAATCTTATAGTCCAGAAACAGAGGACCCTAGGACCATCAAGAGAGGAATGCACAAGCAGAATGTGGGACCTTATCCAGAGAAGCAGCAGTGCCAGAGATGGAGGAGGCAGAGATGGGGGCATGGAGAGGGGGAGCGGCTGAGTACTCTAGACTCATGGACTAAAAGAGAAGGACTAAGAGCTGGTGGCCAGGAGCACACTTGCAGAGTGTGCCTTTTGGAGATGTAAACTATTATATATGCCTGAGTGAGTTTTTTTGTTTGTGTGTTTTTTAAAAATAGCTAAAGTGGATAGAGAGAAATACCGTTAACTGATGGTACATGGAGGGAATTATAATCAATGTAATGAAACAAGGTATATGATTTGTTGAATGCAAAACTGATGATCTGCCCTGTAAACTTTCACTCAATCTACAATAAAAACCTTAAAAAAAAAAAAAAAGATAATAGTCCTTTCTTTCCTTTCCTCATGAAAAGACCAGTTTCACAATCATTTTTTGTTGTTGTTAAGTGCTGTTGAGTTGGTTCCAACCCATGGCAACCCTATGTAGGGTTTCTGAGGAGCGGCTGGTGAGCTTGAACTACCGATCCTGAAGTTCAAATTGACTTTGCAGTCCAGTTCATTATCCCACAGTGCCACACTAGGACACTCACAAATCTGAACATATTCCCACCACAGAAAAAGTAAGAACAATTCTTAAATGCAACATTCTCTTCAAAGTAGCAGCTGGGCTGGGGACTTTAGACCCAGAGAGGGAGAGGGGCTGTGTGCTGACAACTAGGGGGCAGGCTTGCAGGGTATACCCTTTGGTTGGTTGATGATGCATGGAAGGCATTTGTAACCATGGCAACGAAACAATATACAATAGGATGAGTGTAAAACTAATGTTCTCCCATGTAAACTATCACATAATTCACAATAAAACATTAAAAAAACAAAAAAAAATCTGCTGGGTGACACTCACAAAGGTGCACTTTGTGGATCTGGCTTAGGGTCCCTGTCTGTCATAATAAACACATCCTATAAAGCTTGGTTGGTAAGGTGGGGAAAGAGAGAATCAGAAATATCAAGGGAGAAGAAGGAAGTTACCTTTTGAATTTCTTGAGCTTTCTCAATGTTTTTGCTTTTCTGCTGCAACATTTTTTCAACATTATGAAGTCCCTTGTTAATTTCGTTTATTTTTCTACTCATTGCTTGTGATGGTGAGCTTTTTAAGACTTCATTGCTAATCTGTTACAAAAGAAGACACATATGGTTTAGAGGGGCTTTCTGCACTCAATTAAAGGGATGGTTATTTTGCTACACAATTTTACTTGTACAAAATTCTAAGAACAATAGGGGTGGAGGGCATGGCTACGAAACTGGCCAATGTGGAAGTGGAGTAGCAGACTAGTTAAATGGTAGCTGTGCTGACCTGACCTTTTAAATTTGATATAAAACAAGGAAATAAAGCAAACAAACCCAAATTCACTGAATGTAATCTAAGGTATATGCAGCAGATGGACGCTGTATTGAGCAAAACAACCGAGCAAAATGTTTGAAACATACTTCAATGGGTCAAATAATATAAGAGATCCCAGGGACCAATTGCTTAGTAAATTATTTCTTTATTTTATGAGAAAATTCTCTGCACAGATCTGTTTCCAATTTTAAAAAAACCTGATTCTCAAACTGGTAAAAGAAAATAGGAGTACCACCTTAATATTCATTTGGGTGAAATACCTTTCAAAACTAGTTACTTCTTGAAGAGGCACAGAACTTCATTTTTCTCTATGTGAATGTTTAAGTGTCTGTTTTCACAGCAATCAGAAATCTAGTTGGTGAACAGTGTAATTTTTTTTTTCTGAATCATTTCCTTAAGAAAATAACTGGTGCTACAAAAAAAAAAATAGTAAGTGACTGTTGAATGTGTCCTTTTCCAAATATCTGATTATTTTGTGTCCTTGTCTTTTCAAGCCATGTTGATAAGGCTTTTTTCAGGCAGCCAGTAAATAACCAAATAATACTTTGGGCTTATTTGTAACTCTTACAATTCTCAAAAGAACTACTATGTCTGCATAGATAGTATACAGATTCAGAAACTGAAAAGGCTAAATGATTTGCTTAAGGTTATATGTCAAGGCAGTACTTAAACTTGTCCTGAGAAGCCCTGAGCACTCAGACTCAATCCCGGGCACTATCCACTACACCAGGCTCTTGATCCACAGACCATACCAAAGTCAAGTATATCAGAAAGAAAAAGAAATCCCACTTCGATTCCTGTAGTCATTATCTATTACTGTGTGACATATTACCACCATAAATCAAAACTTTCTGACATTCTGGGTTGCTCTTCAGGGTAAAATTTGTTATCATTTAGCTACATTAGAAGAAATCATGATTTAGGAAGAATAAGGAGTCATTTGAATTATACAGAAATGGACTGAGTCTCTTAACTGGATTCTTGACCACAGCTTGACTCAGACGTATCACATAATAGCTGTTTGATACAAATATACATGTTACAGTTGAACATTTCAATCCTACCTCAATTTAAATGACTGATTTTGATTACTAAAATTTACTTCTGGTGGGGATTTTTATATGAAACATTCATGAGACAAATATTTAAGCTTCTTTGAAGACATTTAGTAGTCTATTAAAATAAAATCAATAACACATGATCCTTGAAAAACTACCTTATAGCACATTCCCTTGTGTTAAATCTATAGTTTGCTACACATTAATTTACATGTTGTTGTTGTTTTTAACATAGTTTAGGTTTTTTTCAAAGATCTCTTATAGATGCTAAAGATGGAGTCTAGGAACTAAGTCTGAACTCTCAGTTTTGTGTACATTTAAGATCTGTTTTACTTATCAAGTTGTATTAGTGCAATGCGCTATATAATAACTAGCTACATAAGTATTACTACAGTATTCTAAGCTCCAAAAATCCTTCTGTGGATGCTGGACCAAAAGGAGAACTTTTGGGTGTAAAGATTTGAAGTGTGTTTTGGGAAAACGCTGTCATCATTAAGGCAGTATCTATAATAAGTGCTCTTCCTTGAGAGTAGTGAAACTATGTTCTTACTGCCTTTGTTGCAATTTCAAAATGTTCACGGTAAATATGTTTTAAAGTAAAGGCTTGTTCATGTACACAACTTTTTTTCATGTATAAAATTTTAATAGTTCTGTTGTAAAAGATAACAGTGAAACCAAATATTTAAATCTTTTCTAAAGTGCAAGAGAAGCAAAATGATAAAATAAATGGATTATCTAATTATAATACCTAGGTCACTTACTTAGTATATCTTCATCTCAAAGTTCATTACACAAAATTTTCATTCAACTCTAAACTCTACAAAACAGCCATAATGGAAATCAATAGAAACAAAAATGCTAGGTTAAATGGTATTTTCTTAGTCTTTATTCATTCACCTCCATACATAACAATGTTAACAAAAAAATTATTATTACCTTCTCATCTATGTCTTGTAAAGCTTTCCGGCACTCTTCCATCTGGGACTCAATCTCTGCAGGAACTATGGTATACATTTCAGAATACTTGATTCGCAGTTTTTCCATAATACCCTCAAAAGTTAGCTTCCCTTTCTTAAAAATGCTTTGAAGCTCCTAAAAACATCAAGAAAAGTTTCAATACTCACAGGATAGAGAAAAGGTTTAAATCTAAAACCGAAAGCAGCTTTCTAGTACTTTCTCTGATTGAAATGCCCAAACTCTACATGACAAAACTTCACTACAGATACAAGCTGATTCAGCCTGAGAGATACTCAGTGTAGTCAGATGATGCCTTCTAATTTGTAAGAATTAAAACTTGATAACTCTTCAGAGTGTCAGACTATTGTACATTACCACATCTCCTGCTTCCAATGGAGCTGGATGATTTAACTGTATCTCAGTTGCTGTACTGATTTCAAAAGTTGCAAGTAGCAAAAAGTTTCAAATGATTTTTTTTTTTTTTTGGAATGTTGTTTGTTACTAACTTGTTGCCATTTCTGTTTCTTTCTACATTATCATAACAATGATTCAAGGCCATTAAAAGCCCTATGTTTGAAGCAGAAGTGTCTGCTTACATGTAATAAGACAGCCCTGCAGAGCTCAACTTCTTTAGAAAGGGACGGTTCCAGTTCCATGCAAAGAATGTAGGTTTTAGGAGATAAAAGAGACCTGAACAAACAGGCTATTGGTTGTGGCCTAGAAACGAAATCTGATCTGTGTTCTCCTGCAGTAATTATAAAGAAGAAACTCATTTGTTTGGGAAACTTTCCCAAAGATCAAGTGGAAAAGTACTTCTTGACTTTATATGGCTTTTTCCCCCCTCTCTTCTTTTTACAGTAGCTGTTCAATAGCATTATTTGTGTTAATGGATTGAGTCATTGCACTGAAGAATGATTACAATTCTAAATGACTGTGATGTGTCACTGTTTTACTTTTCTTAACCCTCCATCAAAAGCATTATCTATTGAGAGAAAGCTAAAGAACAATGCCATTCAGACAAAAGGTAAGTTAAAGGTTTCAGTGTGATTCTAGTCCAGTATAGTCCAGGACTTCATTCAGAGCTATACAAAGATGGCCCTCCATGAAGATGGCTTCTATGAGTAAGTTTCAACATTCAATGACCAAAAATTGTGGTTAATAACAGTATGTGATCTTGAATAAACTTCCAAATGTCTTTTTATTTTTTCCCCATTACCACAAGAATGGAATGAAAAACAATCATTCTGAGGAAATGAATTCCTCAATAGCCCGGAGCATGTGCATAACCATAATCAGCTATAAGATGCTGTGAACCTATGAAACAAGCAGTCCACTATGCCAGTCAAGTGAGCAAAGGAAGTTGTTGAACTAAAAACATGATCAAATGGGCTGCTTGTTGCAGACTGATCAACCTACCCAAACTAGTCTTACCTCTCTCTCTGCTCTCTGTTCCCCAACCACACTGACCTTCCATGGCTCCACCCACATGGTGCCAGAGGGCCTTGGTATATGCTTTCTTCTTTCCCTGGACCACTGCCCTCATTGTAGACTAAATTGGCTCAGTTCCGAGGATTAAGATACAAGATTGTGAATCTGTATCACTGGTTCATCTTTCACCTACCTCAAATTGTTCTGTCTCTTCTGGGTGATCCTGTAATTCTGCAGTCTTGAAAGAAGTCATGGTTTTTTGAAACAAATTCTTCAGAGTCATTATTTCTTTTTTTAAGGAATGTCTCTCTTGGATTTCAGTCTGCACCAACTCCTTATTTTTCTGAGCTTTCTGAAAAAGTCTAAAATACAGCATTGAAATAACAAAACTGGTTTTTTTACCTGCTCTCATGTAAAGTTTTATTTCAGTAATTTAAAAAATGTCTGCCTAGCTCAAAAACATTTTTCCTAACAGAAAAATACCAGGTTTCAGTGATTTATATACATTTACAAAAAAATGTAAAATTCTACCATTCAACCAAACACTTCTCCACACTTTTCATCCCAAAATGTCTTTTTACACTTTACATCCTAATGGCCATTTCTGTCCTCCATGTTTACCCTATATAATCTTTGAGCTCAACTGAAAATGACTTGGAGATGTGAAATGAGTCATGGGTGGGCTTAAAGGGGTAGAAAACACCACTAGCCTTTGAGAAATATATACTTTATCCAGCCTCATTTGCTAAAGATGTAGTCACCAGATCAGAAAGTTGAAGCTTTTTTACTCTCAAGTAGCTGCTGTGAGTTTAAATGGATAAATTCTTAGGGGCTATTAGATAAATGGAGTCCTGGTGTTGTTCTATAGGCTAATACATCAGACTGCAAAGTCATCTGAACTGCAAGGTCGGTGGTTTAAGCTTGACTAGCTGCGCCTTGGAAACTCTATATAGGGCTGCTATGGGTTGGTATCGACTCGATGGCACTTAACAACAACAATTGGATAACTACCTCTTTGTTGTTGTTGTCAGGTGCCATCAAGTCGGAACCGACTCATAGCGACCCCATAGCACAGCAGAATAAAACAATGTCCGATCCTGGGCCAACCTCACTACCGCCGCCACACTTGACGCCATCAATGATGTCACCTGGCTGAGCCATCTCGTTGGGGGTCTTCCTCTTTTTCTCTGACCCTCCACCTTACCCAGCATGACATCCTTCTCCAGCAACTGTTCTCTCCGGACAATGTGTCCAAAATAGGAGAGATGAAGCTTAGCCATCTTGGCCTCCAAGGAGCACTCTGGTTGCACTTCTTCCAAAAGAGATCTATTGGTTCTTTTGGCAGTCCATGGCACTTTCAGTATTCTCCTCCAACACCACAACTCAAAGGCATCAATTCTTCTACGATCTTCCTTATTCAATGTCCAGCTTTCACATCCATATGAGGTTATTGAAAATACCATGGCTTGGGTCAGGAGCACCTTAGTCCTCAAGCTGACATCTCTGCTCTTCAATACTTTAAAAAGTTCCTGTGCAGCAGATTTGCCCAATGCAATACGTCGTCTGATCTCTTGAATGCTGCTTCCGCGAGTGTTGATAGTTGATCCAAGAAGAATGAAGTCCTTGACAACCTCAATCTCTTCTCCATTGATAAGAATGCTGTTTATTGGTCCAGTGGTGAGGATTTTTGTTTTCTTTACATTGAGTTGTAATCCATACTTAAGGCTGTGCTCTTTGATCTTCATCAGTAAATATTTTAAGTAAATATTTACTTAAAATATTTACTGATGAAGATCAAAGAGCACAGCCTTAAGTATGGATTACAACTCAATGTAAAGAATAAATACCTCTAGTGGTTAAATTTTATCCTTTGAGCCAATGGTCCTACTCAGTATTTTTCTCAATGAAATAACCACAGATGCAGATAGAGGTGTTGGCATAAGAATATTCACTGTCTTGTTTTATTGTATTTTGCCACTGCAATGTTTTCATCAAAGTTAAAAAAAAAAAAAAAAGAATTACAGATGATTCTATATATTTGGAAATCAGTGAAATAAATGACAATATATTTACGTGGTAGATTATTAGGCAGCCACGTAGTGAAAGAATACCTAATGGCACAGGTGAATGCATGTCATTTGGTGATAATGATTCAACATGATGCAAAGCAGTACGGATAGCATGATCTTCAGGTGTTTAAAAATATAATCATAGAAAAAAGATGAGCAGTGATATACAGCATTGGCAGTGAGAGCTGTGGAGTGCTGAGACTGAAGATGTATTTTGTACTTTAGTGTTGTTGTGTGCCACTGAGTCAGTTCTGACTCATAGTGACCTGTGTAGGGTTTTTGGAAGCAAAGAGCCTCATGTTTCTCCTATGGAGCAGCTGGTTGGTTTGAACTGCCAATCTTGTAGTTAGCAGTCCAGTGTTAATCCTATAATGACACTTAATATTCCACATTATCTAAATTTTCTATAATGAATGGTGGCATTTGTGTGCCACTGAGTCGGTTCTGTCTCACAGCGATCCTGTACAAGGTTTCTGAAGCTGTAAATCTTTACGGGAGCAGAAAGCACCACTCTCTCTCCTGTGGAATGACTGGTAGATTCAAACTACTGACCTTTCAGTTAGAAGCCCAGCTCTCAATCCATTATGCTACTAGAGCTCCTTTCTATAATGAATATGCATTACTTAATTAGAAAAAAAGTAAACATTCACTTAAAATAAAAGACATTTGAAGGATATTTAACCTCAGCAATTCCAGGATAGGATCGAGAACCTGAGTTTGTATTAATTTTAGTTATTAATCTTTTCCATCACTTTTTATAGTAATCCGTGTTGACTCTACTCAATTCTGTTGCATCTCTTGTCATCTGTCCATAGATTGTGGTATTTTCTAAATTCAATGTTTTCTAAATTTTGAGCCCAGCTCATCAAACACATTCCGTTAATAGTTTTCTGGCCAGGACCATAATTAATTAAGGAATTAAAATAAATAAATTAATCGAGGAATTAAATAAATGAGACACAGGGAAACCTGTGCATGAAGAATTCATTGTCTTTGCAAAGCAACAATGAAATCTTTTCTTTTCTTTTTCTTTCTTTCTCTTTGGATGGCAGAGCCACAAAGAGTTGTTTTATTATTTTTTATGCACAGACCCCTAGTTGAATTTTTCTCTTG
>NW_006408585.1:1240435-1280967 GCF_000296735.1 Chrysochloris asiatica
CTATGCCTTGAGATAATGTTTTTGCTGTAACTTCTCATCCCTGTTGTAAATTTAAGAATTGTAAACCATAAGGAATGTGCCCCAAGATAGATTGTACCTTGATGTCATTGATTACTATGAAAGCAATGTTTTCTGTAATGGTATATAAGGGGGTTGTAAGATAGAACAAAGAAAGGAACAGGAGGTGAAGAAGAATGAAGAGAAGGAAGAAGTAGAAGGGATGAAGGGCAAGAAGGGAAGATGGGAAATAGAAGAATGGGTGGAAGAAGAATTAGAGGCAAGAAGTAGAGGTAAGAGTAAGTAGAGGAAAATAGAACGAGACAAGAATGGAGGGAGGGGAAGCTAGTAAAGGGAGCAGAAGAGGGGAGCAGGAGGGGAGCAGGAGAGGAGAGAATGGAAGCAGGAGCAGGGGAGGGGAGAAAGGAAAACAGAAGAAATGAGCAGGAGAGCAGGGGAGTAAAGAATGAGCAGGACAGTAAAGAATGAGAGAAGTAGAGTATTAGAGCAACCATAGAAATAATAATAATAAAGCATGTAATAAGAAGATTTTGAATTTATCATGATCCATGACTCCGCGTAATCCTTACCGCCGTCCACACCCGCCTTCGGAAAAACCCTGAAATAAATATGCCGGGACAGGCTCTCGGCAGTTTTCATAACTGATTCTTACTTGATACACCGTTCTTGCATGGACACAATCTCTTGAAATGCTGGAATTGTTTCCATTGCACCCATATCATTAGGAATGTTCTGGATGCTTTTCATACGCTGAGAAAATAGGGTCAGTAACAGTTGCTGTTTCTCCACATTTTCTTCAAATTGGCATAAACAAGCAAGCAACTCAGAGAGTTCCTCTGTGGTGGCTGCCTCTTTTGTTTTAGAAAGTTCAGGTAGTTCTTCTTGGAGATGATCTAAAATAATTGCTTCTCGTTCAATCTAATTCAATAAACAAAAAGAGAACAAAATTAAGTAAAATAAACTCTTATTATTTTAGGACCTAAAGCAACACCTTGTCCCTATTTTTTATACTGGCTCTCCAAAGGATTCCGAGTGTTGTTTCCTAGTACAATACAACATGTTTTTCTATAGTTGGGAACAGTCCACTATAATCAGAATCCCATAGTTCCCAATTACTGATCACATGAATAAAATGCATTGGTGTTGAACATATCCATAAAGTAATGAAATGTATTTCTTCTTCAAATTTCAGTTGGAGGAAACAATATCTCTCTTGAGATAGCCACAAGGAGTTGGAGCCCTGGCAGTGTAGTGGGTTACAGGTTGGGCTGCTAACCACAAGGTTAGCAGTTCAAACCCACCAGCTGCTCCATGGATAAAAGATGAGGTTTTCTGCTGCCACATATATACACAGGGTTACTATGAGTTGGAACCTCTCAACAGCACACAACCACCACCACCCATAGGGAGTTAGAATGAGCTCCATCAAACTGCCCACACCCTCCACTCCACATTGTTGTTGTTAAGTGCCGTCCAGGTGGTTCTGACTCATAGCAACCTTGTATAGGGTTTCTGAGGAATGGCTTTACTGCCTGAGGAAAATCCCGGCTAAATCGGCCTTGTCCAAGGCAGTAAATTAGCTGCTGCAAAAATGATGCACCTAGGATTCCACCCACAAGATGCTCTGCAGCCACTTGATAAAATTCCTTGAACACAGAATTCTAATAAAATCGGTTATAAAATTTTTCGGTTCACAGTCAGTTATAAAGTACAGTCTAGAAAGGGAGAAGGAATTATAGTTGTAGCAAGCAAACACAGAGAAGGAGTCTAAAAAACCGTGTAGTCTACAGGAATTGTTGTTGTTGTTGTTGTTAAGTGCCATCGAGTCGGTTCCGACCCATAGCGACCCTATACAGGGTTTCCGAGGGTGTAAATCTTTACGGGAGTAGAAAGCCTCATCTTTCTCCCGCGGAGCGGCTGGTAGTTTCGAACCGCTGACCTTAAGGTTCACAGCCCGATTCATAACCACTACGCTACCAGAGCCTACAAGAATAGGAACTAATAATAAAATAACTAGTGGAGCAGATTGTACAAGTAGCAGCCAGCCTTACACATTCAAGCAATCTAGAATGATGACTTTATTCTAACACATTATAATCATCAAAGCTTAAAATGATGTGTCTCAACTACTGAATATGAATAATTATAGTAAGCAGAGTCTCTTACGTATATTCAGAAGAATTTTGAAACGAATATGAAAGAAAATAGATTATTTGTATTTCACATGTACGTGGCCCTAAGATGATTTTATATTATCTTAAATTTTCTTTCTAAATATATATGATACCTAAGTTCGGATCCATGGTTAAATAAACACCTGTGATTGACACATGTACATTGTGGAGGTTTTCTTTGAGACCATCATTTCTGCTATTTTTAGGTTCATACTTAACAATTGTAGTTGATTTCCATAGTTAAAAATTATAGTCAATTTCAATACTAGATGGCCATTATGAATATCAGTGAATTATCCCCTTTAGTTTAATACAGAGCTACTTTTAAGAGGGTTCAATTTACCTGCATATGAAACACTTTAAGGTTTGAATAAGAAGTCATTTGTTTATAAGAATATCTGATACTAAAAAATGGCCATAATTATTAAATGCTTCAAATCATTTTTTGGAGATTACTTTAATAGGACGTGACTTGTATAAACACTTGTGTGATATACATGTGAGGAGTCCTGGTGTGGCTCTGTGGGTTAGTGCATCAGACAGCAAAGCCATTTGAACTGCAAGGTCGGCAGTTCAAGCTCACCAACTGCTTCTTGGAAACCCTAAACAAGGTTGCTATGGGTTGGAACTGACTCGACAGCACTTAACAACAACAATATACATGTGATGTAAACATAGAGTACAGGCTGAAGACTCATTAAAAAATACAAAAACAAAATAAATAGCATTTGGAAACTAAAGATTTGACTGTGAAATATGAAGCACTCACTTCTTCACTGACAAATTTCCATTTCTGCTTTAGTGCTTCACACCACATCTCCCAATCCTTAGCATCTTCCAGCAAATGCAACCATTTCTCCCACAGGGTAGACACAGTTCTGAGCAAACCCATGCCATCATTTTTTGTGCACGTGGGTCTTAAGTGTCTGAGGACCTGCCGTAGTTTCATTAAGTCTTCTTTAGTTGAAAGGAGATTTGATGCCAAAGCCTAAAGAAAGGAAATAAAAGGAACAGGGATGGCATAAAATCTAGTCTTAATTATTCTGAAATGGATAAATGATTTTTAAATCTTGAGGAATTTGTGAGTTAGAATATTCCATAGTGTTACATGATCGATTTAAGTTCTTCTGGAAGTATATCTGTCAAATGTGCCAGATGACATACAATTACAGAATGGCCCATGAATTCCTAGTATGAATTTCTTTTAAAATTTTTCAACACATGTTGAAACACATTTTGTTATCTTATTTAAGTCTCAAATTTTATCAATCTTTATAATCAACCAAGGCAATATTTGGGTTTTGTTGTTGTTGATTTTTTATCTGTTTTATTTTTGATGAACCTTAAACACAGATGATTTAGAATGTCCACAATTCAGATCCTAATGCCACAGATGGTATTTACTAAATTTACTAAAAAATGAAATTGCTTAGTAATAGAGTGTGAAGAGTAAGTAGAATGTAGAATCCAAGATAACAACTAGGTATGTCTGATTCATCAGTAGCCAACAAAGTGAAATGTCATGGAAAGCTTTAAAAAGAGCAAATAATACAGACAATGCATGCTGGTTAAAAAGAGGACTGTCCTGTGAACTCAGTTCATTCAGTCTCTCAGAACTTGATTCATATTGTTCCTTGGCTTTTAGTTTGAGGAATGAAAGATTCCTTTGGGTCATCACAGAGCCATATTCTCCAGTGTCTTCACCTACATATTCTATGTTTCACAAAGAAGTATAGTAGACTTGGGAACACTGTACCTTGCTCTGTTCCAAGCGCTCAAGAGCTTCTTTGTAAGACACTGGTAACTGGGACATGAACTCCCCAAGATCTTTCCCCATTTTGCTTAAGTCAGTGCAAATTTTCAGTTTAAGTTTTCTATAGCATCTGTAATTCTCAAGACACCTAATGAGGCACAGTTAAAAAAAATAAAAGATATTAAGTTTAACTTGGTGTGATAAATGCTACACTTCCCAGAATGAATTGCACATACTTACATAAAAGGAAAATGATGATTCTGGTTTGTTATTCATTTCAACAATTTTTTATTGACTACCTCTTCAAAAAAGGCTATAAATGCAACTTTTACCAGACAAGTAAGCGATTCCTGAAAATACTTAAGTTGTAAGTGACTTGGGAAAAAAAAATTCACTTTAGTAAAATGAAAATTGCATCTTAAACACTGCTGTTTGTTGTTAAAGGAGATAGAGTTGGTTCTGACTCATAGCAACCTTGTACAGAGTTTTCCAAGGAGCAGCTGGTGAGCTTAAACGGCCCACCTTGAGTTTCAACTGACCTGTGCCACACCAGGACTCCAAATGGTGTTACTAGGGTGTAACCTAGTACAATTTTTATATAAAGTCATTTAGTCTTATAAATTATCTTATCTCCTGACCCATGAATTCAACTTCTACAATTTATCTTAAGGAATTACTCCTAAACATAAGGAATTTATTCTGAACATGAAAAAACAAAAAACAAATAATTTTGTACAGTGAAATAACTTTTCTTGTTGTTGTTAAGTACCATAGAGTCCGTTTCGACTTACAGCAACCCTGTATACAGTTTCTGAGGAGCAGCTGGTGAGCTTGAAATGTTGACTTTGTGGTTCCAGTTGGCCTTGCAGTCCAATGCTTTATCTTACAGTGCCACATTAAAATAGGGAAAATAGACACCTTTATGTCTAAAGATGGAGTCCTGGTGTGGCGCTGTGGGTTAATGACCTGGACTGCAAGGTGGGTTTGAACTGCAAGGTTGGTGGTTCAAGCTCACCAGCCGCTCCTTGGAAACCCTATGCAGTGTCGCTATGAGTCAGAACTGACTCTATGGCACTAAACAACAAGAACATGTTTAAAAACAAGTAGGGTTAAACAAATTACAACAATCCATTTCATAGACTATTGCATAGCAATTACAGTTACTTTTATGAAGTATTTGTTACCAAAAAAGAGCTCATGTTACATATTTTTTTAAAAAGCAGTACAATTCATATATAACTTGATGTTTGATACATTTAAAAAAAAACATTATGCATAAAATACAAAATAGCCTAAATTTCTCCTGAAAACAACTCAAAACTACCAAACAAATACATTGTTTGTTAAAAACTATTTTTGTTGTTGTTAACTGCCGTTGAGTTGGTTCCGAATCATAGTGACTCTGTTTAGGATTTCCGAGAAGTAGCTGGTGGGTTTGAACCACCAGCCTTGTGGTTTTCAATTCAGTGCTTATCCTACAGCACCACACCAGGAGTCTAAAAAACTATCATTGCTGAGTCGTTTCCAACTCACAGTGATCCTATATAGGGTTTCCAAGGAGCAGCTGGTGGGTTTGAACTTCCAATCTGTGGTTCACACAGTCCAGTACTGATCCTACAGCGCCATACTAGAAGTCCAATAAACTATTAGAACATACAAATATACTGCCAAAGAATTAAACAATATTCAGAAATCCAAGGTATGTTAAAGTGTTTTGTTGTTGTAAAGTGCTGTTGAGTCAGTGCCAACTCACAGCGACCCTGTATGGGGTTTCCAAGAAGTGGCTGGTAAGCCTGAACCATGACCTTGCAGTTCAAACCGACCTTGTAGTCCAGCGCATTAACATGCAGCACCAATACAGAGACATTAAGTCCTGGGAGCATAACGGCTCTGTAGGATAAGTAGTGGACTGCTAACTACAAGGTCAGTGGTTCAAGCCCACCAGCCACTCAGTGGAAAAAAGATGAGGCTTTCTGTTCCCGTAAAGATTTACAAGCTCGGAAACCCTATACTCAGTAGCTCACTAAGAGTTGGAACCAACTCGATGGCACTTTAACAACATCAACAACAAGCAAAGCCCTAGGGCCAGATTATAATCTTTAGGGTATCTGACAAGTTTCTGTTTCTTTGACCAACTCCTGGACAGTAAAAGAGAATAAAACCTGGTGCCCACCCGGATGGGTACCTCACAAGTATAATTCTTACGAATAATCATAGTTATTTGCAATATTATTATTCTTAAAAATTCACAATTCTCACAAATCAACAAGAAAAAAGATGGATCAAATCAATAAAAATTGGATAAAGGCTATGAGAGTCAATTTATAAGAGAGGAAATACAAATTACAAGTTGATGATGATGATGATATGTGCCGTGGAGTCAGTTCTGACTCATAGCGACCCTGTACAGGGTTTCCAAGGCTGTAAATCTTTACGGGAGCAGAAAGCCTCATCTTTCTCCCGCGGAACAGCTGGTAGTTTCGAACTGCTGACCTTGTGGTTCACAGTCCGATTTGTAAACATCTAAAAAGAGTTCAAACTCCTCAGGAAGAACAGACATTCTAATTAAAACCATGAGATTCTAATTAAAACCATGAGATACTATTTGTTGTCCATCAGCCTGGCAAAACTTTTCCCTCAACACCAAGTTCTGGCAAGGATACCAGATAGCTGGAACACTTATATACTGCTGCTTTAAGTGAAGACTAGTACAATCATATGGCATTAAAATTACACAGTGTGGGTACCCTTTTACCCAGAGACTCTCCTAGGCACATGCCTATGGGTAGCTTTTGCATTTAAAAACATTCTTACTAGCACTGTGAATGCAAAAGCTGGAAACCATCCAAATGTTAAGTAAATGAGTTTTAGTACTGAAAAGAACACAAATAGACCTAAGACTCATAATGATGTGTTTGAATAAATCAAATCCCAGGTGAATATGCACATGCTAACAGGGGGTTTCAAAAAGTTTATGGACAGATGGAATCAAAAGATATGGAAATTGTCTATGGACTGTTTAAAGTCCCTTTTTAAAGCATGGAAACTAACATATTATTTCAGGACACAAGCACATAGTAGAACTATCAGGAAAAGCATGGGCATGATAAACGAAATTTAAGAAAACAGTTATTTTTGAGAGGAGAGGGAAAAGCACACAAAAGCAATCAAAGCGAATGTGTAATCACTGATCCTTTTGATACAAAAATGTTTTCTTTTTATCATTACTCTTTATAAACAGTTACCAGTTGCCACTGAGTTGGTTCCAACTCATGGTGAGTCCATGTTGTTTCAGAATAGAACCATGCCCCACACCACAGGGTTTTCAGTGACTGATCTTGTCAAAGTAGTTTTCCAGGTCTTTCTTTTAATTACCCTCCTAGTGTGGCACTGCAGGATCAGCACTGTACTATGAACCACAAAGTATTCCAAGGATTTCCTGGGAAATCCTATAAAGGGTTGCTAAGAGTTGTAACCAACTTGAAGGCACTTACCAACAACAACAAATCATATGCGTATTTTGTAAATATTCTGTTGTATATGACATATATCACATAGAAAAGAAAACATGAAAGAACTACAATAATAGATTTAGGTTGGCAGTTTAAACCCACTAGCCACTCCATGGGGAGAAGATGAGGCTTTCTGCTTTCATGAAGATTTACAGCCTTTATGAGTCACAATGAGTTAGAACTGACTCAGTGGCAGTGGGTTTGAGTTTTGGTGACCTTTTGAAAGAAGTTTAACAGTAGTTTACTCTCTTTTGATTACTCTTTATACTATACACACTTTTTATAGATATTCTATTGTATGCAGTAAATATTCTATAGAAAAAGAGAAATCTATGAACAAATTTACCATTTTTCTTTATATAGTTATTTCTCCCAAATTTTCTCTAATGAACATATGTTAATTAGAGAGAAACACTTTGCTAGTCTTTACAGAATTGCCTTTAAAGAAAAGACCTTACCTTTCCATTTCAGCCTTCTCCACTTTGGCTGCCTCCCTCATGGCTGAGTCCTTAGAAATTAATTCTTGTAAAGTAATCTGAAGTTGTTGTTTGGCTTCGGGGCTGGCTATCATCCTCAATTTCTCACTGAGGTCCTGGATGCCTGCTACTGTAGATTCAAATTCCTCATGTTTGCAATGAAGCATCTCTAGCAATCTTTCTGGATTATTAAGGTCCACTCTGTGGGACGTAATGAAGGCTTCAAGGGCAGTGACAATCCCTACTGCCCTGGTAACTGCTTCATTATACTGTGTCAAATTTTCATAAGCATCATTCAAGACATTCTGGTGAATAGAAGAATAAATGCTGTGATAAAATTGTACAACTTTTGGGATTTCTGATACTCTTGGACATCATTTTTCTGGTACATCTGTAATATGATTTGATGTCTTATAATACTGTTCTCAAACTGTTAGTAGGGTTACACTAATACTAGGTAACTTTCTGCTTGAATAAAGAAAAACCTTTCAGAGATTTGCTAAGAAATCTAATCTGAATGCAAAAATACACCTCTTGAATCATGTCTAATGATGTATATTCCTGCTCTGAAACTCTTGTCCTAAACTATGAATTAAATGTAACAATGGAATACATTTAATATATATAAACCACAACAAACATTTATGAAAAATTGAACAGATAACAAACCAGACCTTTGTGTCTTTAAATCAATGGCTCTGCCACTAAATGTCATTTTGCAGACATTATTTAATGTCTCCAGACCTTAAGTCTCCTCACTGAAATACTAACAAATGTCTTTTGAAGTCCCTTCCAGTCCAGCTCTAACCATATTTTGGGGATTTATATATATTGTTTCTTGAAACTGTATTAAAACTAAACAGAGACATATTTCATTTATCCAACATTTGCTAAACAATGTACTCAGGTTCATAATAGGACTTAACATTTCTGTGACATTTTATACCTATCAAAATATTTCAATGATGTTGTTGTTAAGTACCATCGAGTTGGTTCTGACTCATAGCGATCCTGTATAGGGTTTCCCAGGAGCAGCTGGTGGGTTTGAACTACTGTGGTTCGAAGTCCAGTGCTGATCCTACAGCACCTAGTAACACTGTGAACTAAAGAAGGGAGTTAATTTCTCCACTGGATAGATTTAATGTGGCAATTCTGAAAACACTGTGTGAGGTGCTGTGTTAACCATAGCAAGGTCTCTAAGGATGTCTGCATTGTGGACCCTCTCATCAGTGGGAATGGAGAAAGTATGTTGGTGTCGTTCTACAATAGCAGTCCATACACTTTTCCCATAAAAGGTTAAGAGTAGCTATTGTAGGCTTTGTAGGCTATCTGTCTTTATCACAACTATTCAACTCTGCTACTGTAGCATGAAAGTGAATGTGAGTGGAATGTTCCAATAAAACTTTATTTACAAATCAGGCACTGTGGCAGGATTTGGTCAGGGGGCCTTAACTTGAAGACAGCACTTAACAACAACTGTAGGATCAGATTCCTGGTGTGGCTCTCTAGGGCAAGTACTTGACTGCTAACAACAAAGTGGGTAGTTCAAACCCACCAGCCACTTCTTGGAAACCTTACATAGGGTGGCTATGAGCCAGAACGCACTTGACAACAATAATTCTAGAATCAGACAGATCTCAATTTCAATCCAGGTCTGTTACCAGTCAAAGACCCTGAAACATGTTTAATCTATCTGAACTTCAACTTCATTATTTTAAAACAGGTACTCACAAAACAACAACAACAACAACAACAAAAACAAGTACTCACCTCAAACTTGCTGTGAAAATTAAAGTACATAGCACTGTGCCTAGCACATTTTCAGTACTAAATAAGTGTTAGTTATGATTTGTGTGTTTCTTCTACACCATACTTCTGCCAGTATAAAACTCAAAGCTTTGCTCTGAGTTCAACAGGGGATACGAGGGGAACAGAAACAAAGGTATCAAACCTATTCATTTCCATATAAGGTACTAGGATTTAGATAGATACAAAGTCCTAGTATGGCAAGGCAGGATAAGCACTGGACTCCTAACCACAAGCTCAGTGGTTCAAACCCACCAGCTGCACCTAGGATACCCTATAAGGGTCACTATAAATCAGAATTGACTCGATGGCACTCAACAACAACAACATTTAGATGCAGAATGAATCAGGATTATTTTCTAACTTGAATGTAATTACAAAATACATCTTTAGGAGGTAATGGAAGAATGAATGAAAGCAAATTACTATCCAAATTGGTCCACTGCGGTATTTTGAAAATTGCTACTTTCACTCAAGGGGCCCTGTTGGTGCTGTAGATTAAGTGCTGGACTGCTAACTATAAGGCGGCAGCTGAAACCCACCAGCCACTCTGTGGGAGAAAGATGAAAGCTTACTGTTCCCCGCATATTAGCAGCCTCAGACACCCTATACGGGGCCACTATGAGTTGAAATTTACTTGATGGCACTGAGTTTATTTTTTATTCTCACTTAATCCATGAATTTTCCAGTAATTTCTTTTGAAGTGTGACTATTAGAGTAGAACATAAAACTAAAAGCAATTGCATTAACTTAAAAAAAAAAATAAAAAAATCTTACTGTGCGCGAAACAAGGCTTGTGGTAAGCTCCACTTGAAGATCTTCAAAATCATTTAATTTTGTCGCCAAATCACAAACTTCTGAAGCGCTTTCTTTTTCCCTCTGTTTATCAATGACAGTCACAGTTTCAATGCTAAAAACTTCAGCCTGAATTTGTTCTTGAAATGCTTCACAATTATCCTTTTCATTTTGAATATGTTTAATTTTCAAATTGCTAAGAAAAGGCTGCTGTAACTGAGATTTGATCTGATTAAAAACCTGTAAGGAACTTTCTAGCTTATTCTGAAAACTCTTTTCATCTATTTCTTTTGGTTGCAATTCTAGTACCATGTTTTGGAGAACTTTGTGTAACTTGTCATTTTCTTCTGCTAACAGGTTTATTTGCAGTATTTCTTTCTCTTTGAATGATTCATCAAAGGTCTGATTTTCACTTAATTTCTTTATTGTCTCATGATATAAGGACTTGGCTTTCTCAATTTTCTGATTCAAAATTTGGACCCTGACCAGACTGCTTTCTGGTGAAGCACTGAAAAGTTTTAGAACTGCTTCTGCCTCATTTTTAAGTTTTGAATCCAGAGCCCGCATTTTACTAAGAGACATTTGATATTTGCCCTGCTCTGCTTCAAGTAAGCACAACTGCTTAATTCTTTCTTCCAGTTCCTTTTTTTTTTCAGATACCTGGTTTTGTAGTTGGTCAAGTTGAGAAAAATCCCAGTTGAGTCTTAGAAAATCAAACATTTCTTTGAGTTTTAATACTTGCATGATACTGGACTGAACAACAGCAAGTTGGTCTTTAAGATGATAGAACTCCTCTTTAACATCTTGATTTATTTCTTGATTAAGGAGTAGTTCATTGTGCTGTATACTGTCAACCTCTTTCTGAAGCCCTGATGTTTTTTCCTGAAGTTCTCTGTAAAAATGTATCTTGTATTCTACTTCATCGCTTTTATTCTGAATAAATCTTTGTGTTCTATTGATTCTAGTGTTAAGATTTTTCAACTGATCAGCCAGAAATAATCTTTCAAATACATTCAGATCCTTAGAGAAATCTTCTAGTTCCTGAAGATATGTTGAGATGACACTTTCAATTTCTTGCAATTCTTCCTGAGAGGTCTTCAAAGTGGCATGCTGATGTTCTAGCTCTACTTCTGTGGGAGTGGTTTCCACCTTAGGAATTAGCAATACTTCATTTCCTTGAAGCAAAAGTTGAACCTTCTCTATTTCTGCAAAAAATTTTCTCCTTTCTTCCAGTTTAAATTCTAGTTGCTGTGACCTTTGCACAGATTCTAAAACTAGCATTTGGTATTGATTCTGCAAATCCTGTAGGAGGTTATTTAAATCATTAGTTTCATGTGTAGAAAGGTGAGGAATATTATCTTTGATTTCTTCACCCAAAGACTCTACCACTTGCTGCTTTTCCAGAATGCCATCTTGAGTCATCTTGCATTTTGTGATCTGTGCAAGAATGTCATCCGGAAGAAGGGAAATTGAATGAATGTGTTCAGCCAACAGATTCTTGACCCATAAAATTATCTCTTTCATCTTGTTCCTTACTTCACACTTCTTGAACTGATTTTCCACCTCTACGTTTAATGGCTCCAATGCTTCCAGTTGCTTCTGCAAATTATTGATGGCATCTTCTAAAGTCTTCTTTTCTTTTTCTCCCCAGATCCTTTTCATCTGAAGGTCAGCTCTTCCCTTTAAAGCAGAAAATCTATGCTTGATAGCCTCAAGTTCAGTGGTCCAGGTAGCCACACTTTGGTTCCCTTCCTGTTGTTCTGGGGAGTTCAGTCTTAACTGCAGACATTGCTGCAGTTGCTGTAAAGAAAGTTCAATGTCCTGGATCATCTTCATAAGGAAGTTAAATTCGTCATATTCCACTACTTGTCGAGAATGCTTCTTCTGAATCATCTGTTCCACTTGTTCCCAACCATACTCAAGTTGCTTAATCTGGCTTTCTAGTAACTTCTTATCCATGTCAGTCAGATGGTGTGATATGTTCCCCCATTTGATTTTCACCTTGCTTAAAGAATCTTTTCCTTTTTCTATTGATGCCAGGATTATTTTTATTTTATCCAGATAGGTTGCAATGTCTAGTGTTCCCCTAGAAAGAGAGTATAAAGGTGTTTGTTAATACTTATGACATACACATTAACCTGTGACTAGATATCATTCATTCTAAGACCCTGCTTTGAACTCATAGAAAAGATCAGACTGTCTAGAAGACTATTCTGTCCTTAAAATGAAAAACAGAATCTTGTTTTGCATGGTTTTCAATTAGTATGTGCCAATGTAGGAAATTCACATTTGCAAAATGAGTATCATAAAAATACGCAACCATAAAATGTGGAATAAAACTCAAAATTATAAAAAAGACTGGGCTTACTGGTCATAAAGAGACAGGAGGAACCTCAGACTATGGCCCCTGAAGCCCAATTTTCAGTCAAACAGTACATAGGTATATAAGGGAGACAACAACACTATTAAGGTATGCATACCTTAAAATGGTCAATCATTCAAGATCAAGATCTACCTAAGGACAAAGTTGAGAAGGGATGGGAAGGAGGACGGAATGGAAATAGGAACCACAGGGAGGAAGTGGGAGAACTGCTGTTAAATGGAAGGGATTGCAACCATTGAGATGAAACAAAGTACATGATATACCGAATGTAAAACGAATGATCTGCTCTGTAAACCATCACTTAATTCACAATAAAAAATTAAAAAAAAATACATAATCACAAGAAACAAATCAAGATTGAAGGGAACAATGTATGAAACATACCCTATAAACTATTAAGTACTTATACATAGTTAGTGTAGGACTAAGAAAAATTACTATAACATCCAGTGTCTTCACTATCAAGTCTTTCCAAAACTGATATAGATATTGGCTAAAACATTTATATTCATTAGGCTACTCTTTTGAATATAAAATTGCTTTCTCAAGGGATGTCACTGAAAGTAAGTCCTATTTAGGCATAAATATAAAATGAACACTTTAAATAATGGGACATTTTAAAACACTAACATTATATTTATAATCATCAATCATTTTCAAAGCTAAAAGGAGTACATATATTTTTAAAGAAATCATTACCCACCTATATTTAATATATGTATCATACTATTTAAAACAATTATGTGAATACTAAACAACTGCATATTGTTTCCATCCCTTTCTGTATATAATAAATTTTTGACAAAAAGAACACTGAACTCCATTTGACTTACACCCATTTCACAGGAACTTACAGTTTGAATTAATAGTTTAATAAATTAATTTATATTACGTGGCTTCAAAAAGTTCATGGAAACATTCCATTATCTTTTAACAATATTTCCCCACAAATGTTTTAAAGCCCACTTGCTAAATATACTTAGTAATATAATTTGGGGAGGCATGAAACCAACAGTTTCCTTAAATGGTTTCCATATGTAATATAAAATATAAATCCTAACATCTTAACATGCCAGTTTAAACTCTGGGTCTGATCAAGGTAGTGCTTGCAGGCTGTGCTTGAATAAAAAGAATCCAAATCCTATATTCTCAGACTTACAGTTTTAGACTTTCTTTTTCTGTCAACAAGGCTTTCAATGAAGATTCATTTGCAACAAGGTGATCCTGAAAATCTTTAAGGAGACAATATTGGCTTTCTTTATTTTTCTTTAAGATAATGAGTGCCTCAAGCAGACGGTCCAACTCAGGCACTGAATGTCCTGGATGGTGGGGAACCAAGGCAGTTGCTTCTGTTTGATTGAAATATTCCATTTGTTCCAGTGGCTTGATGGCTGCTTTCTTTGCTTCCAACTCAGTATATAATTCCTAAAAAGAAGTCAAGATAGTAAATATGAATTCACTCATCCATTCATAAATATATTCATTTTCCTTCAGTTCTTCCTTTCTTCTGATAACACATTCTATCCCAAGCTATTTTAACAACTTCCTAATTTGCATACAGAGAAACTAAGATCCTGACATTAAGTGGTTTGTCCATTAGAATCATGTTAAAATGTAGGTTTAAACTCATTCAATCTCACAAAGATTTACAGCCTTGGAAAACCTACATAAGGTTATTGTGAGTTGGAACCAACTTGAAGGCACACCACCATCACTGTAATTAAAATATTTTGCAATATCTAAAGAAAATTTTAGGAGTCCTGATGTGGCACTGTAGAACAAGCACTGGACTGCTAACCACAAGGTTGGTGGTTCAAACCTACCAGCCACTCCTTGGAAACCCAATGGGTCAATGAGTCAGAATTGACTCAACAACACCAAAGAAAATTTATTTTATTTTTATTATTACCATAAATTACTCCTCTTTCACATGTTAGATATATGTTTACTGTCATAAACTTAGTTAAAATTGTAAGGGTCATTTTATGCTCATTTTTAAACACAAGGTAAAATATTAGATTTTTAGACTACAGAGCTATAAATAAAATATATAAACATGTAAATACAGCTGTAAACAAAGAAGGAAGACTTCATAATGTTGATAATTAGGGGAGAAATAAGGATTTATCAAAATCAAAATGTCTAAGAAAAGCAGTGATGGCAAGTCAGAATCTTTCCATTTCGTCACTGAGTAAGTTTTTAGAAACTCTGTGGAAGAGAAAGAAGACTAATGTTCATTAAACTCTTCTACTTCTTAAATGGAAAGATTTATTCAACTTACTGATTAGTACATAATTATATAGTTACCAAATTGATCATCAGGCAAAGGTTAAGTAAGACTTTTCACTCTGTGCAAGCAAGTTTTTAGTAATTAAACTATATTGTATTGCACTGGATAAGTAATGCAATCATGTTGTCAGTGTTTTTCTTGTTTCCATACCTCTATCTGTTTTAATTGTTCATTTCTTAACATAATATCTAATTCTAAAGGTTGATTTTGCAGCTCATTGACTTTCTGCACATCTTCAGTATTTTTCATGCTTTCTTGAACATGGAGAGAAAGTTGTTTTGACAAACCCATTTCCACAGCTGAATTCTGAAAACATAAAAAAAAAAAAAAAAGAAGATTAATTGCTGAAACTTACCTTCCAAATAAATAAATCTTATTTTTCTTGATGAAAAGGCTTTTAAAAAGTATATTTGGCTAGTACCAAAGATGCTTTTTCATACAATATTTAATGCCTATTGGCACCCCCAAAGAATGTTTTCTTTTTATCTAAACAATAAAGTACAGGATCTAACATTGCTTAATTATACACTGAGGCATATTGTTTTTAAAGAAAGGAAACATAGAAACATGAAAAAGAGAAAGCATCTCCATTTATTCTTAGTATTCATCATGATTGAGAGGGCAGAGTAAATAATAGGCATTCGATGTTACCCATCTGAAATAATGGTCAATCAAGGAAACACCAAGTCTTCCTGATATTAAGATGAAATTGTGCCTTAAACCAATTCTCAGGAAGGATTCAAATATGTGTAAGGCATTAATGGGTTATATATGAGTAACCTGATCTTTTGTGAAAACTATAGGAACTTGAAGTCCCCTATAATGTTCACAGAGACAGGGCACCTGCATTCATCGATTCATTACATCAACAAGCATCTTCTGAACATTGACATGTATCAGGTACCATGTCAGTGATTTAAACAGATTTCTAATTATTTTGCTCAAGTATGAATTTCCATTTTTAGATAAATGTGTAAATGAAAAACCATATACTTTCAAGTAGGTAAATCATTACAGGAACCAAGTCTATAAATAAAATGTGTCACCTCCCCAAATGGTAAGAATTGGTCTTCCAGGTAATGCCTAGATAGTACAGTAAGATGTAAGCAGTAGTGGAAACTATGTGAGGGACATGCCGAACTTTCTATACCATGTCAGAAACTTTCTAGTAAATCTAAAACTATTCTATAATTCAAAGCTTATTTACATTTAAAAAACAAAAACAAATAAAACCCTGTGAGGAGCTTCACCAATTCTAATTGGTAAGAAACTCCAGTTGGCTACTTTTCCTAGTTTTGAAGTACTCAATTGGCACTTTGAGCCAGTCATTTCTTCAAAAAGGTTGCATATGATTGAAATGATCAGATACTACAGATTTTCTCTAGTCCAACTATTTATTTATGTGAACTACGGCTCAAATCTACATAGAGGGTTGCATCTCTAAGGAAAGATGCAGGAAGGATGTGAGAGGAAAGGAAATCTGGTACCACACTACTAACACCATTGGCCAGCGGGTAATTTTAGCCTAAGAGACACAGTTGACTGAGGTGGGTAACCACCTCCTTCCCAAGTGATTTTTCAGAAAGTGAGCCTCTCAGAGTCCCCCATAAATCCACTCATGAACAAGAAAGCCTGCACTGAGGGCCCAGATCCTAGACTCTAGGGAAGGCTTTATTTAGTATTAATCATTTACTCAGAGAATCAGGAGTCCTTGGTCTGTCTGACCTAGGAAGACACTAGTTAATATTTGCAGTGACTGCCTTAAGGTTCTGAGGGAATAGCCTTAAATACCTGAAACCACTCAAACTCCACTTATTTACCAACCCCAAAAGTCATGTTTCTCCTTTGGTAGAAACCCAACAGAATCTCTCACACAAACATTTCAAATTTCAAAGTCTAACATTCTGTTGCCCATGCCAAAGAAGTCAGAACATTTAAGACTCAATGACTTGACTGGTTCCTAGGAAGAATTTTTAATAACCAGTTATATTTTGCTCATCACCCTTTACTATATTTGTGATTCCAAAAAACACATTTGTAACATTTTAAACTATGGAATATTTCAAATATTATAAAAGAGCAAAACATAATGGAGGCTTATTATAACACAGAGTTAAGAGAAATATCTTCTATATCAAGAAAACAAGATACAGAAAACTCGAATCCACAACACTTTTCATCTCTTTGTCACTAGACCTAATCATTATTTGGAAGGCAACATACTCAGGATTTTTTGTTATACAATGTTGTGCTGCGGGTCAATGCGCTGGACTGCAGGGTTAATTTGAACTGCAAAGTCAGTGGTTCAAGCTCACCAACCGCTTCTTGGAAACCCTAGACAGGGCTGATATGAGTCAGAACCAACTCGAGGGCACTTTAACAACATATATTAAGTTTCATATAATATAGCCAATGTTTTCAATTCCTAGAAAAATTGGAATCATGTATTGATCATGTGTGCGAAGATGTGCACACAGCAATAGTTGTGAGGATGACGTAGGACCAAGCAGAGTTTAAGTGTTGTCCTTAAAGTTGGAAGAGATCTGACAACACCTAACAACACCCACATGTATCATTTTATAACTGCTTCCCCCCCCTTAGCACTGTGCTTCGTGATTTATCCATGTTGACAAATCTAAATCTAATGCAATTATCAGTTTGATGGCACCTAATGCGTAATTTTCAGTCTTGTTTTGGCACTGTACAATAAGCACTGGACTGCAAGGTCAGTTTGAACTGCCAGGTCAGCAGTACAAATCCACCAGGTGCTCCTTGGAAACCCTATACAGGGTCACTATGAGTTGGCAACAACTCAAAGGCATTAAGCAACAATGTCATTTTAGTTCTGTATACTGTTCACCGGATGAAATATAACTTAACCCTCCATTTGACAACTGTGGACAATGACTCATCCCAGTGGTTTCTACTATAGATACTGCTGCCATCAACCTCCTTGGATAGGTCTTCTTGCATACATGTGTACATTTCTTTATGATATTTGCCTAGAATCTAAATTACTGGTCACAGAATGTGCTTTTGATTCTTAATGCATGGTTATATTGATTTGGTCTCCAAATCAGTCATGTTCCCACCAACATGGTAAAAGTTATCTTCTCTGACATTTGGTAATAAACTTTGATTTCTGCCAATATAATGGTGTGAAAATCTTTCTACCATTATGATCTCATAAGTAAATATAGGTAAGGTTGAGTTTCTCTTTTTATGCTTCTTGGCTATCTAAGTCTCTCTTCTGTGAATTGCGTTTTGTGTATGGCTTCACATGATCCAAGTTTTAATCTATCAATATAAATATTTGCTTCATTTTTTTTCTTTCACTTTACTTTTTTCCAACTTTTTATTGTGAATTTAGTAAAGGTTTACAGAGCAAGATCATCAGTTTTACATTAAACAAATATCATTACATGGTTGTAATTGCCTCCATGTGCCAACAGTTAGCAGTATTTACCTCTGTTCACTTTAACTATTGCTTTCCTCCATGTCTCCTGTTATCTGCATCTTTCTTCTGCTAACCTGTCTTGTATATTGTCTGCCCTTTCCACCCATGCTAACATGTGTCCTGGTGTGGCATTGCAGGTTAATATGCTGGACTGCAAGGTAGGCTTGAACCATAAGATTAGCGCTTCATGCCCACCAGCTGCTCCTAGGAAACTTTAGTTGAAACCAACTCAATGGTACTTAACAACACCCATTAATAATCTCTCCCTCTCCTGTAACCATCACAGATTGTTTCTTTATCAAGAAAACCTTTTTTTCTTAACTTTTTACAACATTGGTTTCATACAGTATTTGTCCTTTTGTGATTGACTAATTTCACTCGGCATAATGTCCTCAAGGTTCAACCAGGTTGTGAGGTATTTCACAGATTCATCATTATTCAGCGTTTTGCAGTATTACATTGTGTGTATGTACCAAAGTTTGTTTAGCCATTCTTCTGTTGATGAGCATTTAGGCTGTCTCCATCTTTTTGATGTCTCTTGTGGGCAGCATATGGAAGGATCCTGTTTTCTTAACCATTCTGCTCTCTATGTCGTTCTTTATTTTCTCTCCCCTCCCTCCATTTTGCAACTTAGCACACTCATGAGAGCTTGTGAGCCAGCTACTTCATGTCTTTGTAGCCTCCTTCCCCACTTTTGACAGCCAATGTCTGCATTTCTAGTCCCTATCAAGCCAGTACACTGAGGAAACTCTCACTGCTAAATGCTAGTTTAGCTATCAATGCCTAGGTTAACAGTCATTCTCCATTTCCACCACTGCCATCAGTTGATTCGGATTCATTTCCATCCTTTAAGGTGAGAGCACAACTACTCCCTGAGGTTTCTCAACAGGAGGCAACAGTTTCAGTTTTCTTCTGAGGAGTGCTGGTGGGTTTGAACTACCGACCTTGCACATTCAGCAGTCCAACACCTAACCCACACACAGCAGCTTTATTTCCCCCAAAATCTATGAAGATGTCTTTTAGTTTTCAGTGCTGAGTACACTGTTCTCAATCAACATCATTGTTCTATTAGTCTTTTCCTCCAATTGACTTTGGCATTTTTATGATTTAATATACTTAGTGAAAGTTTTTATTTTTATTTATCCTGCTCAAGGTTCTCTGTATTTATTGAAACTGAGGATTTCTATTTTTCTTCAATTTTGAAAAATTCCCAGACTTTCTTCTATTGTATCTATCCTTCTCCTAGAATTGCTATCAGAATAAGGTTAGACAATCTCAGTATAGATCTTCCAACCCATAGCAACCCTGTATAGGGTTTCCAAGGAGCAGCTGGTGAGCTTGAACCACCAATCTTGCAGTTCAAACAACTTTGCAGTCTGATGCATTAGCCCACAGCGCCACACCAGGACTCCAATATAGATCTTAGGTCTCTTGGAGTCTCTTTCCTATTTTCCATCTCTTTATAATTCAAGGTTGCATTCTGGGTAATTCTCTCATCATAGTTTCTTGTTTTCAAGCTGTGTCAAATGTGTTCAAAAAGTCCATGGAGATTTTAATTATAACATGACCAGTTGTTTTATTTACTGAAGTTCCATTTGGTTCTTTTATTCCTCTGTCCTTTTTCTCAAAATATTATATATTTACCTTAATTTTAATTCCTTCTTTTATATCACTAATCATATAAGATACATTACATCTTATTATTTCAAGATTGTTGGAATTAATTTCTTAATTCCTCTCGCTGTGATCAGGAATCTTCCTCATGGTCGAGTGTTCTTTTGAGATTTTTATGATTTCTAGAGCATTTCTCTTTTTAAAAAAACCTACTTACTGCACACTAAGATAAAGTGTAATTTTTAGACAGTGTAATAAGTGTACATTAGCCTATGAGTACAAATGGAATTTCAAAGTTACTAAGGAGCTCTGGTTACGAATTGGGCTGCTAACCCCAGGGTCAGCAGTTCGAAACTACCAGCTGTTCCGTGGGAGAAAGATGAAGCTTTCTGCTCCCGTAAAGATTTACAGCCTCAGAAACCCTGTACAGACAGGGTCGCTATGAGTCAGAACCGACTCCACAGCACATAACAACAACAACAATAAAGTTTAAAAAGGTAAAGCACAACTCACTCAAAAACCTGGTTGTGATACATTGCCAAATAGGTTGACTTTTTTAAAATGTTACTTTTCCCAACTACATGTCTTTCCTTAGATTTTGTTTAGTTGTTTGGCAAAGAATAAGAGGTGGGAGGAAGAACATCATCAAATCCCCTTAAGGGCAAGACCACAACTTAATTATCTTTATGACCCTAATCCCCACAGCTTTAAATAGCTGAACATTTTCTGTGGCTTATCAAACATGTTGTTAAATACGTTGAATCAGTGCTAACTCATTCCAACCCAGTATAGGGTTTCCAAGATGTAGCTGGTGAGCTTGAGCCACCTTAGCCTACAGCACCACACCATATAACCCAGTAATTCCACTCCTACATGTCTTTCCTTAGATTTTGTTTGCCAAAGAAGTGGGAGGAAGAATATCATCAAATCCCCTTATGGGCTCAAGACTGTGACTTAATTATGTTTATGATCTTAAATCCCAAAGTAAACAGCTTTAAATAGCTGGACATTTTCTGTGGCTTATCAAACATGTTGTTGTTGCTAACTGCTGTTGAGTTGGTTCCGACTCATAGTGACTCTGTATAGGGTTTCCAGAGTGCAACTGGTGAGTTTGAAATGCCACCTTGTGGTTCAGCACTTTATCCCAGAGCACAACCCCAGGACTCCTTATCAAACATGTCACAGCCAGAAGGAACAAGTCAGCAACAGCTTCACTTTCCCTTCTGTCACTCAGGGCTGTAACTGTGGGGGCCTCTGTAACAGCAAAAAGCCTAAATCTATCACTAGTAACTGCCAACAGTAGGACGGTGTGTAATGCAAGCTCTCACATAGTTCCTTTTGCTCAAAAGCCTTCTAATATGAAGTCGTGAAAAACAACTGTCAGCATAAACATATTTCACCACTAGAGACAGAATGGAAAGGCAGATTATCACAGCCTCAGAGCATGATGTCTACATATCAATATGACCTAGGAGAACACTTGTGATTTAAGCAGCCACACGTGCATCTCAGGTTCCATCTGTCACTCATCTTCCTGGCAACCTCTATACTATAACCAGAATGGTCTTATTTCAGTATCTGCAATGCCCCATGACCTCTCCTTCCCCTGTCAAGAAGGCTCCCCAGGCCACTCCTAAGTTTGGTCAGCTCCTGTAGACCCTTCTGCTCTTCATTCAAGTGTTGCTTCCTTAGAGAAGCTCTCTGTCCCCACAATCCGATCCGATTTCTGTGTTCTGGGCTATCATGGAACTGTGGTCCTTCTTTTAGTTTTCGTAATTAGATTCTCATACTGTCGTTCGTTGATTAATATCTGGCTTTCCCTCTAGACTAAAAATTCAATGTGAACAGAGACCCTGCCTGTTTTTGTTCACCACTGAATCTTAATTGCCTGTCACAGAGTATATATTCAATGCATTTTAAATGAATGGTTAAATAGTGAATTCACATCAGAAAAAAAATAAGCTTTTATTTGACCTTCTGTATTTGTTATTGTTGTTACGTGCCATCGAGTATGTTCCTACTCATAGAGACGCTGTGTACAGTTTCCAAGGAGGGTCTGGTGGGTCAGAACCATCAATCTTGTGGTTAGCTGTCCAGTGTTTTTTCTACAGCACCACACCAGGACTTGTCAAGATTAATAATTTGTGTACTTTGAAGTGGAGTGGGAAAAGCCAAGAGCCCATCAAGCCAGTGATTGCTAACCGGACTCTGCTGGGCTGGGGCTTAAAGAAAGTAAAGAAGGTTTTAAACACTGAAATCATATGACAAGCTAGTAAACAGGGACTCAAAAATGGGCCCAATGAGGTCAGATAGAACATTAGCATATTAAAGGTAATGAAAAATCACATGTAAAAGAAAAGCCCATTTAAGTTATGTGTAAGCCTTATTTCCATAAATTATTGGGACCAATTAACAGCCCAAGTAACACATCTGGTAAAGCACTAGGCTAAATCATGGAGCATCAGACTGCGTTTAGGAAGTCTAAATCTAGTCCCAGTGAATTGGCCAATTAGCGTCTCTGGGCTCCATTTTCCTCACTAGAAATACAAGGGTTAGACTAGGTAACTTCTGAGGCTTCTTGCAGGCTAAGATTTTAGGACTTGGACGCATATTTTTCAAATGCATGCTGTACACCGTATCAATGTCACATACACTGTATGAGTCACTTATGCTGAAAAGGAAAAAAAATTCTGTATTATGAAAAATACCAACAGTCAAGAGCAAGCTACAGCTCCTGGTCAGAAACAACAAAATAGACTATTTCTCTGAAAGAGCTAATACATTTGTCCCACTACGAAACTTGACTGCGCTAGCAAGACAAACCATGTCATAATTTAACGCAAGACAGGCTCACAATTGAACACAAGATCTAAAACTCAATCTTCCTTGTTCTAGTACTGACTTCTGGTGGCTCACCCACAGCTGGAAGCCTTACACAGTCATCTGCAAGTCTGATCATCTACCTTTTAGGATTTATTAATATCAAAATTATAAATGCTTAAAAACTTTCTGAAAAGAACAAAACATTATTCAGACATACTAACAATTACACCCAATGACAAGGAAATGAAAGAAGTAATTACAGACAAAAGCTTTTTTAGAAAGTAATTATGTCATGTAGGTTGACATTTGGAAAGGAAGGGCCAAGAAAGATCATTCCATATGAGTTAAGCTCCAATACTGCTTTATAATTTTTTAAGCAAAATCACAAATTAAGAATATATTATCTTTCCTGGTTTATTCTCTTTATCATTTCTTTTTATGGACACCTAAAATCTTAAGAGATAAGACAGTCTTTACTTCTTACCATTGCCCAATTAATCTATTTAAGAAATTGCTGTTAAGTGCCCTGGAGTTGGTTCCACCTGATATAGAGTTTCTGCTGCTTTAAATCTTCCAGGGAGCAGAAAGCCTCATCTTTATCCAGTGGAGCAGCTGGTAGGCTCAAACTGTGGACCTTGTGGCTCACAGTCCAGTGCTTACCATATGGGAAGGTAGAAAGCAGTGCTGCCTACTTATAATATTTAAAATTCTCAGAAATTCACATGTACAAAAATATCCAGTTTATTTTTAGATCTTAAGCACTCAAACTTTTCCGACTGCATTTGCTTTCTTTGGCTCTAAGTCTACCCTAATATTTCTGATACTGTAGAAAAGCTCAGCCAAAGGTCCAAACATCAAATATCCTTTAAATTTCATCTCAAATTTAATTCTTGACAATACATACAAAGAGATAACCTGCTACAAGGAAAGGTTTTGAAAAGATACAACACACTTTTAACAAAATTAAGATAAAATAAAATTTACTTTTTAAAAAAGTAAGAAGAAAAAAAAGAACTTCCTAAAAATTCCTCTGGAGATTATTTTCAACAATTTGATAAATGACAAAAAGGCATGTGAAGTGACTATTAATAGGGTATTTCATTAAGATTTGAAACTGTGACAACTTATAAAGATAAGTCTCAACAGATATTGGTCAATAAAATTTAAAGAGCCACCACTGAATAGTTTTCATCTTGTCTAGATGGGTCTGGTGAAAGGAGATGGAGATAAGATCCTTATGATTCAATAGTGAGTAATTGTTATCATGACTAATTGTGACTATCACAATTGTAAAGGTAGTTTTGTAACAAAAACAGGAGAGTAGTTAATGTTACAGTCCAAGAACAGAGGACCCTAGAACCATCAAGGGAGAAGCACAAGCAGAATGTGGGACTGTATCCTGAGAAACAGAGACACCAGAGATGGAAACAGAGATGGGGACATGAAGAGAGGGAGCAGCTGAGGACTCTAGACTCATGAAAAGAGAAAGGCTGTGTACTGGTGGCCAGGAGGCAGGCTTGCAGAAAGTGCCCTTTGGTTGTTTAAATGATTATATATTCCTGAGAGTTTTTGTATACATGCCCCCTGCCAAAAAATAAATGAAAACAAAGCCAGAGGGAATAGAAGCAAATACTGTTGAATGATGATGCATACAGGAGATTGTAATCATTGCAATAAAATAATGACTGTAACACTGATATTCCCCCATGTAAACTATCACTCAATTAAAAAAAAAATCAAGTGCTTATTTTCACTATCACAATAGCTTTAGATTTCTAATTCTGTGCTTTTGTATACTCTGTGTGCTCATTATATTTAGAGTTCTGCTTAAATAATTTACAGTGAGATGTATTTTCCACATTTCTTGTATTATAGTTGGCTACACTGGATTTCTGGTGTGGCGCTGTGGGTTAATGCGCTGGACTACAAGGTCAATTTGAACCGCAAGGTCGGCAGTTCAAACTCACAAGCCATTCCTTGCAAATCCTATACAGGAACTCTATGAGCAAGACTCTACAGCACTTAACAACAGCAACATACAGGTGTTGGGGAGCATGGTAGCTCTGTAGGATAAGTACTGGATTATGAACCACAAGGTCCTTACTTTGAGCCTACCAGTAGCTCCTCAGGAGAAAGATGAGATTTTCTGCTCCTGCAAAAATTTATTACCTCAGAAACCCTATACAGGGTCCCTATGAGTTGGAATTGGCACTGGAGTCCTGGTGTGGTACTGTAGACTAAGCACTGAACTGCAAATTGCAAGGTTGGAGGTTCTAACCCACCTATCACTCTGTGGAAACCTTATTATACAGGGTCACTATGAAGTGGAACCAACTCAACGGCATTTATTGGGTGGCACAAATGGTTTGCATTCATCTACTAACTGAAAAGTTGGTGGTTTAAACCCACCTAACAGCACCAAGGAAATAAAGGCCTGGTGATCATTTCTATAAAGATTAGTGGTGGTGGTGTGGCATAGAGTTAGTTTTGACTTACAGAGACACTGAATGAATTTCAGAGACTGTATCTTTAGGGGAGCAGAATGCCTCATCTTTCTCCTGTGGAGTGGCTGAGAGATTCAAACTACAGACCATGCAGTTAGCAGCCCAACTCATAGCCCCTACATGACTAGGACTCCTTAGGTCACAGCCACAAAAACCTTAGGGGGCAGTTCTGTTTTGATACGAGTCAGAATCAATTCAACAGCGACAGGTGTGATTTTGGTTTAGGTGTGTTCTATTTTTACTTGTCGCTGCTCAACTTTAAAATCACTCTGAACCTTACACACTTTCATGTTACATAGAATAAAGTGAATACAGTTAATATTTGTAGTACAGAAAAAAAGCAGCACAGATTCAGAAAAATATTCGTGTTAAGAGTCTGAAATGCAGTACAACGCTGCTAGAAAACTGATAATTCTGTAACCCAAACTTGCAAACACTATTTGAGAAGTTTAGACCTTCCATCTTCTTACAAAAAAACAATTTTAATGAAGTGTCATAAATCTTCAATAACTCATTCAAGATTAAGCAAAATTTTAATCAATGGAAGAAAATATTCTTATTATTGAATTAAGGATCCCTAGTGGCACAGTAGTTAAAGTAAAGCCCTTGACTGCTAACCAGGCAGTCAGTGGTTCAAAAGCATCAGCTGATTAGCAGGAAGAAGACAAGGCAGTAAGCTTCCTTAACAGTTACAGTCTTGGAGACCCTAAGGGGCACTTCCACTCCTCCTACAGCAGTCACTTGAGTCAGAAGTGACTGACAACAATGGGTTTGGTTTGCTTTACGGATTTCCACTCCCTCCTCCCATCCTGTTCTTGCCCCATTTTTCTTGAGTCCTAGTGTGGCACTGTGGGATAAAGCACTAGGTTGCAAAGTTGGTTTGAAGCACAAAGTTGGTGGTTCAAATTCACCAGCTGATCTTTGGAAACGCTATGCAGGGTCGCTATGAGTTGGAACTGACTTGAAGGCACTTCACAACACAACAACTCAAGAGGAGTCCTGGTGGTATAGTGGTTAAAGTGAGCAGAAGCTAACTAAAAGGTTGTCAGTTTGAACTCACCAACCACCAGTGGGAAACAGATGTGTCTGCTTCCATTACAATTATAGTGTTGGCTCAGTTTTCATCCAAACAATAAGAGCCCTAGAGGGATAATCGGCCAGACTGTATGGAGAACATGGCATCAGGATTGGAGGAAGGCTCATTAGCAGTATGCAGATGATCCCTTGCTTGCTGAAAGCAAAGAGGGTTTAAAATACTGAGAGAGGATCCTCAATGTAAAGAAAACAAAATCCTCACCACTGGACCAATAAATATCGTTATGAGAAATGGTGAAAAGATTGAAGCTGTCAATGACTTCACTTTGCTTAAATCCATCATCAACACTCATGGAAGCAGCAGTCAAGAAATCAAACGATGTATTGCATTAGGCAAATGTGCTGTACAAGACCTTTTTAAATTGTTCAAGAACAAAATATCAGTTTGAGGACTAAAGTCTGCCTGACCTAAACCATGGTATTTCAATAAGCCTCATATGCATGTGAAAGCTGGACAGTGAATCAGATAGACCTTAGAAGAACTGATACATTCGAGTTATGACATTAAATAAGAATATTAAAGGTACCACGGACTGCTAGAAAAACAAACAAATCTGTGTTAGAAGAAGTACAGCCAGAATGCTCCTTAGAATCCAAGATGGCAAAACTTCATCTCTTATACTTTGGACATATTATCAGAAGGAACCAGTTCCTGGAAAAAGAACATCATGCTCGGTAAAGTGGAGACTCCCAACAAGATGGGTTAGCACAGTGACAGCAGCAATGAGCTCAAATGCAGCAGCAATTGTGAGAATGGAGCAGGACCTGACAATGATTCTTGTACAGAATTTGTACAGAATGAGTGGGAGGAAACCCACTGGAAGATACTTAACAACAATAACAATAAAGGGAACAACAGTGCAAGTAAGGTATTCACACTTTAGAATAATCAAGCCTCTGAGATCAAAAGGGCAGCATTTACCCAAGGACACAATTGTGAAGGGTTAAGAAAGAAAAAAATTCAAGCCTCGAGTTTCCTTATTGAAGGATTCTCTGGGCAAATGATTGAATGATGCAAAAAGCATCAAGAGAAGATGGAAGGAATACACAGAGTCACTGTACCAATAGGAAATGGTTGATAATTCAACCATTTCAAGAGGAAGCATAAGATCAAGAACCAATGATACTGAAGGAGGAAGTCCAAGGTGCATTGAAGGAACTGGCAAAGAACAAAGCTCCAGAAATTGATGGAATAAAAATTGAAATATTTCAAGAAAGTGAGGCAGCATAGGAGGCACTCACTCATCTATGCCAAGAAATTTGGAAGACAACTATATGGCTGACTGATGGGAAGAAATCCAAATCTGTGCCCATTCCAAAGAAAGGTGACCCAGCGGAATGCAGAAATCATCAGACAATCTCTTTGATATCCCATGTGAGAAAAGCTTTACTAAAGGTAATACAGAAACGGCTACAAGCATACATGAGAGAGAACTTCCAGAGGTTCAAGCTGGATTCAGAAGAGGCCATGGAACAAGGGATATCATTGCTGATGTCCGATGGATCTTGGCTGAAAGCAGAGAATAGCAGAAAGATGTTAACTTGTGCTTTATTGACTATGCAAAGGCTTTCAATTGTGTGGATCATGATAAGCTATGGATAACATTGCAAAGTTTGACAATTCCTGAACACTTAATTGTGCTCATGAGGGATCTGTACATGGACCAAGAGATAGTAGTTGTTCCAACAGAACATGGGAACACTGAATGGTTTAAAATTAAGAAAGGTGTGTGACAGGGTTGCATTCTTTCATCATACTTATTCAACCTGTATGCTGAGCAAATTATCTGAGAAGCTGGGTTATATGAAGAAAAACATGACATCAAGTTTGGAGGAAGACTCATTAACAACCTGCGATATGCAGATGATACAACCTTGTTTGCTGAAAGTAAAGAGGACTTAAAATATTTACTGATGAAGATCAAAGACCACAGCCTTTGGTATGGATTGCATCTCAATGTAAAGAAAACAAAAATCCTCACCAATGGACCAATAAACAACATTCTTATCAACAGAGAAAAGATTGAAGTTGTCAAGGACTTCATTCTTCTTAGATCAACTATCAACACTCATGGTAGCAGCAGTCAAGAAATCAAAAGACATATTGCATTAGGCAAATGTGCTGCAAAAGACCTTTTTAAAGTGTCAAAGAGCAAAGATGTCAGCTTGAAGACTAAGGTGCGCCTGAACCAAGCTATGGTATTTTCAATAACCTCATATGCATACAAAAGCTGGACAGTGAATAAGGAAAACCGTAGAAGAATTGATGCTTTTGAGTTATGGTGTTGGAGGAGAATATTGAAAGTGCCATGGGCTGCCAAAAGAGCCAACAGATCTGTGTTGGAAGAAGTGTTGCCAGAGTGCTCCTTGGAGGCCAGGATGGCCAAACTTCGTTTTTCATACTTCGGACATATTGTCAGGAGGGAACAGTCACTGGAGAAGGATATCATGTTTGGTAAGGTGGAGGGTCAGAGAAAAAGAGGAAGACCCCCAGCGAGATGGATTGGCAAAGTGGCAGCATCAATGGGCTCAAGTGTGGCAACAATTGTGAGGTTGGCCCAGGACCAGACAGTGTTTCATTCTGTTGTGTTATGAGTCAGTACAGACTCAATGGCACCTAACAACAACAAGAAGAAAGAAGGAATGGAAACAGGAAGCACAAGGAGGAAATTGGATAAGTGATGTTACATAGTGGTGATAGCAATCAGTGTCAGGAAAAGAAAATGTATATGAATTGTTGAATTTAAAACTGATGATCTGCTCTGTAAAATTTCACTCAAATCACTACAAAAAGCCAAAAATTAGGCAAAAGCCAAAAATAAACTGATGCCTAGAGAGATCAAGTATCCAAGGAGTAAATGGGATGAAGTGATGTTACAGTGAGGAGGAGACAGCAATCAATGAGATGAAATAAAATGTAAAATTGATGATCTGTTCTGTAAGCCTTCACCCAATTCATAATAAAAAGCTTTAAAAAATATATTTACATAGTCTTAGTAAAAGACAGTTTAATTCTATTCTATAGTTGCCATGAATCAGAATGAATTCAGGGCAACAAGTTGGTGCTTTTTAAAAAAATGTTGGATTACATAGTTTTCCATATATGTTACTGCATTTTAGGAGTTTGCAGTCAAAATGGATCAGGAACTCCCTTTAGTTTCATGAAAGATACCCAGGTATTATTCCTCTTCCTTATCTATTTCTCTTCAATTACTGTTAATATTTAAGAAATAGTTCCCTAGCAATAGCTAGCACTATTTGAGGAATTTATAAGTTGAGTTTCACCATGTTCAGAGAGATGCTTCCTTGGCATGGATACTTGCTACCCATTTCTAGAAATTTCTATCTGGCCCCTTTAATCCTCCATGCTTTTCTATTCCAGTAAGAGAATAGAAATTCAGGTTCTACTGATTTCCTGTTTATGCCATAAAAAGCTAATGAGAAACTCACACTGGAATAATCTAACCCTTTCTATTGTCTCCCTTGAATCTGAATTGTGAGAGGCTGTTTGCTAGGGAGACTCTTTCAAATGTAGATCTTTGTGCCTTTTGTATTTCCAACTCTAATCTATGAGAAAGAGTCATAGGAAATGTACCCATTTAGTTGTTTAGCATTAAAACAAAACAAAAAACAACATTCTTCATTCTTCTCATCAGCGAAAAGCAGGAGCCTGAATATTGATATTCTCACACTACATGATCTGAAAATATTAAAACATATATTTTCAGTATAGGGTTAACATAAGAAGAAAAAGATAAGAGTCTATCCTTTCAAAGAGTCTCTGATTTCATTTGGAAATTTAAAAAAAATTTGGGCTCTTGGATTTTCTTCTAAGAAAAGAAGAACATTTTCTTTTTCTTTTGCCTTTTCTAATTTGCCTTTGTGTTCTTGACCTAAGAATTTGTATTTGATTACATTATCAGAGAGAATAATAAACCTAAATTGATGACTGACAGTTGAACAGACTGGGCAGGAATATTTCACCACTGAAATCCTGGACAGATTTCTAAGGGCTCTTTTTAAAAGTGGGTTTCATAAATAGCCAGCACATTGAGGGTTTAATTATGAAATCAGAACGCGGATTCATGGACCCTCTTTTCAAAATCCAACAACCTCTTCATTCTCAGGCTCAGTGTCTTAGAGAGTGCGATCACATGAACTTACCTTGGTTATTTCCCAGTCTTCCTTCAACTTTTCCATGGCAGTTAAGTCCGGAGTAGACTTGGGCATATTTGAGGTGAGCAGGCTAATGAGACAAGTCTCTGTCTCCAGCTTAGCAGATTCAAGCCTGTTTTCCACATCTTTTTGTTTACACCTAAGTGCTGTTATATCATCCTTAATCGTCTTCTGCCCCACTGAAGATGTATTTTGCTTGATGGATTCTGCTAAAGCTTCAATCTCCTCTAATGTACCGTCTTGTAAACTGAGTCTATTCTGTAGTTCCTGTGAGTTGGAGAAAATATTGTCACAAAAAAGTATCTTCATTCAATTGTCACTAGAGTTAACTGAATTTTGTAAATCACAGCAAGCTCTGTTTCACTAAAGGAAAGCATAAAACAAAAACTCAACTACTAGCTCATAACATAAACATGAAAACCTAGGCAAACTCTAACCCAATGCAGTGTCCCTGGTGGAATTCTTGAATTGATTTTGTTAGAGGCTAGAAGTTCACAAGCAATGCAAAAAAACTTTCAGAGTAACATAGGAAGCAATCAATACATTAAATAAATATTTTGTTTAATAGAAAACCTTTTAAACCATCAAAACATTAAATCATAAGTTCCTACTATGTGCAAAGTATTGAAAAGAGTAAGTCACTTGGAAGATGTCTACATGAATCAATTGTTAGTTTTTAACATTGTATTGTAATACTTTTAACTTTAAAAGTTATTGAAGGTGATGAAAAATCAATCTCTCTAGTGTAATATACTGAGTCCTGGTGTGGCGCTGTAGGATAAGCACTGGACTGTAAGGTCAGTTTGAACTGCAAAGTCTGCGGTTCAAATTTACAAGGAGCTCCTTGAAAACCCAAAAACAGACTCGCTATGAGTCAGAACCAACTCTATGGCACTGAACAACAATAGTGTCATATAAAGTAGTGTATAAAGTACTGTGTCCCAGAGTTGGTTCCAACTCATAGTGACCCTGTGCAGGGATTCCGAGACTGCAAATCTTTTTATGACAGTAGTAAGTCTCATCTTTCTCCCAAGATCATTAACCAATGTTTACTAAATGCATGAATGGATAAAACTAAATTGAGAACTCTGGACTCAAAATGAATTTGAGGCAATACAATTACTACTGATGTTCCTATTTACATAGCATAGGTCTTGAAGTTACTAGGTATGATTGTTGTTGTTGTTGTTGCTGTTGTTGTTAAGTGCTGTGGAGTCAGTTCCGACTCAGTGATTCTGTATAGGGTTTCCAAGGAGCAGCTATTAGGTTTGAAGCACTGACCTTGTAGTTCAAACAGACACTGTGGTCTGTGCTTATCCTACAATGCCACACCAGGACTACGTAGGATTTATTAGTCACTGTCCTAATAATTTTTTGGATTTTGGGTCCTAATTAGAGAGTTCTGGGTTGTAAAAACAGTTAATGACCTAGGCTGCTAATTCAAGTCTACCCTGAGGAGCCTTAGAAGAGACCTAGAAATATACTGCTGGAAAATCAGCCATTGGAAATCCTACGAACAGCTCTAACCCTGACATACATGAAATTGATATGAATCAGAGATGACTGGCTCCTAATGGGACTGCACAATAAATCAATGTTCACTCATTCAGCTAACTACCAGTGCTATGCAAATCTTGAAGTCAGAGATGACTAAAATATACTGTTTTCAAGTGTGTATTGTTGTTAAGTGCCTTTGATTCAGTTCCAAATCATAGCAACCCTGGAGCTGTAGGATCAGCACTGGACTGCAAACCCCAAGGTCAGCAGTTCAAACTCACCAGCTATTCCTTGAAAACCCTATATAGCATCACATCACTATGAGTTGGAACAAACTCTCGGCACTTAATAACAACAAATATGGTCTCTATTGGGATAGAAACAAGAGCAGACAATTATAATTTAAAAAATGTTCTATGCTGAGAAATATGCACAGATTATAATCTAAGGCAAAGGAGCCCTGACAGTAAAGTGGGTTACAGGTTGGGCTGCTAACCAATGGGTCCGCAATTTGAATCCACCAGCTATACCACAGGAGAAAGATGAGGCTTTCTGCTCTCATGAACATTTACATCTTGGAAACCCTACACGGATTCACTATGAGTTGGAAACAACTAGGCAGTAACATAACCTATGGCAAGCGGCAAACATTAGTCCAGGCATGGGAAGGTGGCTTGTCAGAAAGGTTTCTGGAGGAGGTAACACCTGAGCTGAGTATTAAAGGATAAAGAGAAGTTAGCCAGGTGACGAAAGGGCAGGAGGAACAAACATAAGTTCCACACTGGAGTCCTGGTGTGGCACTGTGAGATAAAGCACTGGACCGCAAGGTCAGCAATTCAAACTCACCAGCCACTCATTGGAAACCTTATACAGGTTTGCTATGAGTCGGAACTGACTCAACAGCACCTAACAACAGAAGAAATCTAAAAAAAGGTGACAAGGCATACAGGGCTTTAAGGAAATTATAAAATGGATTCAGCCCAGTTGCAACTAACACCTTGAAAACCCAAGGTATTAAAAAAATATATCTATCATGTCTGGAAACTGTTTTAGTACCTGTATTTTCTGCTGTTTTTCCTCGATTGCTCTTTGGTCCACAGGCTTATCAGAGAAAGTTAAAAGTTCCTTGGAGACATTGTCCAATGTGGTATTCAGGTCTGTGACACAAACTTGGTATGAGTGGTGTTCTTGAACATGACCTTCCAATTTCTGCACAGAATCCTAAAATAAAACCATTGACAATTTATAAATTTCTCTCAGAAAATGATTAATTTTTTTTTTATAAATACTTTTTTATGAGGTTGCATCTTGAAACAGGAATATGCCCAAGAACTGTCTAGAATTCTTAAGATTTAACATTTGAGAAATTTTATTGTAAGCGAATGACTTATTGAAATAACATTTGCCGCTTCTATGCTTCTCTGCCTTCATTTTATTTCTGAAAACACTATCATGAGGATGTCAAAACGAAATGACTGCAAATTATATCATCAAATCACAAACATTCATACTAAAGCAGCTTCCTTAATTACTCAAGTATCCACACTTGGGAATGAGACTTTATAAAATCAATCTAACCTCAGATCACTTTCCTAAGTTTCAAACTTCAGAGTTAGTTGCCAGGAAGAAGTGGTCCTAATTCAAGTACTGTGGCTTCTCCAGGATCTTTCCCTGGGACTAATAACAACAACAACAACAACAACAACAATAATACGGTCATATCTGATCAGAAAAGTAAGAATTATTTGTCAGAATGTTCCTTAGAAGTGAGGATTATTTTGTCTCAGGTACTTTGAACATTTTATCAGAAGGGACCACTTGCTCGAGAAGGGCATCAGGCTTGGTAAAGGAGAGGGCCAGAGAAAAAGAATGGACTGATTTAGTGGCTCCAACAAAGAGCTCAAAGATAGGAAAGATTGTGAGCATGGCAAAGATTGTGAGGAGGCAGTCTTTTGTGCTCTTGTATAAGGGAACTTCAAACAGTTTGTGGAAAAATGGAATGAAAAGAAAATGGTATTTTTCCATCAACTTTTGAAGCCCCCTTGTGCACAGGGTCGTTATGAATTGGAACTGATTGGACAGCAGCATCTAATAACAACAACAATATCTATGTCTTTTATCCTATATGGGAACAGGGCTTTCTTTGTTATATTAATCGATCATCTAGACAATGGTTGGGTTCTAAATCTCATCACCTTTGAGTTATAAAAATATCAGGATGGACACAAAGGAACATATAGGAAGAAGAAGAAAACAGCTGGCATAGATGAACTCTTCTTTAAAGACAGACATTTGTGGTATTTGTGTTCTAGCAGTACCAGGTAACTAACACACTATTATAGTACTCAATTTACAGCCAAGCAAATTTATTACTCAGATAATCCTTACATTGAATCTGGCTTCCCATATACTGCAAAGAACTAAAAATGATTTTCTCAAGAGAATACACTCTTAAAAGAAAAGTTGAACATTTTATTTGATGCAGTTCATGTACAGAGACCCTCAAAAAGGGATTCAGATCAGAAGACGAATACAAAATAATATAAATGATTACACTAGAGAGGTAAAAGATGAATAATAGATGGATAGATAACTTTGACACTGCCACTTTCTTAATGATACCTAAAAAAATCTTAATCCTTCTTATTGCTGAAAACAAACTCTGAGGAGAGGAAATAGCACCATCATCAAATTATACAAAATGTGGTCCTCTACTAGACTGGATTAATCTCTTCGTTCTTGAGGATTTAACATCTAAATAGAAACATGACCAATGAAATTGAAAAACTTTTTGGTCTACAGAAAAAGAACAAAAACCAGTTCCATAGGCAAAATGTTCATATACAAAATGAAGACAATCACTGACATTTTCCTTTTGTTCACTTCACCTGTAGTTGTTGAAGGAGACTTTCGTGGAGATGCTTTATTTCCATCCAAGGTTCTTCACTAAAGTTGGGGTTTTTAGTGCACTCCAAGAGGTAATTTCCTTGGGATTTTAACTCCTTTAGCAATGATGTCAAATCTTGAGCTTTCTGAAGGAATTTTTTATAATTTTTTAACTGAGCTTTCTTCTCCTGCAAACCATTTTGTAGCACAAAGCCCGCTTCTTGCTTCTTCCTTAGTTCTGTAAGCATTAACCTCAGAGCCTCCTTACTTTGCAAATACTTCTCTCCTTCTAGCAGAAGTTTTTCTTGATGGCTAAATTTAACAAGATACTTTCTAGGTGAAATGACACTTAACAAAATGAAACGTTATTTTTCATATTATAATGTAACATGCATTATAATAAAAAACAGTAACATAAGCTGATGTATATGACTCCCAGAAACTCTTCTGGCACTCTCAGTTTATAATCAGCACTCAATTTAACTAAGCCTTTAGGACAGAAATCATTTGCAGGATCACTTAAAAACAATTGCTTTTGTTACATAAAATTTGAACTGAGAATACTAATAATTTAAATGATAAACAAGTCCCAATAGTTCCTGTTTTAAATACATAATTATCCTATATTTTACATATCCATGTAATTAAAATAAGCTAAAACTCAGTGCATTGGCCAACTAGCTAGTTTTGTTTTCTATAGTAGCGTAGTGGTTACGAATTGGGCTGCGAAGCTTAAGGTCAGCGGTTCGAAACTACCAGCCGCTCCGCGGGAGAAAGATGAGGCTTTCTACTCCCATAAAGATTTACACCCTCGGAAACCCTGTACAGGGTCGCTATGGATAGGAACCGACTCAACGGCATTTAACAACAACAACATAGACTAAATGAAGCTTTTAATAACTCCTTGCGAAAATGCAAAGGTCAGATTTCCACTGAACATTAACTATATCACTTAAAACATGTGAGATGAATTAAGAATTTTCACAAGGATAATGTAAATCAAGTCAGCCAGCAATTATCAGTGTTTAGACATATAAGAATTGGTTAAAATGTGTAGGAAAGGCATTAAATGACTCTGTAGAGATACCAAGTGATGTACTGAGATTGTTTGGGGAAATGGAGTTTTGGGGGCAGAAGCAGGGGATTGGCTGTGGTTGATCTGTTACAAAGACCCCCCTAGGTGATGTACAAGCTAAACACTGCCACAAGCATGAGAGAATCATTTCATATCTTGTCTGGAGAAATATCCTTCTTCATTTCTGCCTCTGACCTTGCGGATGTCCCTGACATTGCTGACTTCCTCTCCAACAGATATTAAATCCAAACCCAGGAGGCAGACAAACATCCTTGTTATGGCTTCACTGCACAATTAAAAATGAAGCATGCTCTTTACCTTAGATACGTGTTGGCTAACTGGAGTGTGTTGTCCCACTGATTCCTGATATCAGTAAGAGTCTTCTGGGCCATGGGAATTTTGCTGCTCTCAGCCTGCCTCATGATGGTCTGTATTTTAGCGTCCCCTTCAGGCTTCAGTAAAATGATTTCCTGGATTAAATATGAAAAATTGTAAACTTTGGAATAGTACTGAGGAGTATTACATATTTATTTTTGGTTGTAAATTTTATATTGAGATGCTAGCTATGTATTTTAAACAAACCTTTCACTGTTGCATATACTATTTTTGTTATACAAAGTTAGTTCTCAGTCTTAATACTTTTCAGCTTAACCTGAGTTCATTACTGCTCTCCCTTTGATTTTTGCCTACAAGTAAACTCTGTTCTAATAGAGAGCTAGAAAATACTCCGTTCTTCCACTCCAATATTTATGAGAAGGGTTAATGTGCTGGACTGAAAGGTCAGTTTGAACTGTAAAATCAGCAGTTCAATCTCACCAGCTGCTCCTAGGAAACCCTATACAGGGTCTCTATGAGTCAGAACCAACAAGTTAGCAATATAAAGGCTTTTTTTTTTACAGTCCAGACTGGCCTATGGCTTCTCATAGGAAAATGCAGGCTCTCCCAGGTCAGCTCTCATCTCTCTACTATAACATGAATTCCCTTCCTGTGCCCAACAATCAAGTTCTTCTCTTCCCGGAAACACTACTCAACATACCCTGTTTCTAGGAAACATTACTTCATTATGTCTCATTACAATGCTCACTATTCTTCCTGATTTCTTCCTCTGAATCTTTATGTGTTTTTGATTCTCTTGGAGTACCTTTTCAGTGCAGGTGGGGGGTGTGGTGGTGGTGTATGTGTGTGTGTGTTTTTAACCAGCAGTATCTATTTAATTTCCCCTTAGACTGAAAGTGAGCTCAAAGGAGCTGAAGTCTTCTCAATATCTAATAGTCCTCAGCCATCTACTCAGTATCTAACAAGCTTCATGACCCACTCACATCCACTCTGGAAAGAAGTCCTCACCAGCCTGCCCTTAACATTGTTGATATCACTGCTAAAATGAGATATACTGTATTCCTTGCAAACAGTGTGCCGATGTAAGTAATGTGTACACATATCTAACCTGTGGAAATGGCAAAGATATGTAAACATGTTCTAGCTTAGCATATCCACACATCTTGTGACTTTTCCAGAAACTAATTTTGGCCTCATTCACCTTCATTTAGTAGTCTGAAAATGTTACTCTTGATCATATTTGTATGATAAAGGTATAAGCTATTGACAGGAAACCATGGATCAAGTTTGGCTGTACCCAGGTAATATGAAAAAAGAAAACTGGAACTGTGTGTTTGCTCTGGGGCAATCTGCAGCAGGCCTGACAAGGCGCCCAGGTATGTCAAGGCTGAAGAGGGGCAGAGGGGCAGGCAGAGGGGTGGCATGATGGGCTGCCAGGGTGTACAAACTCATGCAATTCCTGGGTGGGGGCCGGCTGCCCTGCTGAAGGCTGTTTCTAAGGCTGAAAAAATGATTTCTTTCTGCACAGCAGAAAACGGTTTGCAGAGCAGGAAAGGAAAGCTGCTGGGAGAGGAGCTTCTTAAAATCGAGGGCAGGCTGGTGAGGGTCTGCTGCATGGGACATGAAATTCGATAAACAGAAAAAAAATTAAAATTAAAGTCAACAACATGCAAAAAATAGTGGTATTGTACACTTAGGAAAATAATATGCAGGAGGTTGCATGGCACACAAAAGTGTATAATGCACAATTTGGGTGAAAATAAGGCATTCTTTTTATATCTGAGCAAAGTCTGACCAGTTGCAGTTCCAATTTTTCATCTTTATTTCAATTTTTCTGCACTCACTGAAGACTGACAACTAGGTATTGCGCTCTCTAAGGCAGTAGATGTACTTTTTCTCTTTCAAAAATCATTAAGACCGTCTTAGATCCATCTCAATCCTTCTCTTTTATAAACTGAGTGATCTGAATTCCTTGAGCCTTTCCACAGATCCTGTTTTCCATTAAGAGACAAATCTTTGCAGCTTTCCTCTAAAACCTTTTCAAAATTATGGTTCACTCAAACTTAGAAATGTAGTTACCTTTATTTTTTGGATTCGTTCTTCAAGTGGCATTTTGCCTTCAGATGAATTCAAAACCATAAGGGATTCTTTGCTCTCTGTTATCCAATGAATTACATCATGAGCAAGATCATTAAAGCTCTGATCCTCAGTAGGATGTAATTTTTCTTCTTCCTCACTTTCACATAATTGTCTCAATAATGTTTGGTATCTATCAAGCAAATGTGTTGATTCAGCTATTATCTCTTCTTCTTCACTAAGCCCATATTCCTTCAAAGAGTTGTTCAACTGGGCTAGAGATGCAAATTGTTCCCTGTGAATTTGAAATATCATTGAATATATACAGGAGATATTACATTATACAGGAAAATAAAGAAATGCATACTCTCCGGAAACACTCTCCACAAAAGATCAGCTGTACCTCTTTCTGTCTATTGCTTGACAAGAAAACTCAATTTTCTCATTTGATTCTTCCAGTTCTTTCCATTTCTCTTCTTGATTAGTCAGCCAATTACTCAGGTTTCTGTGGTCATCCTGGAGCCTGAATGAAAATTACACAAGTAAGAATACAAAATAAGCAAAAAGTATAAAACATGTATATCATGGAATTCTTTTATAATATGCTGGCACTGAAGGGAAGGTTGACCTGAGCCTTCTGACCCAACTAGGTTTGAACTCTGTATACATTTGTTATTATTGAGAAAAAAAAAGTAACTTCTAAATACACCAAAATTTGAATTATTGTAGCCTTTATTATACTATGATTGTATCATAGTAGAACAATGAGCCATAAAAACAAACCAAATTATCATTTATTAAATAATCTGAAGAACTCGCCTAATGTGGTTGGATTCCTAAAGTTTAACCGGACTGAAGGTATCAGAAATTTCAGTTATGAAATGTGTGCACACTGTGCTGTACTGAAGCAGGGCCCATATGAAGAAATTGTTAGACAACATGATTTTTACACAATGCCTGTATTACCTACCTCAGTAGCTGCTGTAAGCTGTCATCAAGCTCCTTTGCTCGTGCCTGGCATATGGACTCCATATTTTCTAATTCAAATTCTTGACTCGTGATCCAACTGCTAAGATCCTTAACATTTGCTTTGGGTAGATGCTTCTTCACCTGATTCAAGACAGTTTCTACTTGCTGTATTTTACTGTTTCTTCCTTCCAGAGTCAAGAAATCCTTAAGAAAAACAAAAAGCCAAATTATATTTTACTGGCAGGTATGTTCTCTGCCATGCACATGATTATTGTCCAATCAATACCTGAAAAGGGCTGTGAATATGTGCCTAAATCCCATGGCAAATGATCAAGAAAGTATTTATATCAGTTCTACAAGTACGGGACATTTGCATTTCTGTCTGATTTTCTGGGAATTACATTAAGCAAAGTAATGTAGTGCTCCAGTGGAGGACAATAGCAGCAAAGTCAGGAGAGCTGCATTTTCCAAACCTAGCTAGGCTCAAGTTCTCCTAAATACTAGCTCCTTTGTGGGTAATCAAATATATATATATATATATATAGTAGGTGGCTGTGTTCTGTGTGCATGTGGTGTGGCACTATAGGATAAGCACTGGACTGCTGACCACAAGGTCGACATCTCAAACTCACTAGCCACTTGAGGAAACACTATATGAGGTTGCTATGAGTTGAAACTGACTCAACAGCACTTAAAAACAACATATACACAACAGATATGATTGTGAACACAACAGAATTAATCACAAAATTAGATAGCATCTATTCTAGAATGGGTCCTGGTGTGGCACTGTACGAAAAGCACTTGAACACAAGGT
>NW_006408585.1:1282107-1296695 GCF_000296735.1 Chrysochloris asiatica
TAGTTAACAAAGCACAGGTAAACATCTTTCTGATATTCTCTGCTTTCAGCCAAATCCATCAGACATCAGCAATTATATCCCTTGTCCCATGGCCTCTTCTGAATCTTGGCGTGAACCTCTAGAAGTTTTATGTAAATGTATGTTTGCAGCCGTTTCTGTATTACCTTTAGTAAAACTGTACTCACATGGGATATCAAAGAGGTTGTCTGATGATTTCCACATTCCATTGGGTCACCTCTCTTTGGAACGGGCACAAATACGGATCTCTTCCAGTCAGTCGACCACATAGTTGCTTCCAAATTTCTTGGCAGAGATGAGTGAGTGCCTCCTATGCCGCCTCACTTTCTTGAAAGATTTCAATTTGTATTCCATCAATTCCTGGTGCCTTGTTCTTTGCCAATTCCTTCAATGCACCTTGGACTTCCTCCTTCAGTAGCATTGGCTCTTAATCATATGCTACCTCTTGAAACGGTTGAACATTAACCATTTCCTTTTGGTACAGTGATTCTGTGTATTCCTTCCATCTTCTTTTAATGCTTTCTGCATGATTCAATAATTTGAGAATTCTTCAGTAATGAAAGTCGAGGCTTGAATTTTTTTCTGCAGTTCCCCCAGCTTGAGAAATACTGAATGTATTAATACCTTCCTTTTTGGTTTTCTGATTCCAGATCTTTACACATTTTGTTGTAATATTTGGCTTTAACTTCTCTAGCTGATCTTTGAAATTTTCTGTTCAGCTCTTGGACCTCCTCATTTCTTCCATTTCTTCCATAGCACTACACAACTACAAAAACATTCTAAAATGGGTATAAAAAGTAGAGCTTATTTAAATATTTAAAGTCATTTGCACATTATACAATGAATGTTTTTTAGTTGGTTTTTAAGTGTTGTCAAGTTGGTTTCAAGTTGGTTTTGACTTTTAGCAACTCTGCATTAGGTTTCCAAGGAGCAGTTGATGGGTTTACAGTGCTGTACTTGTGACCTTTTGGTTCACAATCCTGTGCCGATCCAATAGTGGCAGACCAGGAATTTGCAAAGTCTTGGGGAAAAGCTAGGTGATTTAGAAATGTTATCTTTTCTGCAAGGAAGTAAGACAAAGTGATTATTATCTTTTTAATTTAAATAAATGTCTATGCCTCCAAATTTGTTTTGAAAATTTATAAAGATTATTTTTATTAAAATGTATGTATGAATCTTACAGAAAGTTTTTGCAGCTTTTGTTCCAGACTCTTTTTGGTTCCTGATGAATCAAAACACTCCTTAAGGTTCATTTTAGTGTTGCCAAGCCAATCATTGAAGTTCTTGCAGTGATCTGCAGGAAAAAAGTATGTACATTTTAAAGGGGCTGTGGAAAGAGCTGGATTCATTCAGAGATCCTCATACCTCTTGTCAAAGAGATTTTGAAACTTGCTTCCCACACCCCTGGATAAAGCAGCCTAGAAAAACAGTTATGTTGTACTTTCTACACCAAACCCCCTTTCAGAGCCAGCTGCTACACACCAAGACACTTGGAAAGGCAGTCTGATTGCTGGCATACTCCAGACTCAGTGACCAGTATGAGTGGGCCAAACACTGAGACTCTAAAGACTTTCTTCCATGAAATAAAGATTGGGGACCACAAAGAAATAGATGTTATTTATGTCAGCCATAGATCTGTGAGCTGGAACCCCAGAAGATATGTCTGAGTATTTTTAAAAATATACTCTAAGCAACCAACTCTTGTTAGTCTTAATGTCAGTTTCTGTATTCACAGTACTATAGTCATGCTTCAAGATCCCCAGAAACACAACAGAAAAATCATTGCACTTACCATTCAGTAAATTAGAGAAGTGATCTTGCAAAACACTTTTTTTGGTATTAAATAAATCACTGACACTTTCATATTGCTTCTTTAATTCAGAGAGCTCAGGAGTCAAACAGCCTATTTGATTCTCAAGTAATATCATACTCTGCTTTTGCTGTAGAATTTGCTGTTGTATTTCCTAAATAAAAACAAACAAGCAAACAACCCTAAATCTTAAAGTGGGCTGCTCTACACAGAGCATACTGTATCTTGGTTGTTTTAAAAAGGATCTAGATGACGCCATATTGAGTCGATTTGCTTTTTCTTTGCTGCTAAATTTACAAGGCAATGCAACTTGTTGTTGTTAAGTGTCTTTAAGTCTGTTCTGACTCATAGTGATCCTTTATAGGGTTTTGGAGGAGCAGCTGGTGAGCTTAAACCACCAATCTTGCGGTTCAAACCTACCTTGAGGTCCAACATATTAACCTACAGAGCCACACCAGGACTATAATTACTGTCCATAAGCAATTCAAAGGTGAAAATGCTAACTACACATGAACTGGTTTTCTGAAGTTTCCCAACCATCTCCAACCCCACCTTCTATTCTTGTTGTATTTTGTTGTTGTTAAATGCCCTTGAGTTGGCTATGAGTCATAGCGACCCTGTGTAGAGTTTCTGAGGAACAGCTGGTGGGTTTGAACTGCTGACCTTGTGGTTTGCAATCTAGTTCTGATCCTACAGCACCATATCAGGAGTCCCCCTTCTATTTTCTCTATCTTAGAACAGGTAAAGACCTTGACAAATAAGTGCAATACTAAGGCTGAATCACAGAACAGAGTCTGGTACCTCTAGTTTAGTAAAAATTTCCAAGCTGTCCGAAGGAGACAGGGCATTTAAGAGGGATTCAGTCATCCCAATCTGAGTTTTGGCCTGGTCAAGATCTTCTCTTAGTTCATCTGTGTTGCCACTGAGAGCACTGCGGTTGGATTCACCTGTTAAACTCATTTTTACATGGTCCATTTTGCTCAAAATCGAAGACTCCATCATCTGAAATCATGAAACATATGAAGTACTATAACAAACCTGATTTAATTAGATTTCAAGACTAGGTTGGTAGAAGATAAATTGAGACTTCATTTCACACGGGAATAAATTCTTCTGTATTTGTTGTTCCGCATTATGAATATAACATTTACAAAGTACAAAGAGTAACATGAAAACATTGAAATAAATATCTTTTTGCTTTTCAAGGAGACTAAATTGAATCCTTTCCCCTAAAATAAATTTTAGCCAGTATGACAATTGAGGTGCTATTTCATAGCACTCATTTAAAGATATGTTAAAACATGAAAAAATAAAGACCAGCATTTAATGAATGTTTAGCATAGACACATCCTCATAGTAAACACTTTACATATAATGTAGAGGTTTAAGAAGGTCAAGTAACTTATTAAATATCACAAGAAGTTGGCAGAATCAGAACCTTGTCCACAAAGCCTAACTCCAGAGTTCATATTTAGTTTTCTTTAGATCAACCACCATATACTTTGATCTAAATAAAACTGCAACAAATGTTTTTACAAAACAGAAAATGAAACTTGGGTCAATCTCTCTGTGTAGCCCTGTAGTGACTGAAACAATGGTCTTTGAGCCAAATTCTCCCTTTCTACACCCAAGGACAAGATTCTCATGAGAAAACCCTTGTTATTTTAGATGCAAGCAAACCATCATCTCTATTCCACACAAGAAGCCTGTAAAATAAGTGAAATGAGAATAAAGCTATGCAAAACTACAATATTAATCATTCTTAAAATGGAACACATTTACTAGACTATTCCAAATATTAAAAAATTTAAAACACGTATTGCACAAATTTAATAAAGGTGAATTCAACAATGATTCTAATTTTATTTTAATTTGAATGTTTAGAATTTATGATTTATGAACATAGCAGATATTTCAAAAACAAAAATAAAAGAAAACTTAGATTGGAGAATTTAAGAAATTTTTTCTTACCTGCAACTCAAGAGGTACTTCACTGGTTTGAAGCAGAAATTGTATCTCAGCCACTCTTCTAAAAAATTCTGGAAGTTTTTGTTCTTCAACTTGCAACTCTTCCTAAAACAAAATTTTAAAGATAAATATAATTTTATTTTTTTATTTCCTGATAGTCATGATTACTGTTGTTGATATACAGAAATGAGAAAGCCTTTTAAATTGGATTTTTGGCAGAGTTCCAGTAGTCAGACAAATGTTATGACCAAGTGAGGCATTCTAGCTTTAAGACAGCGATTAAATGTTTGTAAACCCCCTTTGTGACAGACATTTGTTAACCATAAATTAGCTCAGAGTTGATCTTGTTGACTAGATTTCCTAGCTTCCTGAGCAATAACCTCTGGAATTCCCTGAATAACTGAGGGATCTTTATCATTTAAAAACTTAACAAGATTTGTGCAGGTAAATGTCTCCATGACAGACACCACCTAGCAATCCCACAGGGCAAGGTTCAATCAATCATGATCAAATTACTGGGTGATTTTCTGTTCGCCTCCCTTTTTTTTTCTTAACTTCATTGTAACTAGCCTACATTGCACCAATTGGGTTTATCTGTTTACAGAATAACTGCTGAAGTAAATCTTATTATTTAAAAATACTTTGTGTTTTAACAAGACAATATTTAAAGGGGTGAGGTCTATGCCAAAAAGAATGCACATCCTGCCTAGAAGTACTAAATTTCATAAATATGAAAACTGAGCCTTGGAGTCCCATTTTTGTTGTTAAGTGCCTCTGAGTCTGTTCCAATGCATAGAGAAATCCCTGTATAGGATTTCCCCAAGGTTGCTTTTAACTGCTGACCCGGTGGTTCAAATTGACCTTGCGAGTGGGTCCAGTGCTTATCCTACAGCACCACACCAGGACTCCCTGGGAGGCACAAATGGGTTAACAGGGTTTGGATGCTAATCCAAAAATTGGAGGTTTTTCAGATTCAGATCTACTTCTGAAAAAAACCAACCATTCTGATAGATTGTTGTTAAGTGCCATCAAGTCAGTCTGACTCACAGTGACCCAGTATAGGTTTTCCAAGGAGCCATGGGTGAGCTTGAACCACCAACCTTGCAGTCCACAGCACCACACCAGGACTCCATTCTGGTACATTTAAGGTCCCAAAGAGTTTGAATTAACTTGGCAGCAACTCGTTAAATTGGACCACAAATCACACATAAACTGACATATACTTTGGCAGAATTTGGGCCACAGGCTAAAAGTGTATAATCCTTAACTTCATGTATTCAGAGAATGTGCTGTTAGTTCTAATCCATGGGGCAACCCCATGTATACAGAGAACTACTCCATAGGGTTTGCAAGACTGTGACCTTTCAGAAGCAGATTGCCAAGCCTTCCTTACAAGGTGCTCCTGTCTATCTTTCAAGGAGCTCTGGTAGAGTAGGGGTTACGAATCAGGTTGCTAAAGTCAAGGTCGGCAGTTCGAAACTACCAGCTGTTCCATGGGAGAAAAACGAGGCTTTCTTCTCCTGTAATGATTTACACCCTCGAAAACCCTGTGCAGAGTCACTATGAGTTTGAACTGACTCCACCTCCACGGCACATAACAATAACAACATCTTTTTGTTGTTAGGTGCCATAGAGTTGATATTGACTCATAGCAATCCTATGCACAGCAGAACGAAACACTGCCCAATCCTGGGCCAACCTCACTATCTTTCCCAAGCTTGAGCCCACTGATGCTGCCACTTTGTCAATCCATCTGGCTGGGGGTTTTCCTCTTTTTCTCTGACCCTCCACCCTACCAAACATGATATTAATAGTACATTGTTAGACCATTTGAACCACCTGTTAATTGTTAAGTGCCATTTCCGAGTGGCTGGTGAGTTTGAACCACAGACTTTTACAATTGATTTATTTTTTACTTGCTCCAAGAAACCAAATGCAACATTAACAAATGTTAATTTCCACATGGAAATTATGGAAAACCAAATATTTTATCACTGTTAAATTACCTTCAGTCTTTCTGTTTCTTCTTCTGTCAGTGGTAATTCCACCTTTTGAAGGACCTTTTCAATCCATTCATCAATGACATTTTTTAAGCTAAAAAGTTTGTCCCACAAAGCCAGAGCTCGACCGAGATTTTCATAGTAGTCCTCTGTCTTCTCATTTATCTACCATAAATAAAAATCAGAAATTACATATTGAAACATATGTGAAACACTGTTTCATTCATACACCATTTTAAAACCAAATGTTAGTTTATGATTATTAGGTAAATAATTTGCTTTATTCATCAACAAAAGAATTTGCCTTTTATTTATTCAGCTGAGGTGAAAATATAATGCAGACATATCCTTAATTTGTAATTCACAAAAATATCACTACTACTCAACCAAAATAAATATATTACACGTCAGTAACCTTTATGAATGTGCAGTATTTATTTGAAATAAAATGAGTTTATATTTCTTTATTTAAATGATTCTACACCTATTTGCTAGTAGTGCCAGTCATAACATTTGAATATTTTGACAAAAAGCATTTTTGAATTTGGAAATTAAATGAAGATACACATTCAATAAATCAGTTAAAATGTTATAAAGTAGAATTTCAATTCAATTAAATTATCACATACATCAAGCCACCGATCAACAATAATATTAGCCTCTTTTTCAAAAGGTGGTTCTTCAAAGGTTCTCATTTTATTTAGATGAAATTGTAGGTTTTTGCAGATCTGGTTTATCTTGTCCACATTTTCCAGATGCTCATTAAATTCTTCTTTCACAATTTCAATCTGTAAAAAGTATACAGAAAATATTTTTGATACATTGAGAGACAAGCTGACAAGAACAACCAATTTATTATTATTCAGTTAAAAAAAAAACATAATACATAGTTCCTTCTGATATTACTCTTCTTTAAAGTATAGCTTTATTGGTCTACTTTCTCCATGAAAAGTTTATAGAATTATAAACATCTGGTATAATGCAAATCCTCAACCCAATTATCTTCCCACACAGCATGATGAAATATTTATAATGATCTAAAGCCATGTTTCTAGTTCATGTGAAATAACATTCACTCCCCCAAAGCCATCATTTAATGATATAAAAAAATTAGTTCCTAAATTAATCTAACAAGCAATAATCCTTGTACCTAAGAACCTAAGTTCTTGTCTGAATAAAATAATGAAAACCTCCATAATCTTTGATAAAACTTATATTTTAATCTTGCTGTTGTTGTTAAGTGCCATCAAGTCATATGGGTTCCAACCCATAGCAACTCTGTACAGGGTATCTGAGGCTGTAAATCTTTATGGGAGCAGAAAGCTTCATCTTTCTCCCGCGAAGCAGCTGGTAGTTTCGAACTGCTGACTGTAAGGTTTGCAGCCTGATTCGTAACCACTACGCTACCAGAGTTACATGATTCTAAATCCAACATCATTTTTGACACAACAGGTCAAACTTTGCTTTCTCAAAAAATTAATGACCTTAAAATATAAAATAAAACTTGGGTGTTACCTAATGTAATTGTAATGTTTCACTCAATTTACTAATTTCAAACAAGTCCTATAAATGACTAGGTAATTTTTTAAAATAGAGATAACTCATGATCAAAAAGCAAAATGTACACCCTAGGTGAACTACCATTCCAGAAATATGGAGGAGACACACTTTTTCCATTTTCAGACTAAGTGCAACTACGAACACTGAACATTATTTGAAAACAAACATAAGAATACTCTGAAAGGTGGAAAGAGGGTCACTAGCTCCTTAAGAAGGACACAGCAGTGAGCGCCTTGAATTTTCTTTGGGGCTTTAGTATCTCAGACTAGGTGCTAAAGAGATGGCAACCTGGAAACACCATGAAGTACAGACCAAAATAAGCCATGAAAAATATCTGTTCTCTTTAGTCAAAGAAACAGAAACCAGGCAGAAACCACTTAGCAAATAAATGTTCATTAGAGCAAAATACCACACACAGGTTGTGAAACAACTCCCATCTATGATACTGAAACAGACAATGCCACACTCCACCTCAGCAGGCTGGTGTCAGAAAAGACCAAAGAGAGCTGACACATTCATCCCTGCTTGGCAGTAACAAACCCTTGTAGGGTCAGTAAAAGCCACATGGTGGAGGTGGTAGTGGTGGTGTGTTGTGGAGTAGTGCTGACTCATAACAACCCTTCACAGGGTTTCCAAGGTTGTAAATCTTTACGGAAGCAGCAGTAATTAGGCAGCTAGGAGGAATTTGTAAAAGTAAGGAACCGGAGTCCTGGTGTGGTGCAGTGGGTTAATGTGCAGGACTGCAAAGTTGGTTTGAACTGCAAGGTCTGCAGTTCAAGCTCACTAGTCACTACTCAGAAACCCTATACAGCGTCGCTATGGGTTGGAACTGCCTCGGTGGCACTTAACAACAAAAAGTAAGGAACCTGCCTCTCACCCCTTCTCAGTAAACAAGGAGTCCCTATGATGGTTGTCAAGAGAAGCCAAACAGGGATGCTGAAACTCTACTCCCCACTTGGTAGTAATAAGGCAGCATCCAGACTTCCTTTGATGGAGTGGTGTCACAGAAAGCCAGCTACAACACAAGCCAGCACAGGAGACAAAGAAGGACATTATATAATGGATGAAGGATTCATTGAACATGAGGTCATAACTATAATAAACATTTATGCACCTAATCAAAGAATCTCAAAATACATAAATCAGCCCTGGTGTGGTGCTGTGGGTTAATGTGCTAGACTGCAAGCTTAGTTGGAACTATAAGGTTGGTGGTTCAAGCTCACCAGCTGCTCATTAGAAACTCTATATCGCGTCACTATGAGTCAGAACTGACTTAATGGCACTTAACAACAGACCTGAAGAGAGAAAAGGACAATTACACAATTGTTGTTAAGTGCCCTAGAGTCAGTTCGGACTCATAGTGAGCCTGTATAGGGTTTCCAAGGCTGTTACTGATGAAGATCAAAGAACACAGCCTTCGGTATGGATTGCATCTCAAAGTCAAGAAAACAAAAATCCTCACCACTGGACCAATAAACAACAGTCTTATCAAAGGAGAAAAGATTGAAGTTGTCAAGGACTTCATTCTTCTTGGATCAACATCAACGTTCGCGGAAGCAGCAGTCAAGAGATCAGACGACGTATTGCATTAGGCAAATCTGCTGCACAGGAACTTTTTAAAGTGTTGAAAAGCAAAGATGTCACCTTGAGGACTAAGGTGCCCCTGACCCAAGCCATGATATTTTCAATAACCTCATATGGATGCGAAAGCTGGACAGTGAATAAGGAAGATCGTAGAAGAATTGATGCCTTTGAGTTGTGGTGTTGGAGGAGAATACTAAAAGTGCCATGGACTGCCAAAAGAACCAATAGATCTGTTTTGGAAGAAGTGCAGCCAGAGTGCTCCTTGAAGGCCAAGATGGCTAAGCTTCGTCTCTCATACTTTGGACATATTGTCAGGAGGGAACAGTTGCTGGAGAAGGACGTCATGCTGGGTAAGATGGAGGATCAGAGAAAAAGAGGAAGACCCCCAACGAGATGGATCAGCCAAGTGGCATCATTGATGGCGTCAAGTGTGGCAGCAATAGTGAGGTTGGCCCAGGATCGGACATTGTTTCGTTCTGCTGTGCATGGGGTCGCTATGAGTCGGTTCCAACTCGATGGCACCTGACAACAACAACAAATCTTTTGGGGAGCAGAAAGCCTCCTCTTTCTCTCCTGATACAAAAATAGCAGGATATTTTAATACATCATATTCAAGGACAGTCAGAACAACTAGAGGAAAATTCAGTAAAGACACTAACAGCTAAACAACCAACTTGAGCTCATAGACATATATATTAACACTCCACCCAACAATAGCACACTATACATATATTATTCTCCAGTGCACATGAAACACTCTCCAGAAAAGATCGTTACGTTGGGCCGCAAAGTTAACCTCAATAAATAAAAGAAAAAAAATTCCTCTAGGATACCAATTAGAACATGTATTAGAAAATACGCAAAAGACCTAACAGACATTTTTCCAAAAGGTTATAAAAATATATTTAATAAACATATGGGGGGGGAGGTTTACATAAGATCCAAATTTCACAGTTCAATATCTAACATGACAAATTTCCATAGAAAAATCACTCGTTATACCAAAACCAAGGAGGCAGAGAAAGATGACAATCTAGGCAGAAAGGCTGTGTAGGCTCTCTGAAGCAAGGATACGGAAAACCAGACAAGACAGATACAGACAATGGTCCTGGAACTCTGGGCTCCAGAGAACGGCGAGAAAAGTGGATCAAGTACTTATTGGGAGACAGAGTTAAAAATACTTGGAAAGAGACCAGATTACTGATAAGTAGCATCAGCAGCAGCAACAGCAATGGAACTGCCGCATCCATCTATCAAAACCAAACAGATCTCAACCTGAATAAAATAATAAAAAGATGTCAATACCAGAAATCACAGAGTTGTTAAAATTATCTGGAAAAAATTTAAGCTGCCATCATACAATGTTTTAGTTAGTAGTTATAAACTTTTGAAACTAAAAAAAAAAAAAAAGCCTCAGCAAAGAAACAGAAGATTAAAAAGGAGAATCATATGAAAAGATTAGAACTAAAACAATAATAATCAACTAAAACACTCAGTGGGTGAGCTCAACAGTAAAATGGAGGAGATGGAGACAAGAATCCACAAACTTGAAGATAAAACATGGGGGAACAGCCCATCTGAAAAACAGAAAAAACTGGCTTACAAAAAAGTGAAGGTAAACTCAGGAGAGCCCTGTATGACAAAGAAAAATCTAACATTCATATCATCAAGGATGTGCTCTCTGATCTTCATCAGTAAGTGTTTTAAGTCCTCTTCACTTTCAGCAAGCAAGGAATATACTTAGGAATTACAATTAAGGAAAAAACCCAAAAACTGTTGACATACCAACAATCTGATGGATCTCCAAAGAATTATACTAAGTGAAAAAGAGCCAGCAAAACAATCAGTTACATTCTTGAAACAACAACCTTACAGAAATAAGAACAGATCAGTAGTTGCCAGGGGTTAAGGAAGAGGAGAATACTGAAAGTGCCATGGGCTACCAAATAAACCAACAGATCCACTATTTTGGAAGGAGTATAGCCAGAGTGCACCTTGGAGGCCAAGATGGTCAAACTTCATCTCTCATACTTTGGACATACTGTCAGGAAGGACAAGTCACTGGAGAAGGATATGTTTGTTAAGGTGGAGGGTCAGAGAAAAAGAGGAAGACCCCCAATGAGATGGATTGGCCAAGTGGCAACATCGATGGACTCAAGCGTAGCAACAGTAGTGTGGTTGGCCCAGGATTGGGCAGTGTTTCGTTCTGCTGTGCATAAGGTCGCTATGAGTCAGTACGGACTTGATGGCACCTAACAACAACAAGGAGGAGATAGATACAGGAGGGAAGTAAGCACAGCTATAAAAGGGCAAGCTGAAGAAGCCTTGTGGTGATGGAAACATCTGTGTCACAGTCAGTATCCTGCTTGTGATAATGGAACTGCAGCTTTGCAAGATGGCACCACTGGGGAAAACTCAGGAAAGAGCACACAGATCTCTCTGGATTCTTTCTTATAATTACATGAGAGTTTGCAAAAAGCTTAATTAGAAAAGAAAAGCATCTTTTTAAAAAAAACACACAAAACCAAACTGTGGAGGCATCTGTCTCTTGACTCAATTCACACTGATAAATTGGAAGAACTGGGATTCTACCCTAGGTCCTTTTTTCTCATGGTTCAGGACTCTGTATTGGGAATAATTATCTGTTCAAAAAAAGAAGGAAAAACATATGTATATATTTACATCCTAATGATTCTAAATGCACTGAATGTTGACTTTACATTGGCACCAGCTACAAATGAGTGAAGAGGAATGGACAGGAAAGGGTACTTTTTAGCATAGAGAGGAACTGTGGGTTTTGTTCTACAATGAATAGCGGGGGTTAAAATAAAGGAAACATGGCCAACTTTGACATTTTCCAAACTTTAATAGTCCCTTGATATTCCAGTCTTCTAGTTTTACTTTTTCACTTGTGCTTTCATTAAAGAGGATAGAAATTTGGCACCATACCCTAGATAAACATCCAGGTTTCTATGGTTTTGAAGGACAAAAGTTCCCAGTGGTATCATACTTCAACCACTAGGGCAAAGTATCATGAAGATATATAATATTCTACAGCAATTGACTGTTTCTCCAGAACCTAAGTCATCACAAAATTCCTAGAAAGTTATATTAACATCAAGGGGAAACTTACAAATCAGTACCAAAATGTACTTATGCCAGAGAGCTTTAAAAAAAAAAAAATTCCAAGGAAAGGAACACTAACACATTAGAACTGTTATATCCACACATATAATTACAATTCCAGCCAATTTATAAAGTGCCCATATGCTAAATATGTACAAAATTCCAAATAGCAAAAATAAGCTTGCACTTTTATACATTTTTACAGATAGTTGTTGCTGTTAAATGCCTTCGAGTGGGTTCTGACTCATAGCGACCCTATCTAGGGTTTTCAAGGCATCACATCTTTATGGGAGTAGAAAGGCTCATCTTTCACTCCCAGAGTGGCTACCGGGCTCGAACTGTGGACCTTGTGGTTTGCAGTCCAGTGCTGATCACATGGAGCCATGGAACTCCAAAAGGGTGCCATTCTGTTTATTTTTAAAAAGCACACTTGTGAGCATGCCTCTACAGTTGAAGAAAGGGCATGGACAGAAGCAAGTTAACCAAATTTTACACTTCTGCCATGCAAAAGTTAACCAAATTTTACACTTCATGCAATGATTGAGACATGACTTTTTGGTTAGATAGACCTGGGTTTAAAGAAATGATTCTACAACTTATTAGCCAGGCAGTCTTGGGAAAGTTAGTTAATCTCTGTTTCTTTTAGTTTTCTTTTCACAGAAAGAAGTTGTGAATCTTTCCAGATCCCAAGTCATAATTTCCATGTGCAGGACCAATATACATGGAAATCTGGACCCAGGGAATGGCTTTTCCTTCCAGCTCTGTGAGATTTCCTTTTGATTCAATGGGGAAGATAAGTTCTAGCTCTCTGGAGACCAGCGCTTTGCCCCAACCTTCTCTTGCCTGCTCACCTTTGCTGAAGAACCCAGGCACACATGCAGACCAACAGAGGAGAGGGAGACATAAAGGGAGCGACTGTCCCTGGGGGCTCCTTATCCTCAATTGCCTTTACCAGGTTATTGCCAATGAAGAGGCAATATCTATCCAGAGACATAAAGAGCTTGTCTATATTTTGAGTGGGCCACAAGACCCCACTCATCTTTTACCAGAGAACTTGCTAGGGGTATTAGGGGCTCATAAAATAATAATTAAGCAGTGTCATTTGGTCTTATTCTTTAAGTACATACCTACCTTGACTATCTCATTGCAAAGCTGAAATGTTGGTAGGGTAGGATTGAGACTCTTTGTTCCCATTCAGAAACCCTCTATGGGGTTTCTGATGAGCGGCTCATGGGTTTGAACCACTGACATTGTGGTTAGCAGTCCAGTGCTTATCTACAGCACCACACCAGGACTCCTATAGTTAGTTATTCCCCAAACTCTGTAAGCCTCAGTTTTCTCACGGGTATAAAAGAAATACTACTACTATCACTGCAAGGCAACTGTAAGAATGAAATCATACAATATGCCAAGTATGCAGCAGACAATGACCCAGCAGAAGTTATCATCATAATCTTATTATTATTTAAGAACCTCAAACTCACATGATAATCCTATTTGGAATAAAACCAGTGTGTCTAGCTTCAGGATGTTCTGGCTTCAATGGTAATATTTATTCAGGGATAGCGTGTATGGTTAGATTAGTGAAGAAAGAAGGAAATCAGTAAATCTGCAAAGTGATGCAATGCATACTTTTGGTATTAAACATTTTCCTTATCTATTATTATTTTCTCCACCACTCGTCTGTCAGTTTGTTGTACTGTGGTGGCTTGTGAGTTGCTGTGATTCTGAAAGCTATGCAACCAGTATTTTTAATGCCAGCAGGGTCACCCAGGGTGGACAGGTTTCAGATGAGCTTCCAGATGAAGACAGTCTAGGAAGAAGGAGTGAAGAACTACTTCTGAATATTTACAGGAAAGCCCTGTAGGTGCATGGATATTATCCCATCACAGACAGCGTTGTACCTCATGACTGATCTGGATATGTTCTTTTTGACAGTGAATGCAACACAATTCCTATTCAATTTGTCATTTCTGGCATAGTAAATCATGTGGTCATTACACTCAAAATGGCCAATACCAGGCAGCTCACTAATGCCTAAGATATCGATGTTTATGTGCTCCATTTCATTTTTGACAACTTCCAATTTTCCCAGATTCATACTTTGTACAGTCCATGTTTGGATTTTCAGTGGCTGTTTACAGCTGTTTCTCTTCATTTTGAGTTGAGCCCCATCAGCAAATGAAGGTACCGCGGGCTTTTCTTCCACGGGCTTTACTCCATTCAAGGACCTCTGGTAGCATAGAGGTTACGAATCGGGCTGTGAACCTCAAGGTCGGCAGTTCGAACTACCAGCTGTTTTGTAGGAGAAAGATGAGTCTTTCTGCTCCCGTAAAGAGTTACAGCCTCGGAAACCCTATATAGGGTCACTAAAAGTCAGAACCTACTCCACAGCATGTAACAACAACAACAAGAGGGAAGCCCAGGTAATACCACTATTATTCAAATTTATGCACCAACCACTAAAGCCAGTGAGGATGAAATACAAGAAGTCTACCAACTTCTTCAATCTAAAATTGATC
>NW_006408585.1:1298430-1345040 GCF_000296735.1 Chrysochloris asiatica
TTCTTGGATCAACTATCAACACTCATGGAAGCAGCAGTCAAGAAATCAAAGGACGTATTGCATTAGGCAAATCTGTTGCACAAGACCTTTTTAAAGTGTTGAAGAGCAAAAATGACAGCTTAAGGACTAAGGTTCACCTTACCCAAGCCATGGTATTTTCAATAACCTCATATGCGTGCAAAAGCTGGACAGTGAATAAGGAAGACCGTAGAAGAATTGATACTTTTGAGTTACAGTGTTGGAGGAGAATATTGCAAGTGCCATGGGCTGCCAAAAGAACCAACAGATTTGTTTTGAAGAAGTGCAGCCAGAGTGCTCCTTGGAGCCAAGATGGCCAAACTTTGTCTCTCATACTTCGGACATATTGTCAGGAGGGACCAGTCACTGGAGAAGGATATCATGTTTGGTAAAGTCAGAGAAAAAGAGGAAGACCCCCAACTAGATGGATTCGCCAAATGGCAGTATTGATGGACTCAAGTGTGGCAAACAGCAGTAGTGAGGTTGGCCCAGGATCAGGCAGTGTTTCGGTCTACTGTACAAACAGTTGCTATGAGTCGGTACTGACTCGATGACACCTAACAATAACAACAAGGATTATTTCCTGAGAATAGATTCCTAATGTAAAAGATTGAGTCAAATGTTAGAATGTTTTTCAAGGATCTTGAATCATACTGCTAAACTATTTCTCAAAAGAAATTGTTGTTAGGTACCATCAAGTGGATACAGATTCATAGTGCCCCTATGTACAGCAGAAGAAACACTATCACACACACATACACACACACACACACACATGTATATAGATATATATACATACACACATATATATGTATGTATACTTAAACAAATTGAAAATACATTTCTTTTATACATTTTATTCATTAGGTTCTCTGTTTTTCTAATTTCTATCAATTCTCTATGTATTAATGCAAACTTTACTCTATCATACTTTCTGGAAATATTTAAGTCTATAGAATTATTTAAAATAGTAAGAAGCTTAAAGTATATTGTAATCATAACTTTCTTCTCTGGGTTATGCTTAAGTGAACTATGTTATTATTATATATTATATAGTCATTCAAATTATGTATATACTAGGCATATAATTTACTAAAAGCCTACATTCTTTTATATATCCCTGGTGAATTTATAATCAAAATATGCTGATGTAAGTATTCACATAATTTCCTAAGGAGCTACAGGATGCTTTTGCCCCAGTGACAAAGAAGAGGATGAGCCATTCGTTTGTGCCCAAATGCCAATATCATTAATTATATAAATACCAGTTTCTATACTTTTAAGTGTATACTCATTCTATTTTTGTAAATCACATAAACTTGTCTAAAACTAATTATTAAAAAAAGGAAAAGACATTTTCTTTACTATTTTGACATATGGCTTAACAGTTATCTTCCAAGGACTACTGTTAAGCTAGTTATTTGGATTTGGGTGTGTTTTTTTTTTAATGTGAAAAAATATTTTTATACTGAATGTGTATGTTTCTTCTAATTAATAGTATATTAATTAAAACATACAACTGTGTTTTCATGTTCTGTATTAAAAACAAGAATGTTGTCTTTACAATTGATGGAGTTTTAGACTTAATGTAATATGGTATATTTGGGGGAGGCTGACTTTGCACATCAGATTGATGGCAAAGACTTATGTCTATGACTGAACAGATCTTCATATAATTAGATAACCAGAACTGAGTATTTACTTAATGGTAGAAATGTTTTTGAAAGCATTTACCCCTTGCATAAAAGTTCAATAGTTAATAATTGTTTCAAACTGAATTCAAATTAGTATATAAAATCCTTTTCTTTTACACATGTCCAAATATACAGAAAATGGTTATGATACTAAATGCATAACAAAAAACTCAAAGCTCTCTCTGTGTGTATGTGAGTTACTGGGTCATGCAAACAGTTAATGCATTTGGTCGATAACCAAAAGGATTGGAAGTTTGGATCTATCCAGAAGCATCTTGGAAGAAAGTCCTGACAATCTACTTCCAAACACTAATCCTTTGAAAACTCTGTAGAGCACAGTTTCACTCTGACATACATTAAGTTGCCCTGAATTGGAATCAACTTGACAGCAACTGGTTTGGTCTACATGAAGGATCGTCAAAAAGTTTATTGAAAAATTCCATTATCTTTTAATTTATTAGACTCATAGGTTAGAAGATGCAATATTTTAAAGATGACAATTTTTCGAATTGTTCTATAAATTAAATACAACCCTAATGAAAAGTTAGGAGTCCTGGTATAGCGCTGTGGGTTCATGCGTCAGACTGCAAAGCTGTTTGAACTGCAAGGTCAGTGGTTCAAGCTCACCAGAAGCTCCTTGGAAACCCTATACAGGGTCGCAACAGATTGGAACTGACTTGATGGCACTTAACAACAACAACTGTAACCAAAGTACAACTACAGAGTAGTGGGAAGCCATGTGTGAGCACCAGCGAACAGGGCTTGTCTGGGCAGGGCATCATGACCCACATTTACTGAGGTGTTGCTGAAGGCCCCAGAACTCTGCTGGGCCCTTTACAGATGCCAGTTCACACAATCAGGGATGACTTTTCACTACTAACAGGATCCTCCTTAGTAAGGCTAAGGAAGGACTCCAGAATGGAGGACTAACATAAACAAAGAAGAGCCTCAAAACGAGAGGAACTAGAAAGAACATAGCAGATACCCTGGTTCTGAAAAAAAGAAAGACTGTCAGATGGGAAACTGGTATTAGAGGCACAACAGAAGGGTAGCTGTGTGTCCTGAGACACAACGTGGAGGTCATCTTTGGAGATCAAACACACTGGATTCTCTGAAAGGGATCAACCCAACCCCACAGCCATCAAATAAACACTGACTCATAGCAACCCTATCTGTATAGGGCAGAGTAGCACTGCTCCTTAGGGTTTCTCAGACTGCATCTTTATAGGAACAAACAACCTCATCATTCTCGCTTAGACTGGCCATTGGGTTTGAACCGTCAACCATGTGGTTAGCAGCCCAATGCTTAGCTTACAATGCCTCCAAGGCTTCTTGAGATGGGAACCAAAGTTCCCTGGAATGAAAACCAGATGAGTACAGATGCTGAGACCAGGCAAACCTAGATGCTGCCTCTGCCAGATGGAACCAGACTGAGTGCTCCAACTGACTGTTCTAGAGATCGCTAGCCTTCCTCAACGAAGTCTGACACAAAACCAGGTACACAGACTAGCACATTCTGTACAACTGGCCTCCAACAGGCGCTCTTTCTGGTTGGTCAGAGCTGAGAAAGTGGCTCCCAAACCACTAGTCATACTGTACTGGCTGGGTCTGGACCATAAGTGCCACTTCAGCTTCAGAAATAGAAGCGAGGTTAATAAATACAAAGAGTTCTACTCGATATTAGATAAAGTCCAGATATTAGATAAAGACTACTGTTGTTGTTAACTGACCCATAGCGACTCTGTATAGGGCTTCCAAGGAGCGACTGGTGAGCTTCAACTGCTGACCTTGCAGTTCAAACTAACTTTACAGTGCAGCACATTAACTCACAGCACCACACCAGGATAAAGTCTGGTGTGGAGCTGGAGGATAAGCACTTGACTGCAATGTCAGTTTGAACTGTAAATCTGGCAGTTCGAATCTATCAGCCACTCCTCAGAAACCCTATACAGGGTGGAGTCAGAACTGACTTGACAGCACTTAAAAACAAAGAGGCAAATTGCTTGTAAGGATCTCATCTATTTAAGATGTTGCTCTCAGCAACTAGGAAGCCTGACAAACTTGTTAAGACAACCAGGTTTAAATAACTACATTTCACATGTGCTTTTGACTCTTTGACAGCACCTTCGCTAGCACTCACAAGAACAAGGCGGAAAACAACTTTCTTGTATAGTCACATAGTGTAGTGTATTCTTTTGATTATAGAACCATACTTCTGCTACTTGCACATAAAACCAGAGAAAACAATGACACCTAGTGTCCAAAAAATGTTATTCTTAGACAATATGTAGCTATGGTTGGTAAGACTATGAAGGCAGATGGACCAAATTACAGTTCAGCTTACACATCTTTACAGAAAGTGAATAAATAAAAAGGTAATTTTTCCTAAATCCACAAACAGAGGAATTTTTCCTACTGTTGTCATTCTCTCCAGCCTGGTGTGAACTTGCAAGTTCCTTTTACAGAAAGGTTCAGGCTGTTACAAGCTTACATATGCAGCAGCAGGGGTGACCCCAGTTTAGCAGACGAACATCCCAAGAACCAAAATCCAATGTGAAAATAACCCAGCATCAACTTGGGAACTAAGTTTTCAAGTCCTGTTAATAAATTCAACAAATCCTTAGGTACCTGGTTGAAACTGAGTCACAAGTAACTTCTTTTAAATCAAGTTTTGAACATGACCCCATTTAAAATAGCCTCTCTGCTGCCATGTTACATCTTACAAGTGAGCCCCCTGTATAGAATTTCCTTTTGGAACTTGGACTCACCGCTGTTACCCTTTTCTTCAGGTTCTCCTTTCCCATGTACGACGCCTGAAGTGAGAGGACATTCTCTTCTTTTTGAATCAAAGTTGTTAAGATATTTTTTAAATTCTGGTATTGCTTTAACAGCTCCAAAACTCTTTCACACTGCTCAAGGCTACAAAGAGAAATAATGTAAAGCAGAATTAAATGTCTGAAAATAAAACCATTCTTTTGCTTTGTAAGCACCCGATAAGCAATTACTAGTAAGTTACAGAAATTGTTTATGATGTTTTTTTCAAGTAAATCTAAGAATGAGGGGATAGGTATTTGTTTAACAAATAGATAGTTTAAATCATCACTGGATTAATATTTTTACCAGGTCAACATTAAAACCACTTTATATAAGTTCTAGAGGGAAACCCAGTAAGGAATTAGCATGTGTTTCATTATTAACTAAATGGACAACTTGGAACACAGTGTTTACCAAGCATTATTTTTGGAGGACATCATGTTTGGTGAAGTAGAGGGCTGGCAAGGGTGAGGGAGACCCTCAGTGAGATGACTGGTACAATTAGCACAACACTGACCGCAAACACACTGGCAACTCTGGAAACGAAACACACGAGGCAACATTGAGTTCTATTGTAACATTCAGTTCTAAGGTCACCATGTGTTGAGGTTGCTCAACAGCAGCTATCAACAATTTTTCTATTCATTCAAAATGGAGCTTTTTTGAAAAAGTAAAGCAGTAGAGATAAAGTGGCATCTCTCTTTTTTTTTTTTAAAGTTATGGCTGGTCACTAATTTGACACGGGACCTTGAATAAATTACTTTAGCATCTTTGAATCTCAATTCTTCTGTAAAATTAGAGTTGTTGTTGTTGTTAAGTGCTGTCGAGTCGTTTCCGACCCATAGCGACCCTGTACAGGGTTTCCGAGGCGGTAAGTCTTTACGGGAGCAGAATGCCTCATCTTTCTCCCACAGAACAGCTGGTAGTTTTGAACTGCTGGCCTTAAGGTTCGCAGCCCGATTCAAATACTGCAGGTAGGTGTTATCCTAACTACTATAAACTCTGGGTTCCAGTAGGAAAGAGGAGATACACTCAGGTGGAATTCTGAAGAGAATATAGTCAAAGGACCACAGACAGAGGTGTTGTCAGAGTTAAGGGAAACCACCAGGGATGCGGAGGTACCAGGGAATATAGCCATAGCAAGAATATTGTATCATTCACCCTCCAGGGGCAAGGGCAGAAAGTGCCCTGAGCCCTGGAAGAAGGCACGATCACAGGACAAAGGGGAAGAACATCCTGACTGCTCTCTCTGTTTGCCCTGAATCTCCTACTAGTACCTTCCAGTTCTTAACTGAATTGGAAACGTTGGCCTGGGGGGTGCAGTTTGTAGGGATCAGCCCTCTCCACCACACCCCGGACCCAGACAGGGACTCAGCAGAAGAGGGCATAAGAGGAGAATACGCACAGTTGCCAACTGGGACTGACAGTCAATGGCTTTCACACAATTAAGAAAAATTAGTAGGCTTTGCTCAGGCACTGTAGGCAAGACTACAGTGAATTGGATAATTATTGGCTAGAGTAATCAAGTGGATCTAAGCTAGATCCACTTATCTTCTGGGGGCTCTAGGAGAGACTCTGGTTCCTTGCCTTTCACGGTGCTAGAGGCCATATATCTTGGCTCTTGGTCCTTTCTTCCAGTTTTCAAACTGGCAGCATAGCATCTTCAAATCTCTGTCTCTGATCTCTGCTTCTATCCTCATCTGACTTTGACCCTCCTACCTCTTCTTTGTAAGGACCCTTTGGATAACTCAGGAACCAGACTCTCTCCTAGAGGCCCCAGAAGATAAGTGGATCTAGCTTAGATTTTAGGATTTGGGATCTCCAGAATTGGAAGCTGATAAATCTGTGTTATTATTAAGGCATTAAACCTACAGTAATTTGTCACAAAACAAATATAGGTGGGATACTGGTAATTAGGAATACAGTGTATATTTGTTATCCCTAGTAGACAACCTGTTTGGTGTCTTCCAGCTATAATCTGTGCTTTAGGTGAGCTTCCAGTCTAACTCTTATGACTTTAGGTCCAAGGGATATTTTGTTAACATAAAAATTTCAAAAACTTTGTTGGTTACAGACAATTTTTTCAGATTTGGGAGGAATTGTGTGCATTACCATTCAGTGACTGAAGCCTTTGTATTCTCCCACAAAAGCACTGTACTTTGGCACTGCTGACTCAAAGTTTTTTCTCTGACATCTTCGAATTGTGGAAGAGAATTAGCCATTTCTTGCAAGTGTTTCTTCTCTTCTTCATATTCATCTAGCTCCTTTTCTGCTCTGATCAGCAATTTTTTCCTAGATGATGGGAGAAAAGTTGATAGCCAATGATTACCCAATTCAATTCTATGAAATATGGATAATTTGAGGAACACACTAACTTTAATTTATCTCATGAGGTTTGTGTCAAAATTACACATTTCTGGGACAAAGTTCAGGAGGTTTCTTGCATTTCTGCAATATCAATTTGATGTTTCAAATGTAAAAACTATACAAAACCATGAGGAGTAATACTCTGTGATGAACACACTTGTAAAGGATGTGTACACACAAATGAAAACATGTGGCAGGCAAAGATAGTACATGAGTATACATGCATGTACCATTTTGATATGGAGAGAAAGAAAAGGGATGGATGTGTTGCAAGGCTCTGAAGAGAGGGTGAAGAGGTGGCAAGAGGAAGGGAAAGAGTAAGGGAAAAGCTGGCACTTCTCTGTGGATGAAAAGCTTTTCCATCAGTAACCAGTAAGAAAGTGTAAAACGAAACCACAATGAGATAGCAGTAGAATGGTAATGATTTAAAAAATGGAAAACAGATGTTGGCAAGGTTGTGGAGAAACAGGAGCTCTCATCCACTGCTGGTGGGAATGGGGAATGGAACATCTACTGTGAAAGACAATTTGGCAGTTTCTCAATACAGGCAGTCCCCGGGTTACAAACAATGGATTTACAGACAACTTGTACTTTTCCTTTCATGCTATCTAAATTCACCTTCACTTTGAACCAACTCCTACTTGCAACACATTTTGCATAGCAATCACCTTACTTGCTGTACATGCAGCTTTCAAATTACTGAAAAGGCTTTTTTAAAAAAGTTCTTTTTCTTATAGTAAAGTAAGACCCATAAGCACCTAGTCTGATTATTTAGTTTCAAATTCAATGGAAAGACTTACTGAGGCTTAGGAATGAATCTCGTTCGTAACCTGGGGACTGCTTGCACATTGAACATCGAATAAAATATGACCCAGCAATCCCAATTTTAGATATAAGCCTGGAAGAAGTGAAAGCAGAATGCAAACAGAATACACCAGTGTTCATTTTTCACAAGCACTTTTCACAATAGCCAAGATGTAGAACCAACCGCAATGTCCATCAATAGATGAATTGATAAACAACACACGGTATATACATACAATGGACTGCTATTCAGCCATGAAGATAAATGAAGCCCTGATACAAGGCACAATATGAATGGGCTTTGAAAACACTATGCTAAAGTCAAGAGATGACAAATACTGCATGTTTTCATTTATATGAAAGAAACAAATGCATAGAAACACCTAAGATTACCAGTGGTTACCAAGGGTATGGGGAAGGGGAGAAGGGGGATGTTTTGCTTAGGGGCACTGAGCTTATGTAAATGGAAGGAACTAACTTGTGCAAGGACAGTGATAATGGTTGTACAACACAAAGAACAAAATAAATGTTACTGAATTAAACATGTAGAAATTGTTGAAGTGGCCAAGGTTTCATTGTACATCTTTTCACCTCAATGAAAAAAATCTTTCTCTTCTCAAAAAGGATGCATTTGAACTAAGAATATTAACCTGCAAACAAATCCCAAGAGGATTAACTCTATTACCTGAGTCTCACTTCCTAGTTCTAGTTCCTTTCCTCCAAGTCTCTTTTGAACCCAAAAGCTTTCACAACCTACCACTCCAGCAAAACTGCTCTTCAAGGTCTCCATTAACTGCGACTCCATTAAATCCATGCTTAATTCTCAATCTTCACGTTACTCAATAAGCAGCAGTATGTGGCACAGCTGTTCACTTCCTTGAAACACCTTGACTTGGCCTCCAGAACTCGCTCGACTTGCTTCTTAAGGCAATGGCTGCTCCTCGGCATCTCTGGCTGGTTTCGCTTCATCTCTCTGGTCTATCAAGCGTGAGTGCTTGGAGTTTACACCTTAGGTCTCTTTTTTCTACCTATATATTCACTCACTCACTTGACAAGCTCATCTATTCTCACAACTTCAAATAACATTCTAAAATTTATATTTCTAGACTTCTCGCCTGACTCTAGGTGCCACCTATTTTGAACAGTGTTGTTGATACTGATTATTTGAATATCAAATAAGTATTTTAAACCTATCATTTCTACAACCAAGTACCCTTCACCTTTCTTTTAATATCTGGTCAACTTTCATCTTTCTCGCCTCAGTAAATGCCAACTGCATGCTTCTAGTTATTCAGGTCACATCACTGGAATCATCTTTGATCCCTCTATTTGTTTTATACACAATGTCCAGTGTATCAACAAATTTTGCAGACTCTTATCTTTCAAATGTATACAGACTATAAACCCTTTTTTCCAACCTTACCACGGGTCCATGCCACCATCATTCCATACCCGCAGCAGGTCACACTGTCTTCCTGCATATGCCCTGGCCTCATACAACCTATTTCCAACACATCCACCAGAAAGAGAGCCTGTTACAATGAGAGCCAAATATTTTGTTTCTGCTCAGAACCCTCTAATGATGCCCCACCACATTGAAAGAAAAAGCCAGGGTCATCCTATAACCTGCAATTTCCCCCCCCCCCCCCATTACTGCTCTTCTCTTCTCTGCTTCAGCCTCTATACTCCGTCACATACACCAGGACCATTACACAACAGGTCTTTGTACTTGCTGTTCCCTCTGCCTGGAAGGCTCTTTCTACCCAAGTAATCACATGACTTGCTCTCTCATCTTATTTTACCATTTGTTGTTGTTAAGTGCTGTCAAGTTGGTGCCAACTCACAGCAACCCTGTATAGGGTTTCCAAGGAGCAGCTCTTGAGTTTGAACCACAGACCTTGTGATTCACAGTCCAGTGCTCAGTGCCACACCAGGAATCCTTACTTATAGTCTCTGACGATACAATTTGAAACTGCGAACCCATCTTTTCAATCTCTCTCCCACTTCCTACCTTAATTTCTCTACACAGCTTTTTACCAACACCAAATATAGTGTTATCTCCACTATATTATAAGGCTCAGAAAATTTTTTTCCTATTTTGTTAACTGCTTATTTTCAATACCTAAAAGAGTGCCTGGCACACAGCCGACAGTCAATACACACTTGCTCTGTTAATAACCAGATTAATAATGAAATCATTTTATCATTTACAAACTTATGAGAACTCTTCAAAAAATTTCATGGAAAGATTCCTTTTTTTTTTTTAAAGCTTTTATTGTGAATGGAGAGACAGTTACATGGGAGAACTGGGTTTTGCACTCATCCTATATTTCGTTTCATTGCAATGACTACATTCCCCTCCCCTCATTCAACGGTATTTCCATTTCTTCTTCTTTTTTTAAATGTGCACAAAAACACTCAGGAATATATAATCTGTAAAACCTGCCTCCTGGCCACCAGCACACAGTCTTTCTCTTTCCATGAGTCTAGAGTCTTTAGCTGCTCTATCTCTCCATGTCACCATCTCTGTTGTAACTGCTTAATTCCATGATCTTTTCTTTCAATTTCTCCACTAACTTTTTGAAGCACTATAGTCTTTCACTTACAAATTCATATATAATTTATTACTTGTTATTTGTTGCTGCTGTTGTTAAGTACTGTCGAGTTAGTTCCAACTCTTAGTGACCCTGAATAAGGTTTCTGACACTGTTTTGTCTTTGTGTAACAGAAAGCCTCATCTTTTTCCCATATTGTGGGTGGTGGGCTTAAACCACCGATCTTGTCCAGTGGTTACCCTACAGAGCCACCACGCTCCCGCTTGTTATTTATAAACCTATCATTAAACTAACTCAACAGCAATTAATAGCAACAATTAAAATTTGCTAGGATTAAATTAATAATTTACCACTTCATTAAAAACAGAGGCACTTTAGGAATGAAAACTTCTTTAAGATTGAGGGTATAGAGAACCATCTGCAAATTTTCTGTAAATCAAAAATTCAAAAATTTTTTAAAAAACATTTTAAAAGGAGTGAAACAAGTAGAAAGTATTTGTTTCATCTAACGCATATGTGAATATGTAAATGATCTGGGTGGAAATGAACAGAAACAATTCTTACCTTTGTTTTATAGCTGGAATAGTTGGATCCTTAAGACCAATTTTACTAATTTGATTCTGCACATCTTGAACATTTTTAAGGAGTTCATTGTTTTTGAATATGCAAATCTCTAGCAATTTGTTTTCCTCAGAGAGTTCCTCATGTAGACCAAACTTTGTTGACAAAACATCAGTAAGCTTTTCACAGGAGGTGTGTTCCCCCTGCTCAGCATCTTTAAAGCTTAGATGAAGCATCTTCAAATGTTTATCCAAACGTCTAGCCTTATCTTTCATCAGATGAATTTTTCCCTCTGTGTTTTCTGTTGTCAAAGTATTTTCTGGCAATACTTGTGTATCTGAAGCTGAAAGCTCTGTACTAAGTTCAATGGAAAGTTCAGCTGTTCTTAGTGAAGCCAAAAACTCTTCCAGATTTCTTAGGGCCTCTTCGCTGCTCTGAACCTTGTGGCTCATTTCTTCAAGTTGTTCTATGCATTTCAGTATAAGATACTGAGTTGCATGTAGGTCAGATTTGTGTAATTCTTTGAATGCAAAATTGCCCGACTTTTCCCAGTTGTTAAGTATTTCAATCTGTTTCGCTATGGATTCTTGGATGTTCTAAAATAAATGCAAGAAAAGCTGAAAAGACTGAGCAGAAAAAAACATTAGGCTGTACCCAAAACTATCCCCAAATTAAATGTCTAGGATTGAACTGAGAAATTCTCCTGAGTTTCACCGAAGCTGGCAGCTCTGACAGAAGTAAGATGTTAATAACAACTGAGCAGTCTCAGCTGTTTCATTACCAGATCCCCTTTCTGAAGTCTCAAATCCAAAAGCAAAACACACGTATAAATCTGTTCCTTCATGGCAAATAACTAGAGACTTAACAGCTAAGAGATATGTTTTACAACCTAGTAAAAATAAATTCTAAGTATTTTTTATTTAACATGGGTTTTCAATAAGTAAACAGTGGAGTGTTCTTGCCAATTTAAGCAAATTAGTTTAGCAAGGTATTTAGGAATTTATTTATTGGAAAACGTGTTTATAATCAAGACTTCATTTTGAATGAAAAGAACCCCCCTTTTTTTTTTTAATTCTAGAGTACTTACCTCCAAATTTGCAAGGAATTAAAGAGTTGAGATTAAATGCCAAATCTGTTGAAGTCTAATATGAAGGTTTATTGAAGACTTTACTGTCATGGCCTTATATTCTACAGATAAACTATTGATACATAATGAAAAATCCATAAACACTTACAAATCTGTGAATAATGACTATTCTGTAAATACACTGTAAGAACTTGAGTTTACCTTCAGGTTTTGATTAATGCTATTAGCATCAGTCAGATGAAATTCCTGAATGGTCATTTCATGGAGGAACAAGTCCGAGTCGCAGAGAAGAAGTGATTCCTTCTCTAGTGGTAACACAATCCGCAGTGCTGTCTCTAAAGACTCCACTCTGGGTGAAATAAACCAGAAAGAAAGACACAGCACAATGGCATCTTATGAAACATACTAACGCCATTACTTTACCATGCACATAAAATTCTACCAATACAAATGCACAGAGTGATGTGTACAGATACTTACATTAAAACTCAAACCCAGCAATCTAAAATACCAATGAGTATGTTGTTGGCTATACCCAAGTGCCCTTAAATAATTTAATAGACACCATGTTTGAATGGAAAATTATTCTAAAATATGCTAGGCCCTTTTCTGTCTTTTGAAGTACAAAATACTAAATGCAATTTAACTGTCTTAATGACTAAGAAACTTCCGTATGAATATTAACTCCTTTATTAATGCAAATATAATGGATTTTAAAGAATAGAGTCTACTGATCATAAAATAAAATGTGTGATTGTAAGAAAGGGCTTCAAAAAGTTCATGGAAAAAAAAAATTTCTTTATCTTTTCATTTCCATTTTCCCACAATCTTTCTGAAGCTGCATCACACTAAGTAACACACACTGAATCTCAGTTCCCTCCACTGTACAATGAGGGTATGTACTGGATATAACAATATCAACCTTATTTTAGAAAGGAGGAAACCAAGACCCAAAGAGGTTCTGTGACATGGCCAAATTCATGCCTAAGGGAGGATAATGGGAAAAGCATGCATGTTGGAACTCAACAAAGCTTAAGTTCTACTTCAGTCTCTGGCTGGTGATATGACTTGGTTATCTTATTTAATAACTCTAAGCATCAGTTTCCTCATCTGCAAAATATCTATTACAATGGTAACCTGCTGGGTCAGAAGGTGGTACTAGCCAGGGAGTGGTTTTAGCTTATCTGCCCCGCTCTCCCCTTCCAAGCAGGTGTGACTCAGTGTGACTCGGTGATGCATGCTATGCATGCAGTCATACTAGAATGATGTCACACTGCTATATAACCTGTGGGTCATATTTGGCAAGATGCCTTCTTTGTTCTGTAGTAGTACATAAGGACTTCCCCCACATGAGGGGTACAGACAGACAGGAGAAGAAAGAAAGAGATGAAGGGAAGAAAGTATGAGAGAGTTCTCTGAGAACTAGAGAGAGTAGAAGAGCAACAGACTTCCTGAGACCCTTTACCCTGCACTGACCGATGTTTTGCTGAATAAAGAAATAAGCCATCTCCTCATCGTACCTCAAGTGTTCTTTTGGCTGCCAGACGCAGTGAATCTGTGGGCCCTTAGAGACCTTTACCTTACATAGCCTCTCTTGGGGTTGTTGTGAATACTAAATAAAAGACCATAGTTACTTACTTTAGTTCCATTGTCGTTACATGCCATTGAGTCAATTGTGACTCATTGCACCCCTAAATACAACAAAATGAAATACTGCCTGGTCCAATGCCATCCTCACATTGTTGCTGAATCTAAACTTAAAAGGGCATTTAAATTTTTTAATGAATTTGGTAAATATATGAATCAATTTCACAGTACTACCTGGCATTGAGGGTCCTTTGAAACTCCCTTACTTTTCCCTTCAGTTTGTCTCTTGCCTGAGCTATAACAGGCTTCTTCAGGTCACTCACAAGAGTTTCTAGCTTCAGTGACGTGCTTTCAAATTCTTTACAGCAAGCATCAGTTACCTTTTTTAAGACCTAGATGAAATACAGAAATTAATTCAACAACAGATTAATAGGCACAATTTTATATTGTCCTTAGAAATTGAGACATTCAACAATTGTGGGAACAAAGTTTCACATGAAAATTAAAAAAATATATATATTTTTACCCCAACTGTCTACAAGTAAACTCAGGGAACAATGATACTAAAAGTGCTTTCAAAAGACTCATTCAATGAAGTCAAGGGAGTCAACAAAATGGTTAAAGGTACCCAAACTTCCTCCCTTCCCCTACACTAGGTACACAGAATACAATTCAGAAAGATACATATATACAAATAGAGATGCTATTTCTTTTAAATAGTAGAACTTGCTATCCTCTAAACTAAACGACCATTGGAGCGAATCAAAACCACTTCTATACAAATGAAAACGGAATGAGATTAATCTGTAGATTCTAATTGAACATTTACAGTGTATGCTCTACTTATCTTGGTTCGCTCAAAAAAAAAAAAAGTACTGCTGCAGAATCCTACTGAAGGCTTATCATTCTCCCCAAGGATCAGTATAGCTTTTTCTAACCAATTCATTACTCAGACACGGGAGTAAAGTCTCAAGATAGTTTCTTAATTATGAAATTAAATATGCTAAATCCATCACTTGAACAACACACTTTGACACATAAATTTTGCTTATTCAGATGGAAAATGGAAGAGAAGCCAGATGGTAACATATTCCTAATAAAAAGAAACTAAACAACACAAGAAAGAATTGTAGGAACCACCTATGGCCCTTTCTCCAGACCTGATGGGTTTGCTGTGAGGGTTCATGCTAGTGTACTCCGAAAGCTGCGAGAATGTTGTATTGCAGTGCACAGATAACCTTAAAAATTAGGAAGACAGCTACTTGTATCACTTTACAATTCTTGTGGCAACCACTGGAGAGACTGTCTTTTTCTATAGCTCCTGAGTTAAGTTCAACACTTCCTTTGAAGGCTCTCCAGCATGATGAGCTATTACATAAAGTGAACTCCCCTCAAACCCACTGCCTGCCTCCTGCCCCTTCCTCATTGTCCAACACCCGGTAGTCAACAATTGGTACACTGCAATTTTAGACAATGTGAAAATTTGGTCAGTATGATGAATGATTGATACAAATATTGGAAGTCATGGTTTTTCATGTATTGCTAATTCTGAAAGACCATAGGAAGTGTTGGTTGAAACTGCCTGCAAACACACTGTTTCTAACCAAATTATCTGAAGCCTTTATCTTACCCTTAACACAATTTAAATGCTGCAAGCATTAACATCTGGAGTTATCAAAATAGAGCAGGATAAATAGATTAGGAACCTCAAACAAAGACTTTCCTAGATTTTGTACTTACTTGAAAGCAAATGACTTTTTGGGATAAGCAACACAAGAAAAGCAACCCAACAAAGAAACTTCTAGCACACATGACCTCAGCAAACATGATTAAGCATATACCCATGGTAGTATAATTTTCTAATGAAAGAGACAAAAACAGAAATCATTTTCAGCAATGACCTGTAGATCTGTTAGTTTATCCTGTAAACAATCACTACTCATTTCCTTGTCACTAGAGAAGTCAGAAGTAATCTTGAATTTGTTGTTTTGCAGGTGTAGTTCAAGATTTTCTCTGTGGGTATCATATCTGTTTTAAAAAAAAAAATTAAAGCAGTTACTTCATTTTAAACATAAGACAAAACTTATCAAAAATTACTATCAATTATGCATGAGAAAATCCCAAGAAAACTCTTTTTAAGTTACTTAACTACATAAAATATTACTACTAAATTAAAGCAAAGACATATTAAATTATGTTTGCATTGATGAAAGATTTTAGGTATATTTTTCCATTGCTTAAGAGTTTACCTGTCTTTTGTGTGTTGTGTTTTAGTGCTGTCGAGTTGGTTCTGACTCACAGTGACCCCTTTGTAGGGTTTCCAAGGAGTAGCTGATGAATTTGAACCATGGACTTTTAGTTCAAACCCACCTTGCGGTCCAGTGCTTTATTCTACAGAGGCACCACACCAGGACTGCTTACCTCTCTAGTAAGCTATTTATAGATGCATTATAATCCTTTTCAGACTTCTCTGTGATGCTTGTTTCATGATGAGGCTTTAACTCTGGTGATTCCAGGTTAGAATTCTCAATTGGTTCCATTGTCTAAGAAAATATGCAACAAAGCAACCATGATATATTCAGTACCCTGACCATCGCTTTATGTTACAAGGCTATAGCATTAATTTTTTAATACCCCAAACCAGAGATAGAGTTTCTTAGCTGTTTCTCAGCACAGATCAACACTGGGTTAGACTAGGTCTCTCATATTCTAACCAGTATGCAAGACAGTAAAAGAGCACTAGCAGCCCCTACATCCTGCTTCTGCCTATGACCACAATGTTAAATGCCCTCAAATTAATTTTGATTTTTAGCAGCCCTGTATAGGGTTTCCGAGGAGCAGCTGGTGGCTTTGAATTGCCAACCTGTGGTGAGCAGTCCAGTGCTTATTCTATAGCACCACACCAGGACTCCACCTTATCTTTCTTCCTTAGAGTGGCTTGTGGGTTTGAACCACTTTCCTTGTAGTTAGCAGCCCAATGCTTAACCCATTATGGCAGACAGGCTCCAAAGCACATGGTCATGGACTTTGGACAGCTACAAACCTAACAAGCAGAGAAGCGAATCACTAAAAAAACAAAACAAATATATTTCAGTCCTTCCCTACATGCTCAAACTGGTCATCTAGGTTAAGATATACAGCAAATGTTCACTTACTTTGATTCCAAGAATCTGGAAATCTCAATTTCAAGGGAAGGTAAAATACATTACCATGAGAGAAAGACAATGAAAAATGGACTGTTTTATCTCAACGCAGCTAAGGCATTAAGTGCAGATTAAGCCGAGTCTCTCTTACCCTCAATACTAGTGTGTTGTTATCAAGTGCCTCTGAGCTGGTTCTGACTCATAGCGACCCTGTATAGGGTTTCCAAGGAGCAGCTGGTGAGTTTGAACAGTCCACCTTGTGGTTCAAACTGACCTTGCCGGCCAGTACTAGCTTATCCTATAGCACCACACAAGGCTCCAATAGTAATGGTTCATAATGGACTATTTTTCCAAGAACCTTTTGTACCATCAGAGAAAAGATAAAAGTAGGCTGCTATAGCATTGCACTCAAATTTTTGAAAAGCAGCCATCCTTGTATGGTATGTGGGAATTTTCAGTGAATGAAAACAGTCAGATAATAAAAACCAGTATTTAATGAGAAATGGATTATTGTGTACTTAGAGCTTTTCATTGGGTTTACTTCTAAAATACACTAGCCACATACAACACCTTTTCAGCTGATAGTTGATTATCTGATTTTGCAGATGGCACCTCACTGTAGGCATCTCTTCCTCCATTCTCAGAGGTGTTCGTGGTCCCCCTAGGAAGGAACCAAAAGTTCATACCAAAGTAAAGGGGAAAAAAATGAAACCAAATAAAGCTTATGCCATTTAGCTTTGCATAAAGGTTTTCTCTAAAGAAGCAGTCATTCTTCTGAAGTACTAACTTGGTTTTAGATGTGCCTCCCATAGGTTGTAGGGCCATATGAATCTCAGAAGCGGATTTCCTAAGTCTCTCTATCTTTTGTTGATAATCCTTAAGTACTCTCTTTATTTCTTGTCGACTCTTCTGTGAAGTTAGTTCTTCGCACAGCTCCCCCAGGACTTCCATGTGATGATCAAGCTGGTACAGACTGCCCTCAGAAAAGCAAGCCTGAGTGAAGGAAAAAGGGCAGAAATGTGTTTCAAATGAGTTTACATGATCATAGGCAGCCCCCAGATTATGAACGAGTTCCACTCCTCAAGGTGAATTTAAGTCAAATTTGAACATTATTAAAATAGAACAGTGAGTTTCGGTTATTATCTAACATCATATACATCTTTATATATAGTGTGCCTTTGTTATGCGTAACTAACATTAAAGAAATACTTCCAGATACACTAAAGTGATTTTTAACATAATAATTACAGTAATAAAAAAAAAGTTTGGGTCACACTGTAACACCTGTTTGTTACCAGGAACCATTGTTATCAACCTCAGATTTTTAACATAATCGGATTTACAAAGTTGATTTCTAAGACTACAGGTTGTAAGTCACACATACAGAATGTAAGTCACATTCCTAATTTAGGGACTGTCTGTATTCCATAGGATTACAAACTAACAGAGGCCCATGACTGTAACAGACTTTTATAGGCAATCCCTGGTTTGTCAGGTCTACTAACAGGCACTAGTGATACAAAGATAAGGAAATTAGCCCTAAAAGGATTCCCAATCTGGTAACATAGATGCACAAATAATGAGAATATAGCATGATGAATACTGTGGTGAATCACTGTTCTGCTTTAAGAAGTCGGTGAGCTGCCTGTCTTTCTTTCAGCTAGCAGTGGGGTGCTTAACTCATTTTTGTTGAGTTTTAGTGTCATTCAGGGATTCCATATCAATATAGAGGAGGCAGTTAAACCCTGGAGTGGACAAAATTACTAAGAAGAAGGTTAAAATTAGTCAAAGATAACAAAATAAAACAAGAAAATGTGTCAAGGATACTAAAAACAAAAAAATACTAAGGAGAAGCAAGAAAGACTGGTATTGGGCATGCCAAGGCAAGAAAAGTTAAAACTATTTGCGAAATGGAAGAGTGATCATACTGCCAGCAGGATGATGACCCAAAGGGGATCATTAGATTTGCCCCAGTTGGTTTGGTCCTTACATCCTGAATTGTTACCTTTCACAAAGACCATGCTTCTGGGGTCACGGTGTCCTGGCAAGAACAACTATGGGTACTTCAGCAATGGTCAACAAATTTGTTACCAGTCTTAAGAACAGGGAGCTAAGCATGGGAAATCATGAAATATTAACTCAATGCTGAATTTTTCTCAGTTCTCAAAAAGCAAGACGCACAAACCTGAGCTAAAATTCGGCTGCATACATGATAATTCCCAGAGATTAGAAAGGGCTGAAGTAATTTTCAAAGCATATTAACCTGAGGCTAACAACATACATGGCAAATTAAGATAAACTGCAAAATAACATTTAAATGGGAACAGATTCTTCTACCTCATGTTCCTTTACGAGACCCTTGGTCCTTCCTCGGCGAATTCGTTTCTTTTCTTTATTTATTTGTTTTTCAAGTTTTGAAATAGTCTCATTAAGTTTTCCTTTTTCAATGTCTATTTTTAGTTGTTGAATATATGAAGACAATTCATGATGGAGAGACTGCAAAAAACAAAGGCACATATTAACCATGGAACAGAATATACCGAAAAGTCTTTACTGAAAACACAATAATATAAGTAACACAGGAAATCCACAGAGATTAAATGGCATTCTGATCGATCCTCATGTCTTTGGGGAGGATGTGGTTTCAAAACATCCGAGATCCATACGCGATTTTTTCCTTCGCAACTAAAAATGTGTTTTTATTTGTGAAAGGCAATAAAACAACAAGCTATAGAATGGAAGGAAATATTGGTAAAACGCATCCACTAAATGACTTTCACACAAAATATGCAAATAACTGCTAAAACTCAGCAATAAGAAAACAAACAATGCAATTTTAAAAATCAGTCAAGGATCTAAACAGACCTCAAAGTTGATGATACAGGTGGAAAATAAGCATGCGGAAAGATGTACACAGCATTTGCCATTTTGTTAATGTTGTTAAGTGTTGTCAAATCAATTCCAACTATATAGGGTTTCAGTGGAGCTGCTGGTGTGCTTAAACTGCCAACCTTGTGGTTAGCCATCCAGTGCTTAGTCTATATATAGCATCACATTTTCCATTAGGGAATTACAAACTAAAACAACAATGAAATACAACACACAACTGTTTGAACAGCTAAAATCTAAAAGAACTGACAATATGAAATGCTGGTGAGAATTCAAAATAATACAGTCACCTGCAATATTAGTTTGGACATAACTTATAAGCCAAATATACTAGACAATCCAGTAATTTTGATCCTAGATATTTGCCTAATGGAAGTGAAAACTTAAATCCATGCAAAAACCTGCACACAAATACTGATAGCAGCTTCATCTATAAACAACAAAAATTGAAGACAACTTTGATGCCCTTCATTTGGTGAACGAATAAACAAACAGTGGTACATCTACACAATGCAATACTGCTGTTGTTAAGTGCTGTTGAGTTGATTCCCAATTATAGTGAACCTGTATAGACTTTCTAAGGAGTGGCTAGTGGCGGTAATGTCATACTAGGACTCTAATATTAATCAGTGATGCAATGTTCTTCAGTGATAAAGAGAAATTATCAAATCAAGAAACGACATGGGGTGAAACATAAATGCATCTTACTAAATGGAAGGAACCAAGTCTTGAAGGCTACATATGATTCCAAGTATGTCCTTCTGGGAAAGACAAACTATACAGACAGTAAACAGATTAGTGTTAAAGGTTGCCAGGGGTTTGGAGATGGAAGTGGACTTGAATAGGTAAACTACAGGTGATTTTTCTAGTTGGTGAAACTATTCTACAAAATACTATGGTATATATCTACAAAATATAATGGTAACCAAAAGACATCAAGCAGTTGTCAAGACCCAGCGAATTTGACAGCACAAAGAATCAAACTTAATGTATATCATTTTTTTAAAAAATAGTGAGGAACTCAGAAGCTCCCATGGAGGAATGCAGAATGTAACAAAAGAATCCAATTGTATTACAAAGAATCTCTGTATGAAACAACTTCACTGAAAGGGTTAGAGGAAGAAGATAATGATCTAAGTAACTTGAGAAATGAGTAGTCTGTAAGCAAAAAAGTTGTACATCAGGAACTGTATTCTAGTTGAAAGACTTGTTTCCTCCGGGACACCAGCTAACAGTTCTGAAACCATGATACATGTTTACCAGAACTGAACAATGAAGTAAATGAATGGTGGATGGTGGGGGCCACAGTTGTAATGGAAGGTGGTAGATAAGCAAAGGAAGGAGGCTACATTGACCCATGTGATAATGAATTCTAGTTGAAAACATTAATAAGAACTTATGGTTTAATATATAGATGGCTGCATCTGAATTTTTTTTTAGATATGGGTGTATACACAGGTTGCTATGTCAGTCAAGAGAGCCTAGAAGAAATAACATATTAACAAATAGCACAGATAGTGATCAGATCTACATTTCTAATGGTATTGTCTTTGTTAAGTGTTGTTGGGTCTGCTCCAACTCATAGTGACCCTGTCTGTATATGGTTTCTGAGGAGTGGCTGGTGGGTTAGAACCGCTGATCTTACAGTTAGCAGCCCAGTGTTTAACCTACAGTGCCATACTAGGGCCCAGGGTTCTAATACCATGCTCCAATAAAAGTAAGCAGGGGTTCTTGGAGAATCAACTATAAGATGACTGTGAATGACTGTAAGACTGAGGTAGGAAACATACAAGATAAGCATCTTGCACTGCCAGAAAGAAAGAAAGTACTCAGCCACAACAATGGGGGTACATCAAAAGGAAACACGAGTCAGCTGAAAGGGCTCCTAATGGTCCACACTGATTCCACTTAAAATCATTTACAGTCTTCTTATATTATTCGAACAACAAAATAATAAGACAGTATCGGAGTTTATGTATATGTGTGTATATAAAAGGAAGACCATAGAATAATTGATGCATTTGAGTTATGGTGTTGCAGAAGAATATTAAGGGTACTGTGGATTGTTAGAAGAACAAACAAATCTGTGTTGGAAGGACGACTAGAAGCAAAGATGGCCAGACTTGGTCTCTCATACTTGGTACAATTATCAGGAGGGACCATTCCGTGGAGAAGGACATCATGTTTGATAAAGTGAAGGGACAGAAAAAACCAAACCAAACCCCAGGAGACTCCCAAGGAGATGGAGTGGCACAGTGGTACTAACAGTGGACTTGAGCGTAGCAGCAACTGTGAAGGTGGTGCAGGGCTGGTGATGTTTCGATGTTTGTACACAGGGTCACTATGGGTTGGACCCAAATCAATGACACCTAACAATAACAATTGGATTATAAACCCCACTGCCACCGAGTCAATTCTGACTCATAGGGACCCTATAGGATAGAGTGGAACTAGAGTGTTTCTGAGACTTAAATCTTTATGGGAGCAGACCCCCAGGAGCATCTAGTGGATCTGCACAGTCCCGTTGCAGTTAGTAGCCCAATGCATAACCTTTTGTACCACGAGGGCTCCTAATTAGATTATAAAGTATAAAACAACGTCATGAGTTCATACTGATAGAATAAATAGAAGGGAGAATAGACAAATCTGTACAGAATAATTCCAAATAACCCAGTAGCTATTTCAGCCTGAGAGATGTAGAACATAATTCCCTATTCTTTAGGTGTGGTTCAAACCAACTTTGCAGTCCAGCACATTAATCCACAGTGCCACACCAATAACTATCATTAACTGAGCATAATATCTGTAGTAGATGTTTCTAGAAATCATCCTTCATCTTACGACAATCCTGCCAAGTTCTACATCCATTTTAGCAGTGAGGCTCCTAGAAGTCAAGAAGCTTACCCAATGTCATGACTGCTGAAGCAAAGTCTGTCTGACACCAAATCCTGTACCTATTTCATTATGAAGTTCTTTATTTGTATATAGGTCAGTATTATCTCTGTCATATCCAAGTAGGAAAACACAAGACACTCCAAATATCTAACGCAGAGGGAATCGAATGTTGGGAACTGAGTATACAAGCGATGAAAGAGCCGAGATACCAAAGACGAGACAGACAATCCAGCGATCACAAAAGGAAGCTGCTACCACCCTTGGGCTAGAGAGACTCAGTGGAGTCCACGGAGAAGGGCTGCCCATCAGAAGCTGGGACCATGGCAAGTCTGTCTTATAGAAGCAGGAGTCAAGCAAAGGCACAGTTTCTACCAGAGACAATGTCCAAGAGAGAGCAATAAAGAGAAATCCTTTAGCCTCATCTAGTCTCCCAAGCCCGAATCATCCTATAATTGTTATTGTTATTGTTATCATTGGCTGAACTCCCACAGAAATCAGATGATGTGGGAGCCTAGCCTGGGAATCACAGCTTGCAAGACTCAGCTCCTTTGGGATACACAGTAGGCGGGAAGGAGTGAGGACACCAGAACACTCTGGTGACCATCAGGCCCCAGATCAGCGGAAGTCCCAGATATATACACATGTTCTTACCTCCCATTTTACACCGATATCTCTACTCCTTTCTTCCAAAGACAATTTTACATCCTCAGTTACATTATTTTTCAGGTCTTCCACGGCATTCAAATACTTGGCAAGACTTTTAGAATTAAAAATGATCAGTGCCTCCTAAAAAAAGAAACAAAACCATGGAAATCTTATCTTCTACTGCCAAATTATGGTAGGTCAGTTTTAAATAAATAGAAATGGGAAGGGCTTCTCTGGAGGTTACTTGAGGATTTAAGGGAAACGTCTCTTGAAAAATGAGGTTATCATCCCTTTGGCATCTCTTGAATTTACTTGGAGGAGAAACGACACAGTTAAAGGTCTCTTCACACTATTCAAAATGGTTTGTTACTCCTTTGGTCAAAACGATTGTGCATGGTAATGACCCATTGACAACATGGGCTTAAAAATTCTCTAATTGGGAGCAGAAGACCATACTTCACAAGCAATACAATATGGAGAACACAGCAGCAGGTATTAGAGGTTAACGTTCATAATAAGGTTAATAGAAATGTCATTATACTGTAGGAAGCAGTACTGCCTTACCCTCAACTTCAAAGGTATGCCCAATGCCATCCACACTGGCAATCCCACCCTAGGTAAGCAGCAGCAATGGAAAGGGTTGTCAGCAATGTGTCTGCTCCTTACCTAGCAGACATGTGACTATCTAATGACTGAGGAAACAGATGTAAAAAAGAGGCAGAAAAATGGTAAGAAATGCACAAATAAGAGTGCCTCTAATTAAAAAGGATGGAAATTCACTCACTCACTCATTACATGCTGACTATGGGCCTGCTGCAGAAAAGGAGCTTCTCCCACGCTTCCATGCAGGCTGCTAGATTTATGACCTAGTGAGCTATCCCAGCCCTCTATGCTGGCAGAAAGCTCCCACTGCCCGGGTTTCCCCACAATTACATGGGTCTCAGGGAAATAAATACCTAGCAGGGCAGGGATCTTGTTTCTTCTGTAAAAGTATTACCACTTCACTAAATAACAGAGCCCAAAAAAAAGACAGGTCAGAGAGAGAGAAGCAGTTCAAGAACAAATATCTCCAACTTTTCCATCTGGTAGTGAAGGAGCCTACGAGCCTCTATTCTCCCTTCTTCCCTTCCTGGGCCAATCACCCCTGAAATCCTGCAGCCATTATTTCAGAGAGTCATTGACTATAACATCCATTTGATACTCTCAGCAACTAGGGCATAAAAGTGGAAAAGAAGACATGTGTATTGGTCAAAGTTGGTGGTTATGAGATACGAAATGCAAAAAGGATAACACCAACCAGGTGAGAAGGCTTTTAAAGTTGTAAAAATGGCAATGATGAAATAGTTGAAATAGGGTTCGGTGTGGTCAGCAATCCCTAATGGCAAAATAGGGTTATGGCCAGAAGAGACATGAAGGACTTGATGAGAAAGGAGAGGTGAGGTGGGAGCAACAGGTGGGTGGTGGTGTTCGTGGTGTGCCGTGGAGTGGGTTCCATCTCATATCGACTACTGCCTTAATTCATCTTTATCTCCTCTAAAATACCTTGCTCATTTCAGTTGTTCAATACATGTGTCAAATGGTAAGTGAATAAACAAAAGAAAATGTTTTGCTTTACTTTGTTACTGCTAGCTGTGGAGTTGGTGACCTTCATGCACAAGATGATTGACCCAGAGGGTTTTTACTGGCTAGATCACCAGACCTTTCTTCGTAGCCTATCTTAGTCTGGAATAGCCCCTGAAGCATGTTCAGTGTCACAGCAACACACAGCCTCCACTGACAGGTGTGGGAGCAGTACCAAATGTTGCTGTTAGTGTTGAATGCTGTCAAGTCAGTCCCAACTCATAGAGATCCTCTATAGGGTTTCCAAGGAGCGGCTGTGGGCTTTGAACCACCAACCTTTACCTTTGCTACATATCCTCTCAAGCACATTCCTCAGTGTTAATTGGCAGTTAAGTCTCTGGTTTATATCTTAAACTGTTACAACTGCTGAACAAAGCCATGAAAACTTACCCTGTAACTGTTTCTATACAAAAGCAACATAACTGGATTCCTATATTATGAATTGAGTTGTGTTTCACCAAAAATTGTGTTGCAAATCCTAACCTCAGTGCCTGCCTTTATGTTTCCTTTGGGAATGAGCTGTCTTTATTATGTTAATGAGGCAGGGTTCCTGTATGGTCGATTTTATATCTTAAGATATAGAAGAGCAGATTAAACAAGCAAGCGAGGAAGTGGAGAAGTGGGAAGAGATGCCAAGCAGCATGAAGACTGCCCAAGAGCAGAAGCTCAGAAGAGACAAGGACCTTCCCCAAAGCTAACAAAGAAAGCAAGCCTTGTGCCAGAGCTGCCATCCTGGATTCAGGCTCCTGGCTGACCAACTTGTGAGAAAATAAACTGCTGCTTATTAAAGCCACCTCCTTTTATTTCTGTTATACTAGCACTAGATAACTAGGATAGCATCCATAAGTAACTTTTATTAAAACCAACAGTATTATTTCTCATGCACAGAATCTGAACTATTCAAAATTCCTTTACAAGTTTTAGTTTCATTTAATGTCATGTCTCAAACAAATGTAGCAGAGGGAAATGGCCAGAATTATTATGCTCATTTAGTAACTAAAAAATCCAGAGAAATATTGGGAAATTTGCAAAAGTGATAGTAATTCTGCTATATAATTGCTGTGATGGATATATCCTGAGTCCAAGTAAGAGAGATAGATGATGGAAAAAATCTTACATGTGATGGTTGAAAAGATTCCCACCTTATATTTTGAAATGAGTCCACCATTGCTCTCTTTTTGCCCAAGTAACTGCTCAGCTCTAGTAATGTATGATTCCAGTTCCTTCTGTGATTCTTCCACCTTCAGTCTGACATCCAATTCAGGTGAAACATCAGTTGAATTCTTCAGCACTGCCGCTAGATTTATCATATTGATCTGTAGAGACACAAAATTCTCAATGCTTCTTAGAAAAATCTTAGAAAATTGCTAAGCCAAAGAATATTTCCTTTTAGTAGGAAGTCATTTATCCACTAGACAGGAGAATATTATATTTGTTATATTTTCCAATATGTTCTAAATTATTTTCTAATAAGTTATAATAAAAAAATTAATATTTTGTAAAATATTTCCAAGTAAACTGCTATACTATTACCCCATCTTCACCCTCCTACTGATTATTCAGTTAAAAAAAAAAAAACAGGAAATATTAAAGAGAGACCTGGATTTTCTCTTTAGCTTCTTGAATCTTTGTCTGAAGCCCAGCTGTGAGAACCTGCTGAAGAGACTCCTGACTTGAAATATTTTGTATATCCATTTGTAAAGTGTCTTCAGTTCTAGCCACAAGCTCTTCATACATAGACCCTTTGGCAATAAGATGCTATTAAAACAAACAGAAGCAAGCTCATCATAAACCACCCTGATTATATGTTGAACATTAAACTATATAATCTAATCAGGAAAACGTAAACACTAATTGTTGTTAAGTGCTGTCAAGTCAGTTCCAGCCCAAAACTATCGTGTATAAGGTTTCTGAGAAACAGCTGGTGAGCTTAAAACTGCTGACCTTGTGATTCACACCGACTTTGCAGAACCAGTGCATTAATCCACTAATTATTAACCTAAAGTAAAACAGATCTGCATTCCAAGAAAACTTGTTTTTAAGGCTCCTTTAGAAATTTTATCTAATATAATCAGATTCTGAACAACATGCTTTCTTATAATCTCTAAAAAAGTAGGCACATGAATAAAATACTGGAAAATAACACAATGTCAATACAAAAAAAAAAAAAAAAAAGCAGCAGCAGCAGCTGAGAGGGTAGTAAAAATCTTATAATTAAGTTGTTCTAACTCAGATCTCTGGTAGTGTAGTGGTTACGAATTGGGCTGGGCACCGCAAGGTCAGCAGTCCGAAACTACCAGTGGTTCCACAGGAGAAAGATGAGGCTTTCTGCTCCCATAATGATTTACAGCCTCAGAAACCCTGTACAGGGTCACTATGAGTCGGAACCAACTCCATGGCACATAACAACAACAACTCATAGTTGATAGATAAATGTTACTGAAAACAAAAAACAAAAAACCACACTGGAAAATGATATTTTTAGAATCATACTCTATACAACATACAAAAATAAATAAATTCCAGATGAAGATATATATATCCCTGGAAGTGCTGTAGGACAAGCTCCATGGGAGAAAGATGAGGCTTTCTAGTTCTGTAAAGTCTCAGAAATCAACTGAAATGCTTTGTAATGAACTGGAAACCACAAAAACAAAAAATTGCCTATGAAAATGGATCTGTTTTCTGGATCTGGTAGAAAACCTTTTTAGACACAAGAGAAGAGATAGATATGACTATACAAACAAAAAAGTCTTTCATGAGATATAAACAAATTAAATGTCAAAGATGGATCAAGATTAAAAAGCTTAAAAATTCATTAAAAATACACTAAGATCCTAAAGAAAATTCAGAAATTGTAAGAACAGATCATTCATAGCAACAAATACATATGTCAATTGCCGATCAAAAAAGTGAAAATAAAATAATGTAATAACAGTTTTCAGCTACATTTAGGCATTTTTACAAAATTATGACTCAATCTGTTAGCATAGTGGTTACGAGTCAGGCTCCTAATTTCAAAGTCAGCAGTTCGAAACTACCAGCTGTTCCACAAGAGAAAGATGAGGTTTTCTGCTCCCATAGATCTACAGTCTTGGAAATCCTGTACAAGGTATCGCTATGAGCCAGAACCAACTCCACAGTACACCACCAATAACAACCACGACCAGTTCTGGTATAATAAAAACAAACTAAAATAGAAAGGTATTTTCAAGCTTAGTACATTTTAAGTTGGTTCAGACTCATAATGACTTGACCCTGTATAGGGTTTCCAAGAGTGACTGGGGGTTTAAATCATTAACCTTTTGGTTAGCAGTCCAGCACTGATCCTACAATGCTATACCAGGAGCCCAAGCATGTAGAGTCAAAGTTCTTTTCCTCATTCCCCTAATTCTCATTGAATCAATTATTCACACACTCATTCAAGAAATATTTATTTTATAACTACCATGTATGTGGTTCAAACTCAACAGTCACTCCTTTGAAACCCTACACAGGAAACTCAACAGTCACTCCTTTGAAACCCTACACAGGTCACTATGCGTCAGAAATGACTTGATGGCACTTACCAACAACAACATGTACCAAAAAGAGCCCAAGTAGCACAGTGGGTTACATGTTGGACTGCTAACTGAAAGGTCAGAAGCTCAAACCCACCAGCTGCTCCTCCAAGAAAGAGATGAGGCTTTCTACTCCCATAAAGACTTACAGGGTTGATGTGAGTCTGAACCAACTCAATGGCACACAGTTATCACCACCGCCATGTACCAAGAAAAAGCTCCGACAACACAGTGTTACAGTGTTGGGCTATTAATCCAGATGCTCTGTGTTAGAATCATGTGGCAGTCTGCTTCAGTAAAGATTTACAACCTTGGAACCCCGTGAAGCAGCTGTACTATGTCGCACAGCATCACTCTGAGTCAGAACCAACTTGATGGCAGTGACCTTGGTTTGGGTATGTACCAGGAATAAACTCTGGTGGTGTAATAGTTACGCACTTTGCTACAACACCAAGAGGTTAGTGGTTCAGACCCACCTGGCAGCTCCAAGGGAGAAAGACTTGATGACCTACTGACATATAATTAAAAAAGAACGAAACCACATCTGCCTCCATGTAATTAATTGCACTCACAACGATCCTACAGGACAGAGTAGTACTGTCCCTTAGAGTTTCTGAGGCTGTAAATCTTTACATCTTTCTCCTGCAGAACAGCTGGAGGATTCAAACCAGCAACTTCTCTGGTTAGCAGCTGAGCTCTTAGCCATGGGGATACAAGGGTTTCCTATGTAAAGAGAACAGCCGGAAAAACCCCATGAGGCAGTTCTACTCATGAGTCAAAATCAACTGGACTGCACCTAACAAAAGTGCCAGGTAGAGCACTAGGATCTGGGAATACTACAGGACCAAGAGAGTTGCTTGTATATCCTTACAGATATTTTCTATGGATATTCAGTTTGACTGAACCACAAGGTCAGTAGTTCAAGCTCACCAGCCGCTCCTCAGAAACCCTACACAGGGTCGCTATGAGTTGAACCGACTGAACGGCACTTAACAACATAAAAGAAATAAAATAGCAATTCTTTTAAAAAACACAAATAGGATCACACTGACCAAACTGTTCAATAACATGCATTTCTTACTTAACAATCTATCTTTATACAGTCTCTTAATCCAATAGAGATCTACCTGATTCTTCCTTAAAAGAAATATTTCAGGATGGCTGTATGCTCACCATTTATAAGAGGGGTCGGTCATTCTTAATGTTTAGAAAGTCTTATTAAAATATTACATTTCTTTCACTAAAATAAACTCAAGCTTATTCAGCAAATAATTGGATACAAAAAAGAAAACTAAAAAAGGACTGGCACAAGACAAGGTTTAAGTGTATATAGTTGTTTTTTAATAATGAAAATGATCACTCTTGTAAACACAAAATGCTGAAATAGACACTTTTCAGAAATGCAGAGTTACATAAATTATGTAAATACTCCTTTATTCTATAAACTTCGCATCCTGTGACCATAACATGTTCTGCAATTTTATAGCTGAGCTGAAACTCAGTACAAATCTCAGTCGTTAACTTCTTTCCCAAAGGAACTGAGTGATATTAATACACCCTCTTGCCTCACTGGGTTTTGAAGAGGTGACTGGCAGAGAATTAACAGAGTTACAAGAACATGAGTCACTCTCCCTCCATCAAGTGAGGAGGGAAGAGGGGCTCAGTGGCTGAGCTTTCAAAGCATAGATCATCTAATCCCTTATACCCACACAGCACTGAGCAACCTAAGACTGGATTGATTCAATATCTCACTGCTCTCTGATGCAAGAAAATATTTTAATTCCCATTCTACAAACTGGGGATATTAGTTCAAGTGCTTATACTCATAAGGTATTAATAGTGGTCTTCTCATCTATCATTCTGTCTTTAAGCAAAATCACAGCAAATAGTTGAGGACTGAAAAACCATGCCATTTTAAAAACTTCTAACAAAGAAGATTGAAACTATAGGTTTATTGCTATTTACTTTCATACTTTTATTTATACTAAAACATAAATCCACAAGCAGAAAACTGTCCACTTCACACTTGTACACACTCATACCTGCAAAGATTCTTCTGTCGGTGTGTCCACGTCATCTTGACCAAGAAGAAGACCCAAAGTAGACTTGGCTTCTGCCTCCCAGACTCCCACCTGGCTGGAGAGTTTGTCAACCTCTTCAACCAGTTTTAGTTGCTCTGTGAACTCTGCATTTTCTGTTTCATGTTCTTCTCCAGCCTATAACATTCAAAGTTATCACTAAAAAAAATGGAACTGTTGATACAACGAATTATTTTCCATTTCAAGAATGTAAATATCTTACTATTGGGAGAAGGAGCTCTGATAGCATAGTGGTTACGAAATGGGCTGCGAACCTCATGGTCAGCAGTTTGAAACCACCAGCTGTTCTGTGGGAGAAAGATGAGGCTTTCTGCTCCTGTAAAGATTTACAGCCTTGGAAACCCTGTACAGGGTCACTATGAGTCGGAATCGACTCCACAGCACATAACCGTCACCACTATCGGGAGACTACTAGTTCAGTCTATTTTCATGATTTAAGATCTAGTTAGTGGACAGCAATAATACTCTCCCATAATGAGCACCACTTTAGAGATTAAAAGGTTTGTTTACATATATTTTCATATCTATAGCATCGTTCCTATCAGATACTATTGTCTCCCTTTTATAGACAAGAAAATTAAAACTTATAAACTTCAGGTATTGAATCTATAAACACATTTCTAAAAAGTCACATACAATTTCATTCAAATATAACTATTAGAACATTGTAAAATATGATCAAGAAGAAAATCCAGATCAAATTCAACAAAAGTAAACCTTTTCCTATTAATAATCTCTCAGAATTCTATATAGGTTTACATGCTACAGTTTTACATGAGAGATACACTCTAAAAGTTATTTTAATCAGATCATATTTTAATATATCAGAATATGGTTTTTAAAAACATAATGTACAAATTCAGATTATTGTGGACTGATTTATACTACCCAAAATATGCACTGTAATTCCTAACTCCTAGCTAAGCGTGGAGCTGTAGGTTCAGCATTGGATTATGAACCAAAAGTTCAAACCCACCAGCTGCTCCTCGGAAACCTTATACATGGTCACTGTGAGTCAGAACTGACTCGATGGCATTGAACAACTAGTTAAGCACTCAGATGCGAATCAAGAGATCTGTGATTTGAATCTGCCACTCACTCCATGAGCGAAAAGCTGAAACAATCTGCTTCCATAAATATTACAGCCTTGGAAACTATAATGCAATATTACTCTATCCTACAGGGTCAGTGAGTTGGAATCAACTAGAAAGCAATGGGTTTGGGATTTTTTTTTGTTGTTTGTTTGTTATTATACCTGGATGTGGAGTCCTGGTGTGGCACTGTGGGTTAATGAGCTGAATTGCAAAGTCAGTTTGAACCGGAAGGTTGGCGGTTCAAGCTCAACAGCTGCTCCTTGGAAACCCTATACAGGGTCACTATGAGTCAGAACTGACTCGATGGCACTTAACAACAACAACAAATACCTGGATGTAATTCCTGGCATTGGACAGCTAACCACAGTCGGCCATTCAAACCCATCAGCAGATACAGGTTTGTTAAGAGTTGAAACCAACTCAAAAGCACTAACAACATAGGATCATCAAGATGGAAACGCTTCAGTGGAACATGAGACCTTACCCAGAAAGATGGTGACAGCAGAGACAGTGGCAAAGGTGATATCATAGAGATAGAGCAGCTGAGGACTCTAGGCCCATGGACTGAGAAAAGCTGTGTGCCTGTGGGCAAGAGACTGGCTTGCAAAATGTGCCCTTTAGCCATTTAAATGAGTATGTATTTTCTGTGTATTTTGTGTACAACACCAACAAAAAGGAATATGCATGGAGAAGATTATAATCATTGCAATGAAACCGAGTATGATTTGTTGAGTGTAAAATTGATGATCTGACTTGTAAACTTTCACTCAATTCATAATAAAAGCTTTGGAAAAAGAAAAAAAAAAAAAGAACTTTGGAAATAGGGTTGTCATTGTTATGTTAATAAGGCCATATCAGCGCAGGATCTGCCGTAAACCAATCACTTCCAGATATGTAAGAACAGATCAGGGACAGAAAGCAGACACAGGGAAGACCAACAATATAGCAGATGATGCCATCAAGTCAGTTCTGACTCATTCCACCACTGTGCAGGATTTCTGAGGAACTCCTGGTGAGTTTGAACTGCCAGCATTGTGCTTAGTAGTTCAGTAATTATCCTGCAGTGCCACAAAAAGAAAATTAGCAAAGTTAACTTATTAAATACCCAAATATAAATATTTTACCTTTACATTTGTATTGTGATTTTCAGGAAGTTTTATTGACATGTCTGTTGAAAAATCAATAGCTAATTTTTCTTCTTTAGATTGCTCAGTATTTCCAGAACTGTCCGTACTGGGCTGAAGCTGTTTTTTTATAAGCGGCAGTTTCATGTCCTGTGAAAAATTAAATACATGCAATGTAATATTTATGTCTTTATTTCTATGTGAACAAACACAACAATAAGCTGATAGAATAGATTCAAATATGCATTTTGAGAATTATCAATTAATAAAACTGTTACAAAATATGATCTTCTCCATAAAAAACACCCAAGTCTTGATTGTCAAGAATAAGGAATAGAATAATTTAAAATTTTAAAACATTAAAGGTTTGCTTTTATTTCACACTAATGCTTATGAGTCAGGCTGCTAACCTCAAGGTCAGGAGTTCAAAACTACCAGCGATGCCATGGAGAAAGATGAGGCCTTTCTGCTCTCATAAAGATTCACAGCCTCAGAAACACTACGCAGAGTCGCTATGAGTCGAAACCGACTCCACAGCACACCACCACCATCACCACCACCATGCTAAATGTAAAGATAAATGAAGGCTACAGTCTATGTTCTCACAAAGCTTGGAATCTAGTCCACAAAATAATGCTTATGTTATTCTTTAACAGTGAATTTTAACTAGACTATATTTCAAAGGGTTCAAAGACTTACAAACTCTTCTAAGTAGGTATCCAAGAGAAATGAAAACATGTGTCCACACAGAAACTTGTATGCAAATGTTCATAGCAGCATTATTTGTAATAGCCAAAAAGTACTAACAACCCAAATGTCCACCAACTGATGAACAGAAAAACGCATGTGGTATATCCATACAATGGACTATCAGTTAATAATAAAAGAGAATGAAATACATTGATACAGGGCACAGCATGAATGAACCTTGAAAATGTTACCTAAGTAAAAAAAAGTCAGTCATAAAAGACAACATATTTATTGTCCCATTTATGAGAGACATCTGAATAGGCAAATCTATAGAAATGGAAAATAGATTAGTGTTTGCTGAGGGTCAAAAGGTATTAAGGGAGGTGAGGAATAAATGCTAAAGGGTACAATATTTCTTGTTGGGGGTGAAGAAAATGCTCTAAAGTTGTACACTTTACATGAATGAATTGTTTGGTCTGTAAATTGCATTTCAATAAAGCTGATATATTTAAAACAAACAGAAAAGAACTTACAAGCTGAGTTTTTGTAATAAACTTTTTCCACCTTTTATTCAGTCTTCTCAGTTCTTTAGAAATAGATGATCCAACTTCATCATTACTGACTTCAATTAAGAAATTCCCTACTTCATTGAAGGTAGTGTGTTCCAGATTCCACTGGGATAGTGTCTCAAAGGGAATCTATACAACATATAAGCAATGCAATATGTTAATGACATAAGACTTGCCTTATTATTACTCACAGTTGATTTTTACCAAGGTTAAATCTAAACAAAAGTAAATGTGGAGGGTTTTTCAAAGATTTGTGCCTCTCTCTGGGATTTCTCTGTCCCTGTCAATCTAACTCCTCATCCCTAATGTCAAGTGCCAGACACCTGTCATCATCCATGATGCTGAGTTTAGAGCAGAGGGATTCCCAAACTTTTTCTACTCCAGGCACCCCTGCTGCCTCAGTAACTTTTTCACAGTGCCCCTAGGCCACAGAATTTAACAGTGCTCTTTACTAGGTAGCTAAATCTAAAAATTAAGAGTATTGGTTTGCAAAGTGTCCAACAGATAGATACTGCTGAGTCCCCCCCAAACCTAAAAAAATCCTCAGGGTTGTCTATGGCAACCCAAGGTACCTCAGCACAGAATGGCAGTAACGGGCTCGCTGTACTATTTTTCTAGGAGTCCTAGTGTAACACTGTGGGTTAATATACCAGACTGCAAAGTCAGTTTGAACTGCAAGGTCAGTGATTGAAGCTCACCAGTTTCTGCTTGAAAACTCTATACAGGGTAGCAATGGGTCAAAACTAACTCGATGGCACTTAAAAACAACAATAATGCTATTTTTCTCAATTATGTGTATTTCAATAGATGACTTTTAAAGGCAGGAAATGTTTAAAAGCAAAGTTTTGAGTTTGTGGTATCCATATAGGAAATGTGGTATCCATATGTGGTGCTATGGGTTAATAAACTGAACTGCAAAGTCGGTTTGAACCACAAGATGGCAGTTCAAGCTCATCAGCCATGCCTCAGAAACCCTATAAAGTGTTGCTATGGGGTCAAAACCAATTCAAGGGCACTTACCAACAACAACATACAGGTGAGAGGAAAAAGTGATGGTTAATTATCTTCTTTAAAAGGGTTTTTTGGTACACCTACATTTATCACAAATTTTGCTTTCCTACAAACAAATATTGCTCTATTTTCTACTGAGTAATCTTAGTTTCCATTTGGAAATGTTTAATCTGAAAGACAATCTATATTCATCTGCAACAGAGGCAAGAAATTAAAATAAAAATTTACCTCAAAAAATAATTGCATAACAGATTCTAGAACTACTTAGTATGAATAATTACAATGGTATTTCTTCCACAATTCTCCATGTAAGTATAAAGTATTTGTTTTGCATCCTGTATAAACTCAGAAAGGTTTTAGAGCTAAAAGTCTTTATCCAAATGGAAAAAAAATTTTTTTCTTTTAAATCAGTTTAAAATTTGTCTAGAAACTTATCTAGTCCCCCACATCTTTTGCTTTCTCTCTCAATGACTTAGTAATATTATAAAAATGGGGGGGGGGGTGTTAAAAAGGCATGAAGTGGCTGGACTACAAGCTTTTGCACCTGTGCTTAGTTTCAGACTGAGGTGGGTAAGGTAGAATCCCCACTGACTACTTTTCCTCTTTTCCAGATGGATCTGGATGAGGGATGTTGGTGATAGAATTTAATGATTCAATTGTGAGTAATTCTTAGCAGGATTAATTGTGATTATCACAATTGTAATTGCAGAAGATGTGTATCTAAAAGGGGGAGTAATCTTTCATTTCAAGAACAGACGATTCCAGGACCTATAAGAAGGAAGAACATGAGTGGAGCACAAGATCCTACCTAGAAAACCAGCAACAGCAGAGACGGTGGTAGAAGTGGTGGCATGGAGACACAGAGGAGCTGTGAGCTCTAGGCCCATGGCCTGAGGAAGGCTGTGTGCCTGCAGGCAGGAGGCTGGCTTGCAGAATGTGCCCTTTGGAAATTTAAATGAATCTATATATTTTGTTTTTTATGCATACATCAAATGTTTTTGCTTTGTTCATTCGTGAAATATGTCAATGGTAGCCACAGGAAGGAAGTAGGATAACTGTCGTTGCAGGGGATTCTAATCATTGAAATGAAATACAGTGTATGATTTGTTGAATATAAAGCTGATGATCTTGTCTGTAAACCTTCACTCAATTCACAATTAAAAATAAAAGGGGACGTAGCGATTTATCTTCCAAAAGCTATCCTGAATATATAAATCATACCTCAATAAAACCTTGTGTTTAAACCTATACTGAGGAGAAACTTCCTATTGGCAATAAATTGGGAGGAAATCAAATTCTCTCCAATAACTTAGAGAATTTTTGTACACACATTTATTTTTCCCTCATGTATTATTTTTGGCTTGAAAAATGATGGTCTCAAAAAAAAAAAAAAAAGTAAAATTGACAAAGTACCATTAGATAACAAATACCTCTTTAATTTGTTCCTTTTTTGCCTCCTCAAAACAAGCCTTAAGTAGGCGAAGGTGTTCCATATAAGTAGCCCAAGACGCCAGAACTTTCTGTAAAGTGGACTTCACATTATATATACATTCTCTATACCCACAAGTCTTATAATCCACCATCACAGATTGCTTACTAATATTCGGACACTCTCTGCCTACAACATTAACAAACAAGAACATAATGTTACAACAGTTATTTAGTAATAATAGTTTTATTATTAAAGATAATTGCATACTAACAGACAGTGGTAAAATTCTTGTAGTGGAAATACTGAAAGTCAAAGTGCATATATTTCCTCAGGGAAAATACATGCAAAACTAACTTCTATTTAGATACACATGAAGCAAAAAGACATGAAATGTTATTTTTTAAGTGATGGTCATATTCCATCAAAAAGTAAGTATTCTTCCCTAAAAGCCGAGACTGTAAATTCCAAAAAGGCAAGTTCCCCACACACACACACCCCCCCCCAAAAAAAAAAAGCTAAAGAGGATAGAGAGAAACACTGTTAACTGATGATATATGGAGGGGATAATAATCAATGTAATGAAACGAACTATATGAATGGTTGAATGTGAAGCTGATGATGTGCCCTGTAAACTTTCACTCAATCCAAAATAAAAACATTTAATAAAAAAAATAAAAAAGTAACTATTGCTTTACCCAAATTCGGATTCATTTCTTCACATTTTTTAAAAGAAGTTTCAAGTTGAACTAGGAACTCTTTTTCTTCAATAAATTTCTGGGTGGGGCAGGAGGGAGAGAAAAAAAAAAAGCATATTCAGAGTTTGTACATTTCAAAATGTTCCAAGAAATACAGTGACAAACATCGATGAAGCATTTAGAGCTTTAATACTATACATTTGAGTAGGAAATGAGGAAGAAAACTACCTTCATAAAGAAACATATTTAAGATCTAGAACATGAATATGATAATGAATAAAATACATGTATGAGACCCAACAAAGTTTATCTTAATGTGGTTGTGTGGTCTACAATGGTTTTCCTCTAGTGGAAAAGGCAAATTAAGTATTTATAGCAACTTCAGAATCATATAATTCACATATTTTATTATTACATAAAATTTATCAATGGTCCCTACTTCACATATTTTATTAACTTTAATTTTTAATGAGCTAGAGTATGTAATTAATGTATATCATCAATTATACAAAACATTTCAGAGTCTACCAGTAGCCAGATTATAATGGGTCCTATGCAAACAAATTCTGCAATGGAAAAACACTGAGTTAATCAAATAATCATATTTATTATACATGTTTGTTGTTGTTATGTGCCATGGAGTCATAAAAGATTATACATGTAATATATGCCAATTAAATTAAGCATTTAAAAATGAAAAAAAAAAAAAAATCAAAGAAGGCAAAAGGAATAAATAAATTCAAAATCTCATCTACTTTAAAATGATGTTTCCTGTTTGGGAAGTACTGTGCTGAAATCATAAACTGCAGATAAATTTCTCTTCATTATGTTTTTCAATTTTTTCATTAAAATCTATTATCTTGGATTTATGTCTTCATCTTCATTTCCAAAAGGAAGGGAAACTGAAAGAAAGCTAAAGATGCGCCTAACTAAAGAAATGACATTTTTATGATGCTTTAGTTTTTAGTTTAGAAGTAACCATATTTAAACTGTTCACATTTTGTTCATATAAATTAGAAGAACAACAGCTAAAAAAGAATCAAGGGAAAAACGTCTCAACATAAAACAGAAATGAGTTGCTTTTCCTACTTCTAAAACTTAGGAAAGACTGTGACTAAAATATTCTAATAAAAATTTGATTTAATTAAGACCTGAACCTAAATAGAGAAGATATATTAAAGAAGATCTCAAGTTAAGTGAAAGTCGGAATTTTTTTTATTGGAAGTAACAAAGTCTTTTCTAAGCATAACATTGATTAGCCTGGCTAAATCTTAATCTCCCTTGGGGTGGCTAAAAAAAGCAATTTTCTTTTTCTAACTCTTCAATGTACCACTTGTTTGACTACTTGCAATTCTTTTCTCCAGGCAATTATTTAAGCTAATGAGAGCTACCAAGAAAACTCATCTGAAAACCTGAAGAGCTAATAGGAACTCACATCAAGGAAAAGTGCAAACCCAGCATCCAGACACACAGAACAGTTGTCCAAGAAACAAAACAAAACAGCTTACATGCCAGTCTTCCAGCAGTAATTCTACAGATTCTTTACTCCCATATTTGATGTTCCAAACATCCAATTTTGATTTCATTTCATCTAGTAAACCAAGAACTGGGCATACAGAGTTATGAATTTCTAAATGTGGGACGCATTTTTTCCTCAAGATGCGGTTCATTCTGGAAAACAGTACAGATTTGAGAAGTTAATTTACTATTGACCTATGGTGAGATATCCATTCAGCACTTAACTTTCTTTAAAACATGTGGAATTCAGGTGCATCTTCAAATCTTGTTTTCCTTCTCCAATGAAGTAAAACAAGCTTTGTGGCTAAATAAAACACAACTGTTTCTAAAATGTCACCATGTGTCTTGTCAGTTTGTGGTACTGTGGTGGTTCTGGAAGCTATGCCACTGTTATTTTGCTTACCAGCAGGATCACCCATGGTGGACAGGTTTCAGCTGAGCTTCCAGACTAAAACAGATTAGGAAGAAGGAGAGGAGGACTACTTCTGAGAATACAGCCATGGAAAATGTTATAAATAGCAGCAAAACATTTTTCAGAAATTTTTCTAAATAAAGACATTGAACACAGAATATACATTAGAGAGACTCTTTTCCTAATGCAAAATCTTATAATAAAATGTTGATCTCCAAAATATTTTATTAAATCTAAAAACCTGTTAAACTGTATGCAATTAGAAGTCTACCTTTACATAGTAAAACTGTATATATTGAGACAGTATAGGGTTTCTGAGGAGGAGCTGGTGAGCTTGAACCGTAAGGTTGACTTTGCAATCCAGCACACTAACCCACAGTGCCAAAATTGAACGCTATCAATTAAACACCCCATGTTTGTTTTATAGTATCTTACAGTTTATTAACAGCTTTCGTATACTTTCTCCCATTTGACCTGGTATTCTTGTGAGACATGGGCAAAGTGATTATTTACAAGTGAGAAAACATGCTTAGAAAGACAGTAACCCAGTCAAAAAACCAAGGCACTGATCTCAACTTCTAAGTCTTATTTCAGAATTTTGCCCACCACCCTATTTCACCATTCAATAAAAAGAATGCTAGCATGATATATTACTACTTCATAAAACATGAAGCTTTTTTAAATCAAGATTTAAAGATTATTTGCTATAAATCTGGAGTCCTAGTATGGCACTGTAGGATAAGCACTGGCTTGTTAACCACAAGGTCAGCAGTTCAAACCCACCAGCCTCTCCATGAAAACCCTATACAGGGTTGTGATGAGTCAGAACCAACGTGACAGCATTACACATGAACATGACACGTCACCGATTACCTCAAAATCTCTACTTTGTGATCCCTATAGTCCTGGTGTAGGATAAACACTGGACTGCTAACCTCAAAGTTTATGGTTCAAACCCACCAACTGCTCCTTGGAAAACTTATACAGGGGTCACTATGAGTCAGAATTGACTTGACTGCACTCAACAACATTATTCAAAGCATCATGTTAGTGCTCAAATATGAACAGTAAACAGTTGTTTAAACAGTAATGTTACAAACCGTCTCTTCATTTCCTCCAGTTTGTAAGGTGGTACCAATGGTAAATTCTTTTCATCTTTATTTTCGAATGCCAGGAGAGTATTCGAATGATAGTCACATTTCTTCATCAGATTCTGAAAAGAAATTTAGTATGACATGAACCAGATTTACTGCCAAACACTGGAGCTGAGCTGAGGGCTTTTTGATCTCATTCGTGCATGCATTATTAAATTTTGGGGAAAATTTTTTAATCTTATTTTTTCCAAGCTGAGTAAGAATTTGTGAATAAGTATTGTTATTGTTAAGTATTTTAAACTGAATATTTTTACAGAAAAGAAGGCTGTAATTTCTTTGGTAAAGTCATTATCAAAATCTTTTGTTTCCTCGTGTATTTTCTATTTTTTTAAGGAATCAAATACTATAAATCTTATATAGGAAATTATTATATCCCATGCGTAGTAAGAACTCAATCTCCTACATTTTAAATCAGCTCCCTGCCCACCCCTCTTCTTTTGTCAAACTTTATAGCTGTTTTAGAACTCATGGGAGTCAATTTGTATTATTTCAGCCCTAAATTAGTAAAACATTCATGAACAATGTGAAGGTATCATCCAGACACCAAAACTCTACAGAGAAATCATTCTAAACAATCACTCTATTTCCTTCTTCCTGCAGCAGTGTGTTTCTCAAGCACAGCTCTGAGAAAGTATAAAATTTCCCATGTTGCTTTGTCTGTTCCTACCATGAATAAAGTCATTTTCTCTTGAGTTTGACTTCTGGCTTCAGAGTAATCTTGGGAGGATGGCAAATCTTCATCTATGAGATTCTCTACCTCCTGCAGCCAAGCTTCAATCTGATGGAGGGGTGAGGGCAAGGCACGATTCAGCGTTGTTTTCCATGCATTAATCTGAAAAGAGGGGAACAAAGTTAATCAGAATCCTTCTAATTTATTCACCCAAAGTAAATTTAAATCTTTAAACTCATGTGATAGCAAGGAAATAATTTCAATGGGCAAACTTCTTAGTTCTGAATATTGCTTAGTGACATGCTGATGGGGACAATGAATTCAAGAGCTTCAGAACAGGACATAAGACTAAAAACAAACTTTTTGATAAGTCCATAGTTAAGTTCTGAGTAGAAAATCAGAGGAACTTAGGACACCCTAGGGGTGGATGACTGCGTTGAATGACTATCATTTAAAATGTCTGCCCCTGTGCACTCTGGCATTACAAGTACACATCACACAGCTTTGTACACGATTTTCCTCACTAGCCCTACTCATATACTCATATTGTTGTTATGTGCTGTTGAGTTGGTTCAGAGTCATAGCAACCCTATATGGGGTTTCTAAGGAGAATCTGGTGAGTTTGAACCTTCAGCCTTGTGGTTACCAGTCCAGTGTTTATTCTACAGCACTACACCAGGACTCTATTCACATTGTTGTTGCCAAGTGCCTTTGAGTTAGTTCCAACTCAGAGAGACCCTGTATAGGGTTTCCAAGTAGCGGCTGGTAGGTTTGAACTGCTGAACTTGTCATTAGAAGTTCAGTGCTGGTCCTACAAAGCCACACCAGGAGTCCCATATTCATATTGTCATTGTTAAGTGCCATCAAGTTGGTTCTGACGCATAGTGGCCCTGTATAGGGTTTCCAAGGAGCAGCTGGTGAGCTTGAACCGCCAACCTTGTGTTTCAAACCAACTTTGCAGTCCAGCACATCAACCCACAGCACCACATCAGGAGTCCTATCCATATTAGATACCATCAATATGGTCCTGAATATCTGCTCTTCACTAACTACAGAGACCCTGTAAGACAGTAGAATTTTCCCATAATGTTTCTAAGGCTATAAATCTTTACGGACGCAGACGGCCACATGTGGAGTCAACGATGGGTTTCAAACTGCCAAGCTTTCAGTTAGCAGCCAAGAGCTTAACCAAAGCCCTCCACCCCAATCCCAGGAACACCTCCTTCCATAGCCTTCCTTCCATTGCTTCCATGCACACAAACTATAATTGTTTCCCTAATTATGTACTGCATTCCCATGTCTTCATTCTAACTGTCCCTTCTAACCTGGATATCGCCCCCATCCTGAGCATCAACAAAACTTAATCATTCACTTATTCATTCACTCACTGAACAAACATTTATAGACCATCTACGATGCTAAGCGTTGGGCATAAAGACGTAGAAGGCACAGCTTCTTGAGGGGAAGGAAACATGAGCGCATGTACCAGTGAGAAGCAGATTACATGTATACATGGCAACATGGATGCTTTTTTTTTGAGCGGGGGTTACTATTTCTTTATTTAGAAACTTCTTAGTCTGAGTGAAGGTAGAAAGTGCGCAAGTCTACAAACTAGTACAGGAAAAAAATTTTTCTTATTCTATTCTACTGTAACCTCTTAAACACTCTTATGAGTTTACCAATATACTTTAAACCAACAATCTCTGCACAAGTCAATTCATCCTCACACTTTCTCCTTTAATGAGGGAAGTTGTCAAATACCTTCTCAGCTATTTGTTGTCTTTACTTTCATTCTTGCTTCTTTCAAATGAATTTCTTCTCTAAACAAATTCAATCATGTTATCCCTTACTCTTTGAGTCTTTTAATAGGTTTCCACTGCAGTAATCACATTATGTATGACAGGGTGGTTGGTTGTTGGTTGTTATGTGCCGTGGAGTCGGAATCGACTCATAGCGACCCTGTACGGGGTTTTCAAGGCTGTAAATCTTTACGGGAGCAGAAAGCCTCATCTTTCACCTGCAGAACAGCTGGTAGTTTAGAACTACTGACCTTGCAGTTTGCAGCCTGATTCGTAACCACAACGCTACCAGAGCTCCTATGGAAGGGTGGAGGGTCAGAGAAAAAGAGAAAGACCCCCAGCGAGATGGATTGCCAAAGTGGCAGCATCAATGGGCTCAAGCATGGCAACAATCATGAGGTTGGTCCAGGACTGGCAGTGTTTCGTTCTGTTGTGCATAGGGTCACTATGAGTCGGTACTGACTCTATGGCACCTAACAAAAGCAAAATAGCTAAATTTCTTATGTCCTACAAGGATCTCTATCCCTTCACTAACTATGCTTGCTCCACCCACACAATCATTAGTGCTTACGAAGCAGTATACATATTTTGTTTGTTTGTTCTACAGTGTTGAGTTGGCATCAGACCTCCTCTGATTTCACAAACAGGGAGGAGCAGGATCAAACTCCGCATCATCCTGAGACTGAGGTAAGACATGCCTCCACATTTCCAACCTTCTTTACCAATTCTGACCCCAACCATTCCTCCAACAGCACCTTTTAATTCTCAGTTGGCTTGGATAATTCATTGCAATGGCCACACAAAACTCATAAACCATAATCATACTTATGGGATTTATTAGGGAAGTTAATAATTACAATTAAGGATCAGAAATGTTCAGTTCTTAGGTCAAGGCAACCTCTTTTCTGCCATGTCTGCACACACACTTCTCTTTGGCCCTTAGGCTGGCCTCTGCCCTGTTCTGCTAATGTTACAAAGCTCTTCTAGAGCTGCCAATAAAAGCCAAAGGGCATTCCTTTCTACCATAAGCCTCAGCCTAAAGGTACTTGAATCTAGATCTTTGGGTCAGTATACATAACTTCCCCAATTAAGAGCCTGAAGGCACCACACTCCACAACTGAGCCTCCTGCTAAAAGTACTCAGCTTTACGTATCCATGAGCTGTGAAGCCCACCACACTTTTTGCTCAGTAGCTGTTGCTCCTTTGCCACTCCTCTGCTATTTTTTTTTTTTAAGGTTTTATTGTGAATTTATGTGTTAGTTTACATGGGTGAACACTATCTTTACATTCATCCTATCGTAATTGTTTCATTGCAATGAGCCCGATCCCCTGCATGCATCATCAAACATGCTAAGAGTAGTACAACCCACACACCTGCCCCCCCGGCCACCAGCACACAGCCCTTCTCCTTCCCTGAGTCCAGAGTCCCCAGCTGCTCCTTCTGTCCACATCATCTCTGTCTCCATCCCTAGTGTCACTGCCTCTCTGGACAGGATCTCACACTTCGCTTTTCTCCCTTGATGGTTCCAGGGATCTCCGCTCCTGGACTGTAAACTCAGCCGCTCCCCTCTTTTTGTTACCAAACATTTACATTTACCTTTCCAACACTCACTGTCAGACCTGATAGCAATCATTCTCTATTGAACCACAGGAGTCCTCCCCGCGACCCCCCCTCGACTTTTATCAGTCCCATCCAGACAGATTGGAAACAATTCAGTGGAGGTTCTACATTTCCCTGTATACTTTGGAGCTAGGTTCCCTATTGAAAGCGTGTAAGCCAGTCATTTCTTTCCTTTATAGTCCCCCCATTTTGGGTAGCCAATGTCTAAGTTCCCCATCCCTGTTGACCCTCTGTACCAAGGGGGTGGGAATGATCCTCACTGTAGAGATTTGTCTGCTCCTTTGTCATACTGCATCCACAAGCATATGTCAAGTTCATCCACTTATAGTAGGTTACTCCTTTTTTTCTTCTTTCTTTCTCTAGTCATGTTCTGATCATCCAGCCATTGAAGTCAGGTCAAATGGGTACTATCTCCAAGTATGGGTGTTCTTGTGCATCTCCCCTCACTTCATATCAGCTGGATGCTTTACACTCCATTCTAGTCCTCTGAGGCCTGTCCCTGCCCCTGGGCCCAGGAGTCCCCAAGTCTCGTCATACTGCTGGTTAACCAGGTCTCAATCCAGGTTAACAGAAGTCTATTGAATGTGGTCAGACTTAGTTCATAACTTCATTGCTGTTTTTCCCCCATTTCCCCTTATCGGTGGCCAACGTGTTCAGCAGCAGGACCATATGCCTGCTAGTGTATTCCAATTGTATTTCAGTCTTGGAAGGGGGTGTGCTTTGAGGGGACTTGACCACATGCCTTGATGGCTCCCTGGGGAACAACTTGCTTGTTCTTGCGGTAGTCAATTGGACTGCTGTAATTATTTTTTATTTTTTCTGCTGGTCTTTCTTTCAAGAAGTATCTTCTGTTCTAGCTGCTCCAGACTGGTCTGCTTGTTCTTTCAAGTGGAAATGTCCCACCTCAGAAGATTCTGGATGGGGATCAGAATTCCACTTATGGTATTGTGCAATGCAAAGGCTCTGCAGGAAGCCTCCTTCACTGGGCAAGTTCTAGCCCCATTTTAGGTATTCCAATCACTATAAGGAGCTCTGGTAGCGTAGTGGTTACGAATCAGGCTGCAAACTTCAAGGTCAGCAGTTCGAAACTACCAGCGGTTCCGTGGGAGAAAGATGAGGTGTTCTGCTCTCGTAAAGATTTACAGCCTCGGAAACCCTGTGCAGGGTCGCTATGAGTCGGAACCCACTCCACAGCACTTAACAACAACAACAATCAGTTACAGGCAGAAGACAGACTTACAAGCTTTCTCTGGTGATGTTTCTGCTATTCCTCTCTCTCCCCTTCAAGTGTCTATTTTATAATAGCAAGCAAGGGAAACCAAGATTCAAAAGACAGCCAAGCATCTTAACATCATTTTCCCACTTTTACCCATTCAAAACATACCTCAATCTTTGTATCCATGAACCCTGTTTTCCATGTTTGTGCTTACATCTTTATTTGCTTCTGTTCTATTTAGCCCATGTAAACCTGCCTAGCTATTCTCCCATTCGCCTTATTTTTCATGGATGCATCTTAAACACATTGTGCTCAGAAGTAAAATAATCACAATGAGATCTAACATCAATACAAATGACACAACTTAAAAATACTTGTGCAAAGCATTCTAAAGACATAATGCAATCCCAATTCAGGTTCCAACATCATTCTTAAAGAGATGGAAAAACTTATCATCAACTTTATATGGAAAGCAAAGAGACACCAGTTAAGCAAAGCATTACTGAAAAAGAATAAGAAAGTAGGATGACTCTCAATTCCCAATCTCAAAACCTAATGCACAGCCACAGTAATCAAAACATCCTGGTACTGGTATAACAAAAGACACATAGATCAATGGAACAAAATTGACAACTCAGAAGCAAATCCATTCATCTATGCTCAGCTGATCTTTGCCAAAGGATGAAAACACATTAAATTGGGTAGAGATCATCTCTGTAACAAATGGTGCTGGCAAAACTGGAAATCCATTTGCAGATGAATGAAACAAGACCCATGTCTCACACCACATACAAAAACAAACTCAAACTGGGTTAAAGACCTAAATGTAAAAACCTAGAAATATAAAGATCACCAATGATAAAATAGGGACAAACTTAGGGGCTCTCATACACAGCATAAATACACTATCAAAAATAACTGAAAACACAAACAGAAAAAGACAAAATAAATGACTGGAACCTCCTAAAAATTACATTTATGTGCATCAAAATAATTTATCTTAAGAGTAAGATGAGCACTCACAAACTGGGAAAAAGTTTTTGGTAATGACACATCACATAAGGGACTACTCTTTTAATCTATAGAACACTTCAACTCCTCAACAAGAAGACAAATAATCCAATTTAAAAATGGGCAAACGACATAAACACTTCAACAAAAAAGACATTCAGGCTGCTAAAAAAATATATGAAGAATTTCTCACTATCATTAACCATTAAAGAGATGCAAATCAAAAAGAATAATGAGATATCATCTCACCCTAGCA
>NW_006408585.1:1345140-1346322 GCF_000296735.1 Chrysochloris asiatica
ATATATGAGAGAGAGAGAGCGCGCGTGTGCTCTGGTAGCGCAGTGGTTACAAATCAGGTTGTGAACCGCAAGGTCAGCAGTTCAAAACTACCAGCTGTGAGGCTTTTCTGCTCCTGTAAAGATTTACAGTCTCGGAAACCCTGTTCAGGGTCGCTATAGGTCAGAACCGACTCGATGGCACTTAATAACAGCATATATATATATATATATATATACACACACACACATACGTATATGTATATACATATATAGTGAACAAGTGCTGGAGAGGGTATGGACAGTTTGGGACCTTTCTACACTGCTGGTGGAACTGTAAAATGGTGAAATCACTGGACAAAATGGTACAGCAGTTTTTCAGAAGGTTGGAAATAGTTATTATCGTATGACAGCAATCTATCTACTTGGGATATATTCTCACGAATGAGAGCCATGATATGAATAGATACACACACACCCATGTTCATCACAGCATTATTCACAATAGAAAAAAATGATAGAGACAATCTAGATGTCCATCAGCAGAGGAAAGGTTGAACAATTCTGGTACATACACACAATGGAATATTACGCAGCACTGAAGAATGACGAAACTGTGAAACACTACATAACCTGGAGGACATAATACTGAATTAAATTGTTGTTGTTAAGTGCCTTTGAGATGGTTCCAATACACAGTGACCCTGTACATGGTTTCCAAGGAGCGATTAGTGGGTTTGTACCACTGACCTTACACAGTTCAAACTGACCTTGAGGTCCAATGCATTATCCTACACCACTAAAAGCGACAGATATTGTAATGAAGCCACTACTGTAAAAAGAAAAGGTTTTCATGCTAAAATAAACCGTCTATGATGTTTACCAGGGGTGGGTGGGAAGGGAGAATTATTCACTGGCAGAATGTAGACAACTGCTAACTTGGGTGGCAGGGATCGAAGTTGAAAAGAAAAAGGAAATTGCTTCCTTTTCTTTTGGTCTGTGTTGTTTATTTTTAATTCCCCTGCTAATTGAAGGGAAACAACGTATATTTATTTTCTTATTAAAACAAACCATTGGGAACTTGCCTACATAAGAAATAAGCGAAAGGCGGCAGGGAGGGGTGTGAGAAAAAAAAATTATAGTAGTGACGGTTGTACAACCTGGGGAGTGTGGTGGGTATGGGTGGATTGCACGTGGAAAATGGTT
>NW_006408585.1:1349382-1397644 GCF_000296735.1 Chrysochloris asiatica
CTGGTGAAAAGAGATGGGGATAAGATTTATAAGATTCAATAGTGAATAACTATTATCATGACTAATTGCGACTGTCACAATTGTAAAGGTAGAAGTTTTGTAACAAAAAAGGGGAGTAGTTAATCTTACAGTCCAGAAACAGAGGATCGACCCTAGGACCATCAAGAGAGGAACACACACGCAGAATGTGGGACCTTAACCAAAGAAGCAGCAGCGCCAGCAATGGGGGCATGGAGAGGGGGCGTGGCTGAGGACTCCAGATTCATGGACTAAGAAGAGAAGGACTAAGAACTGGTGATCAGGAGCAGACTTGCAGAATGTGCCCTTTGGAGGTATAAATTTTTATATATGCCTGAGTGGGTTTTTTTGTTTGTGTGTTTTTTTTAAAAAGCTAAAGTGGATAGAGTAAAGTGATGGTACATGACGGGGATTATAATCAATATAATGAAATAAGGTATATGATTTGTTGAATGTAAAACAGATGACATGCCCTGTAAACTTTCACTCAATCCACAATAAAAACCTTAAAATAAATAAATAAATAAAATGGTAATAATTTTTTTTAAAGTATGTGACGAGGATTTCTGCTCCTGTGAAGATTTACAGTCTCAGAAACCCTGTACAGGGTCGCTATGAGTTGGAACTGACTCCATGGCACATAACAACAACAACAGCATGTACAAATAAATATGTATTTTGCAAAAAGCATAAAAAGATACATACTAAGTAATTGAACTGGTGACTTAAGAAGAAAGCAGGGCTTACAATCTAAGCAGTTCATTCTGGTCCAAACCCTGAGAATATGCATTTTCATTCCACATATACTGTATTGGAATCTACGGTTTAACAAGATCCCCAGGTTTATATTCCGATTCATTATTATCTGGGGTGAAAATGCAATTTCTTAGAAGTGGGTCAAACCATGGGTGTGGGTATCAAAGAAAATAAATGAAACAAGTGAATAAAAACAAAAGTAGGGCTCTTGCCTAGACCCATGTACCATGAATGGAAGAGCAAGTTCAACAAAATCCTTTCATTTGAGGGTCAACCAGCTAAATGACAGCCAAAGCCCATGCCTAAACCATCTAGTCGGGGAAGCAGAAAAGTTCACGGTTACAGCAGAGTGTGGTAAGTGATATAGCACTGCCAGGCAGGAATTGTTAAGCACATTAAAATCTAGCTTCAGGACCAGGTTAGCTTGCTTTGGAGTGTCATTATACCTGGATACATTTCTTCCAAACACTCTTTCTAATGAGTCTGTCTTTCCCCACTTTCTACACCACAAAAAATTTGAGTGGCAGAGCCTCAGACAGCATTGGAGTTGGGAACCCAGAACAGGCACCCACTAGCTTGGTCCTGCCTAAACATCTGTCCAGAGGTCATGGCCACAGAGGAGGCTTGCCCCATGTGGCAGCTGAACATGCTGCCACTACCAGTAAGAGGTGGTGGAGGATGCAAGGCAACATGGCCTGGAGGTCCTAACAGAGGAAGGGGATATTCTGAAGCCACTACCAGGCCTGCCACCTCATTAATGCACAAAGTAGTCAACTATTAGATTTTTAACTGCTGTCCTATCACAGAATGTCAGTTAATGAAATAATTGTTAAGCGCGGAGTTGTTAAGTGCCCTCGAATCAGTTCTGACTCACAGCAACTCTGTCTAGGGTTTCCCAAGAAGTGGCAACTGAGTTTGAACTGCCGACATTATGGTTAGCAGTCCAGTGAAGAGTTGGACTCTAAGTGAAGACTGGTTGTTGTTTACCACTGAGTCAGTTCCGACTCACAGTGACCCTGTATAGGGTTTCCAAAGAATTGCTGGTGAGTTTGAACCACTGACCTTATGATTCAAACCAACCTGGGGTCCAGCGCTTTATCCTACAGTGTCACATCAAGTGAAGAGTACATGTAATTAAATGTTAATGAGCTAAACATTTCAATTAAAAAGATACGAGAGTGTTATAATGGCTAAAAATCAAGATCTAACTATATACTGTTCTTAAAGACATACACTTTCAATATAAAGATTCAAATTGATGGAAAGCAAATGAAGGAAATGACCTACTACACATACAACATACTAAAACTGGAATGCCTATATTGAGATCAGATTAAAGAGATGTGAAGAAAACCAATATTCTCTTGAGGCAAACAGGAACATTTCATAGTGGTAGAAGAGTCAATTCATCAGGAAAACAAAACAATCATAGGTGCATATACATCTGATAACAAAGTTTTTTAAATTATGAAGCAAAAATTGACAGAATTAGCAGAATTTAGTAGTCATCAATACAGATTTTAATCCCGTCTCAGCATTTAATGGGAAAACCAGGCAAATTATCAGCCAAGACACAGATGATGTAAACAACATTACCAACCACCTTTTATAAATTGCTACTTAGAGAACACTATATCCAATAACAGAAGTATATATGTTCTGTCCAAGTGCACATGATATGAACAGCAAAATCCACCCTCTGCTAGATCATACACCAAGTCTCAACAAATTTAAAAGGACTAAACCTGGAGTCCTGTTGTGGGTTAATGCGCCAGACTGCAAAGCCATTTGAAATGCAAGGTCAGCGGTTCAAGCTCACCAGCAGCTCCTTGGAAACCCTATACAGGGTCACTATGGGTCGGAACCAACTCGATGGCACTTAACAACAACAACAAACCTGGATCCTGGTATGGCACTGTAGGATAAACACTGGAGTGCTAACTACAAGGTCAGTGGTTCAAATCCACCAGCTGCTCCTCAGAAACTCAACACACGGTCGATATGAGTCAGAACCAACTCTACAGCACTCAACAACAAACCAAGTCATACGCATATATTTAGACATCCATACATTCTTACTTGCATTCATTCTCGGTTTGTCCCTTTACCTCTTTATGTACTATCAGGGACACATGACAATGGTTTGTGGTAGAAAAGAGGCTGCAAGTCTATCAGAATTTAAGCAATATACTGTGGTAAACCAAGAACTGATAGCAAATATAAAAGTTATAGATAAGCTTGTAATTTCTCTATGCAGCATGTTCTAAATTCCTATGTAAATTCAACCACTATTCAAATGAGTCCTTGGAGAAAACATACAGAGAACATGATACCACTTTCTGATGAAGCCTCTATCCAACTTTTTACAGACTTCCTCATGAAAGTCTAAAGTCCTCATACAACACACTGAGGAAATGCTCCTGGAATCACTGTAACACAGTAACCTGGTGGTTGAAGTCATCCCAAGCTCTTCTCAACTGGTGCTGATCTTCATTTAACTCATCCACGTTCTTTTTTAATGACAAGTTGTCAAAAAAGGGCTTTTGTTCTTCATTAAATGATTCCAAAAAGGACAGCAGGTTCTATAATCACAAGAGGTATTTTAAAGATTGAAATGTCTAATGAAGTTTATAAAATACATGTTATTTTCAGATCTACCAACACAGGTTATATTTACAATTCTACTAAAGTAAAGGCAGTATTGCCTAAATTTAGTATGCACTTACTGATCCTATGGCTTGTGGGCTGTTGGGATACCTATTCAAATAGAGTGGCAAAGTCATGATGCCACGTGCCAAATGTGAACTTCTTTCACCTCCCCAAATGTGTGTTCATGACATAAGAATGAGCTGAAACAAGAATTATGTGACAACAGATATATGTTGTATAAATATTTTGGGGTGTTTGCAATGAACAGAACTTGAGCCAATTCTTTCCAAGTCACTTATACAGACTTCAGAAAACACTGTTGTGCCCTCACAATATTAATAAATAAATTTTTGTGTGTGGCTTGTATTTATGCAAACTATATGTTGAGTTGTTGACAACATTTTCTTATTACATCTTATCAACCTACAAAAGAATAATTAATTTATTGATTCTCTGCAATAATGAATAACTTCAAAAGCTTTCTTTTTGAGAAAACTGAAACTGAAGTACATTATTAAATCAGAGATGTGTCAAAACAAGGCTCTTTCATCCAGTGGATGAGCATTTTGCAATGAAAACACTCTCAGACCAGAGCTAAAAACAGAACCAGCACCAAAACCGAAGACATTTATTGTTAAGTTCCATCAAGTTAGTTCTGACTCACAGTGACCCTGTGTAGGGTTTCCGAGGAGTGGCTGGTGAGCTTGAACTACCAATCTTGCAGTTCAAACAATGCTTGGTTCCATGGCAAATGAGAATGATTCCTGCCTTCCTAGATGGCTCCAAACCCAATGAGATGGCACAGCACACATATCAAAATCCACTTAACATTAAATCTGAACTCCCTCATTTAACAGAGAAAGGGAGGTCTAGAGATGTTAGGTGCTAAGAGGTGGTGACTATGTGCCGTCAAGTTGGTTCCGACCCATAGCAACCCCTTATAGGATTTCTAAGGCTGTAAGTCTTTATGGGAACAAAAATCCTCATCTTTGTCCCAATGAGTGTTCGGTGGGTTGAACTACTGACCTGTGAACAGCCCACTTCATACTCCACTATGCCACCAGGGCTCCTTGCTCTTTAAGGACTTGACAGTATCTCTATTTATTCACGATGGGGAGTTTGGTAGGTAGCAGAGTTGCATAGGCAATGGGTTGTAAGGGGCAGGACTAAAAATTCAATTTGGCTACAAGAGGCTTTCTGCTCCTGTAAAGATTCATAGCCTTGGAAACCCTATGCAGGGTCACTATAAGTGCTAGAAATGCAGAATCTCGGGCCCTACCCCAGTTCTGCTAAATCAGAATCTGAATTTTAACAAGATCCTCAGGTGATTCCTATGCAAGTTAAGATTTAAGATGAAAAAAAAAATTTTAAGATGCACTGTAAGGAGTCCTGGTGGTGTGGTGTGTTAAGTGTTAGGTTGATAACTGAAAGGTCAGCAGTTTGAATCTACCAGCTGCCACATGGGAGAAACATGAGGCTGTCCGCTCCCAGAAAGATTTCTCATTCTCTTCTGAGCCTGTAGGCACGTTATGAGTCAGAATAGACTCCACAGCAGTTGAATTTGGGTTTGGATCCTAGTATTAAGGTGTCCTGGTGGTACTGTGCTTACAGTGCTCAGCTGCTAATCAAAAGGTTGATGGTTTGAACCCACCAGCTGCTCAGCAGGAAAAGATTTTATCAGCCTGCTTCCTTAAAGACTTACAACCTGAGAAACCCTATTGGATAGTTGCGCTCTGTTCCACAAGGTTGCTCTGAGTTGCACTTGACTCGATGGTGGTAGATTTGGTTTAAAACTTGATGTCAATTTACTATTTAAATCATTAAATCTGAAAGATTTTTCTAAAAACATCCTCACTACTAAAAAAGTAAATTAAAATAACTTGTTTAAATTCATACTTACCTCATACTTTTTAACGTAGGACTCATTTTCTGAATCCTTTAGAGCCTTCTGTAACTTTTCCTCTTGTGAAGTTAACCAAACTGCCGCATTTTTCACCTTTCCCTGTAGTTCAAAGAAACAAAGACACATTTAAAACTATATCTTAGACTTAGTCTTTTTTAAAACAACATAACTTACAATATACCCATTATATACCAATGACTCATGGTGCCAAAGAAGAATTTTGCTTATTCATGTAACATCTTAAATTTTAAAGTGAACTGCAACTAGCATGCTCAAGGAACAGAGCAAGCAGTGCCCTTTTGGTGGATGTATCCACTTGTATTATTTGACAGGTTTTAGAGAACATTATTCTAAAACTCACTTCTCAACAGTAGGCATTTTGTAAGATGACTTTAGAATAAATCTAAATACCGAGTCATTCAAGACATGGTGACACCCTGCAAAATTTAGGCATAAAAATTCTTAAAGATCTTAAACAAAATATACTAATAAGCATTTTGGAAGTGAGCAACAATGATGTTTTTTTTATATTCTTACAACTTATTTCCATTCTCCTTAAAAGTCCATTTGCTTTTCTATTAAGCAAAAGTACCTTCTAATATATTTTTTTTAATCTAATTTCATGGACAGTTAAATTTAAAAAAAATTTTTTAATATGAAAAATGAATTAGGAAAGAGCAACCCCTCAACAGGCCTGCAATAAGTGAACTGAGTTAGAAGCTCGAGTTTCTCTTGCAGGGTCTGCAACATTCTGGCAGAGACCCCCAGTCATCATATTGGAAAAGCCCAGGCCTTATTCATCAAGTAAAATGTGATAATATGACTGGGTAAGCATGTCTGAGAGAACAGTTTGAAATACATTTTAAAATAATAGCCAGAAACAGTTCACTAAAGCACAGCACTTACTCATCTTCATAGAATCAGAATACATGGTTGCTTTTTTATCAGCTCGTTGATTTTTTAAATGAAATTTCCACCCACAGTATTTTGTGTAATTGACAAAGTCAATGAGAAACATGGAAAAATCAAATGCAATGTGATGGAAACTGAGCAGTAGTTTAATAAGCATGGGTCAACTGCAGAACTCAATGCATATTATTTATGTGACATTAAAAAGCATATATACAGGTTTCATCTTGCGGTGATATTCTAAAATCTAACAATGGTAAGGGTTTCACAATTCTGTGAACACACTACAAGTCACTGTATTGTATACTTTAAATGGGTAAATATTAAGCTATATGAACTAAAACTCAATAAGCCTGTTAAAATGACAATTAAAAAAATTGAGATCACTAGAATTTTTTTGAAAGTCATCTTAAGTCAATTTGTCCTAAAGAATGCCTATTTAAAAGATTTTTAGATGATTCTGTGAAGTTTAATAAATGAACCATTTTTACTTAAAAATAAGTACCACAACTTTTTGAGAAAGAAATTAGAATACTGGTTTCCTGGTGCAGAACAGACTAGATAGAGCAGAGATAGAGTTCTGGGGCACAGATATTTTACGTCATGATTGAAGTATGGAATACAAAACTCACAACTGTATATTTAAGATCTGTGCATTTCACTATATGTAAATGATACCCCCAATTTTAGAATTAAATAATTAGTAGAGGACAACAAAAATGACCTTGATTTGTACTTTAGACATACCTGAGTGTCCTCTCCAGTACCAGGTGCATCTTTTGAATACTTCAGAAACTGTGCCACATAGGTCATGATTGATTTTTCATCAGGATTAGTAACATCTACATCTGCAAGATATGCCACACAGTCAGTTACAGATGTGATTTACTATAATTAAAACTCCAGTTGCCCTTGCTCCAGGCTTTTGTAGTGGTTAAAAGCTTAGATCTAGGTCAGACAGATCTGAATCTTGGCACTAGGACATGAGGCTCAGTTTCCTAATAATAAAATAAGAGTATGCATGTTGTATTACAAGGAGAGTAAAGAGACAGGAAACATTCCTCTTTCCACAAAGTATGGAAACTCCTCCAGCTACAAAATTTCATCCCAGGCACAAAGGCTAAAGCTTTACTACACAAAAGCTAAAGCCTTTGTGTCTGGATCAGTGAAAAAGAAGTAGTCTTTGTTGAGTTATTAATTCAGTTAAACACAAGTCAATTAATATTTAGACTGACAACAACTGAAAGTCACAAGGAGACAGTACAACCTGTCCTTAGGGACTTAGGTTTCATCCCTTTATTCAATCAATCAATAAATGTTATATGTGCTTATTGATTGATTAAATGGTCAACCATTAGAAATAAAAGGACATTACCTGGCCCTCAAGAAGCCAACAGTAGAAAAACAAAACAAACATCTAAAAAAATAGAAAACGCAGTGCAAGCATATCCATGAATAAGGTGGAGCATACAGGAAATAAAATTATGAAAACTTCTTAGACATAACCAAACCTATTTTGAAGGAATGTGCTGCTGGATCTGGGGGCTCAGGCCCATAGTCTCAGGCAGCACTAGGGTCAATTGGCATAACACTGTCTACAAAGACAATGTTCTACATCTTAGTTTGATGAGTAGAGTCTGGGATCTTAAAAGCTCATGAGCAGCCATCTAAGTTGCAACTATTGGTCTTTCCCTGTGCAGAGGAAAGAAGAGTGATGAAATTTAAGAGGCTTGTTATCAATTAGTCTAATAGACTAATATTGAAACATGTGAACCACAGTCTCCATAACCCAGAGACCAGAAGAACTAGAGGGTGCCCAGTTACCACTACCAACTGTTCTGACTGGGGACACATTAGAAAATACTAGATAGAGTAGGATAAAATATGGAACAAAACTCAAAATTATATATATGATTTTGTTTACTGGTCAGAAAAGACTGGAGGAAAATGAGACTTGGTAGACTTGGTAGTCAGTCCCAGGTCTGGACCTGACAGTAGGAACTCTGGTGGTAAGATAGGTATATAAAGGGTCAACAACACTAGTGAGACATGCACACTACGGAATGGAATGGTCAACCATTCAAAATCAAAAGGGCATTATTCACTTTAGTTTATAAAAGGGAAAAATTCAGAGGGGGTGTAAAAGGCGGCGGAATGGAAAGTAGAATCCCAGGGCAGAAGTGGTTACATGGAGGGGATGCAATCACTGACAGGAAATGAAGTGTATAATATGTTGAATGTAAAACTGATGATCTACTCTATAAACATTCACTCAATTCACAATAAAAATTTAAAATAAAATAAAAAATACTCTGCATGCTTTGTTGCTGTTGCTGTGGACTTAGAGAAGGAGTTCATGGGTGCACCAACTCAGCTGAATGGAGTCCTCATGACACTGCACGATAAGTATTGGACTGACAACTGCAAGGTCAGCAGTTCAAACCCACCAGCCACTCCTCAAAAGAAAAATAAAACTTGCTGTTCCTGTAAAGACTTACAGCAACAGAGATCCAACAGAGTTGCTATAAGTAGGAATTGACTCAATTTTCGGAATTTTTTGAAAAGTAGCTCTAATCCATATACAAATAATGTCATTTAACGCAGAAATTATATAAAAGGTTCCCTGGATGATGCAAACTGGATTACAATCTGAAAGACTAAATGGGACAGAGGTAAACAGTGATTCATTCTTAACCTTGGAACAACAGGGCTCTGGGATACAGGGATCTAGGTGTAGTTTGAAAAAGGGAAATAATACTAAAATGCTTGACTGCCTTATGAATATTAGTTTCCCTTGTCTACTATTGTAAAATAGACACTTGAGTGGGATAAAAACGAATGTTGGGAAACATGATTACAGAAAACTTGTAAGCCCATCTTCAACCTATAATTGATTGAAATACCTAAAAGGGGTTCTAGAACTTGCCCCATGATAGAGGCCTTGTGCAAAGCCTTTACAGAGTATAGGGCCATAGGTGGAATCCTGAATCCCATCCAGAACCTTATAAGATGGGACATTCCCACTAGAAAGGACAAGCAGACCAGCCTGGAACAGCTAGAATGACAGAAGATACATCTTCAAAGAAAGATTATCAGGAAAAATCCAAAACAAAAATTTCAGCATGACTGGCTACTACAAGAATTGCAAGCTGTTCGCCAGGAAGACATCGAGGCTAGCAATCAAGTGCCTTCAGAACAAACTCCCCTCTAAGACTGAAACTCAAAGGGAATATACAAACAGGCATGGAAAATTGCTGACGACCACATTGGTCTACTGGTGAGTGGAAGAGGGGGTAAGGCATTAATGAAGAAATGAACTGAGTTCAACCATGGTCCATTGACTCCTGTTGACCTGGAGATGAGAGAAAGAAGGGCTGGTTGGTCCAAAGTGTGGTGAAACCTGAGGACACTTGAGCCCATGGACAAGGACATAGGCATAGAGGGCTAGAGCTGATATGAAGTGAGGGGAGATGCACAAGAACACCTAAACTTGCAGAAAATAACCATTTGACCTAGCCTCGATGGCTCAATAATCAGAACTAGACTAGAGGAAGATTATTAAAATTAAAAAAATATATTTTTTTGATGAAGGAGACAAGGGTAATTTGCTACAATTTGATGAATCTGACCTATACTCAGAGAGGTAGTTACTGTAAATACCAACAAAGAGGGAAGGAGTCTTCACATCAAGTATCAATGCTATTCCCTCTGTACACAGGCTATATAGTGAGGGGCAACTTAAACACTGGCTACCTAAAATGAAGGGGCAATAAAGGCACGAAGTGACTGGCTTACAAGGTTTCAAGAGGGAGTTTAGTTTAAGAGTGTGGGGGGAAAGAAAGAGTCCCCACTGAATAGATTTCATCTTGTCTAGAGGGTCCGGTAAAGAGACAGGGATAAGATTCTTTTGATTCAACAGTGAATAATTGTTATCATGACTAACTGCGACTGTCACAATTGTAAAGGTAGAAGTTTTATAACAACAAAAAGGGGAGTGGTTAATCTTACAGTACAGAAACAAGAGGACCCTAGGACCAGCTCTGGTAGGATGTTGTTGTTGTTGTTAAGTGCCGTCGAGTCGGTTCCGACCCATAGCGACCCTGTACAGGGTTTCCGAGGGTGTAAATCCTTACGGGAGTAGAAAGCCTCATCTTTCTCCCGCGGAGCAGCTGGTAGTTTCGAACCGCTGACCTTTAGGTTCGCAGCCCAATTCGTAACCACCTCTGGTAGGATAGTGGTTATGAATCGGGCTGCGAACCACAAGGTCAGCAGTTCGAAACTACCAGCTGCTCCGCGGGAGAAAGATGAGGCGTTCTGCTCCCGAAAAGATTAACAGCCTCAGAAACCCTGTACAGGGTCACTGAGTCGGAACCAACTCCACAGCACATAATAACAACAACAACAAATCCAGAGAAGCAGCGATGCCAGAGATGGAGGCAGAGATGGGGGCATGGAGAGGGGGAGCGGCTGAAGGCCCTAGACTCATGGGAAGAGAGGGACTACGAGCTGGTAGACAGGAGGCAGACTTGCAGAATGTGTCCTTTTGAGGTGTAAATTATTATATATGCCTGAGTGTTTGTTTGCTTTTTGTTTTTTTAAAAAAAGCTAAAGTGGATAGAGAGAAATACTGATGGTACATGGAGGGGAAAATAATCAATGTAATGAAACAAGGTGCATGATTTTTTTAATGTAAAACTGATTATCTGTCCTGTAAACATTCACTCAATCCACAATAAAAACCTTAAAAAAAAAAAAAAAAAAAAAGACAAGAAAGAAAGACCAAAATAGATGTCAGAGAGACTCTGAAACTTGCTCTTCAGCGTAAATGGAAGAAATGAGGAGCTAAAAGAGTTGAACAGAAAATTTCAAAGGATCAGCTCAAGAAGACAATAACGAAATGTTCAAAGACCTGGAATAAGAAAACCAAAAGGAAAGAATATGCTCAGCATTTCTCCAGCTAAGGGAACTGAAGAAAAAAATCAAGCCTCTACTTGAACACTGAAGGATTCTATGGGCAAAATACTAAATGATACAGAAAGGATCAAAAGAAGATGGAAGGAATACAAAGTCATTGTTCCAAAAGAAAAGGCCCAATGTTCAGCCATTTGAAGAGGTACCATATGATCAAGAGCCACTGATACAGAAGGAAGAAGTTCAAGGTGCATTGAAAGCATTGGCAAAGAAAAAAGTACTCGGAATTGATGGAATACAAATTGAAATCTCTCAACAAAGTGAGGCACCACTGGAGGCACTCACTCATCTATACCAAGAAATTTGGAAGACAAACTACCTGTCCAGCTGAATGGAAGAGATCTGTATTTGTGCCCATTGCAAAGATAGGTGACCCTATGGATTGTGGAAATCATTAGACAATATCATTGATATCACACACCTAAAGATAATATAAAAATGGCTGCAGCCATGCATTGACAGAGAACTTGCAGAGGTTCAAGCTGAATTCAGAAGAGGGTGTGAAATGAAGGATATCACTGATGATGTCAGATGGATCTTCACTGAAAGCAGAGAATACCAGAAAGACATTTACCTGTGCTTTACTGACCACACAAAGGCTTTCGATTGTGTGGATCATGACAAGTAACGGACAACATTGCGAAGAATGAGTATACCTGAACAATTAATTGTGCTTATGAGGAATTTGTACATGGACCATGAGGCAGTTGTTTAAACATTACAAGGGACAACAAATGGTTTAAAATTAGGAAATGTGTACAGTAGGGTTATAATCTTAAACCATACTTACATAATCTGTATGCTAGGCAAATAATTTGAGAAACATGTTGAGAGCTACAAACGCCATTACAAGATGGCGCCGACCTCAACTTCCTCCTTCTTGTTTCCTTGTCTTTCTCCACATGCGCGCAGGCGCTGAACTCCACTCGTTGTATGCTAATTAGGCGCTGAACTCCACTCGTTGTATGCTAATTAGGCATTTTTCTACCAACCAATCATGTAACCAGTCATGTCCCGCCACGCCTTCCTTTGAGAGTATATATTCTCCTGCTACTCCCTTACCCAACGTCGTCCTCCACCACCACTAAAAGAGCTGTAACCCTGTAAGAGCTGTAACAATAAACTACTGTCAGAAGAATCCTGCTTGTCGCGTCCTTTATCGGCGAGGGCGCGCGACAGAAACAGGATTATATGAAGAAAAATGTGGTATCAGAATTGGAGGAAGACTCCTTAACAATCTTTGATATGCAGATGATACAACCTTGCTTGCTGAAAGTGAAGAGGATTTAAAATATTTACTGATGAAGATCAAAGACCACTGCCTTCAGTATGGACTTCATATCAATGTAAAGAAAACAAAAATCCTCACCACTGGATCAATAAACAAAAGACTGAAGTTATCAAAGACTTCATTTTGTTCGGATCAACCACCAACACTCATGGGAACAGCAGTCAAGAAATCAAACGAGGTATTGTATTAAGTAAAATTGCTCTTTAAAGTGTTGAAGAGTAAAGATGTCAGTTTGAGGGCTAAGGTACCCAAGTCATGGTATTTTCAACCTCATATGCATATGAAAGTTGGACAGTGAATAAGGATGACCATAGAAGCATTGATGCATTTGAGGTATGGTGTTGGAGGGAAATAGTAAACATACCATGGACTGCTAAAAGAACAAACAGATCCGTGTTGGAAGTACAACCAGAATAGAATGCTTCTTAGAACCCAGGTTGGCCAGATTTCATCTCTCATACTTCAACATATTATTAGGAGAGATATCATATTTGGTAAAGTGGAGGGTCGGATGAAAAGAGGAAGACCCCCAACGAGATGGGTTGGCATAGTGGCAGCAGCTATGGGCTCGGATGTAACAACAACTGTGAGGTTGTCGCTGGACCAGACAGTGTTTTGTTCTGTTGTGATAGGGTCACTATGTAAATTGGTATCGACTTGATGGTACCTAGTAACATTAATAAGGAATCACAATAAGAGAAGTATCAAAACCAATAAACATAAATAGAAAATGAGAGCAAAAACATGGGGAGAATAAAGAAAAAATAAATGGGGGCAGAAGAGCAGAGAAAAAAAAAAACAGGATATAAAAAATGTTCACAAGAAGGATAAATTTAAGCAACATGAAATTAGATCATACAACTGATATAAAGAAATATGGAATCATTAAGCTAACTGTGAATCTACAAATATTTATTCAACTCCAATTTTTGCATATTAAAAAATTAGAACCAAGAAGCAACAGCTCAATTTGAAAGAACTGAATGATAAATTTTCAACAATTTGGTACGTTTGAAGGCAGCCATTATTAAAAATTAAATTATATAAATGTACAATTTAATACATTAAAAATAAAGTTAATAAAGACTTAAAACTAATCAGTTAGTAATTAGAACTGTTAGAACTGCAAGGTCAACTGTTCAAACTCACATTTGCTCTTCTATAATCCTCTATAATCATATACAGGGTTGTCAGGAGTCAGACCAGACTTGATGGTGCTTAACATTAACTATACTTTGGAGATGAATTACATCTACTGTGTCTGTGTGGTGGAAGTAATAAACAATGGTATGCTACTATCCATTTCTTACCAGCTCTGTATTCTGTGATTTCACAATATTTTTAAGTGCCATCAAGTTGGTTCTGACTCAGAGCGATCCTGTATAGGGTTTCCAAGGAGCAGCTGGTTGATTTGAACTGTTGACCTTGTGGTGCGAAGTCCAGTGCTGATCCTACCCGCCACACCAACTGGTCATGTTGGGAACGTTTATTCCATAAAAATCAGCAAATGTGAGCTTTGTTATTTTATTGGTTATAAAGAAAAGGATGGTGAAAATGCTAGCAAAGCAGATTAAATTCAAAAGTATGCCCCATTTGTGTGTGTATGCATACAATACATACACAAGTCTGTGAAAAAAATGGAATTAAAAGGTAATAGAATTTTCCTACAAACATTTTGAAGTCCTTGTGTATATTGTAAATAGTATAGGAACTTGAGAAAATATCTTTCAGTATCAGATTGAACACAAAGAAGTGACATCATTAAAGACTGAGGGAAGTTCTGACAAACATCTAACATTGTTCCAGTTATTCAGTAACGTAAAAAGAAGGCATCAACCAACCGCAGTTGTGTTTGACTTACACTTGTTCATCAATTCCAACCAGAAGCTGGCTACAGATCCAAGAGGTGCCAAGAAAGGTACTGTGGGACTCTACTGAATTTATAGTCTATATTTATTTTAGTTTGAATTCCTGGTGTGGCACTTCAGGGTAATGTGCTGGATTGAAACGTCAATTTGAACTGCAAGGTTGGTGGTTCAAGCTCAACAGCTACTCCTCAGAAACCCAATACAGGGTCATTGTAAGCTGGAATCGACTCAACAGCACGTAACAACAACAGTATATTTTATTATTACTTGTAAATTATATTCTATACATCCCTTATATTATTAAAATTTATAGTAAACTTGCATATATGTACGTATACATATATGCATATAGGCACTGTTATTTTAGAGTTAGTTGTTAAACATTTACGAACACACTCCTGGTTACAGCAGAGCTTAGAACTGGTTCATTCCAGTTTGACTCCCTGCTGAGACTGTTCCTTACACTCTAGCTCCATAGGATAAGCACTGCACTGAGAACCACCAGCTGCTCCGCACAAAAAATATGACATCTTCTGCTCCCCTGAAAATTTAAAGCTTCAGAAACGCTATAGAGGGTCCCTGAGTCAGAACCAACTCAATGGCATTTACCAACAACCACAATAGCACCACACCAGGACTCCTTGTGTGGATTATAAAACAATCCACTCCAAAGCAAAGCACTTATCAGAAAGAATTTAATTATTTAATCTTAAGTTTATGCAGCGAAAACAGTTTCATGAGGATCTTCGTGAATATAACCAGTACAAATGCTTTTTTAAAAAATTATTAATAATAATAATCCAACACAGCTGGGCACATGAAATTGGTACAGCTGGGTAGACAAGATCGTGAGAAACAGAAATCAGCAGCTTTAATGGAAGGGCAGGTAGTAGGAAAGGGCAGGTATGTAAGCAACTGGAACTCAAGGCTGAGTAAAACATAGCTTATGGGAGATATTATTGAACAGAACAGTAAAATCAAAGAAAACACAATATAGAAAACAAAAGAAGAAAAAATGAAAACCTAACACACAGGCTGAAAACATTTCCAACAACAGCATGGTTGCTTTCAGCTGTGGCTTCATCCTGCAAATACCTAGATTAATTAATTGGTGGTGGTGGAAAGTGCCGTGGAATCAGTTCCAATGCATAACGACCCTGTATAGAGTTTCCACAGCTTTTTTAAGTCTCTGAGGAAGCAGAAAGCCTCATCTTTCTCCCATGGAGGGTCTGGTTGGCTCACACCACTGACCTTGTAGTTCGCAGTCCAATGCTTATCGTATGGAGTCATTGCGCTCCCCAACTAATTGGAAAGAAGTCTTAATTTCAGGAAACTCAGTTAAGAATTTAAATTCAATTCTCCAGGACTATAGAATAATGCGGTCATGTTTAAGAAATAAACACTATTTTCATAGCAACTTCACGCTAGACTTTTAAATTAAGAAGTGTTTTGAAAAGAAAGAAGCTTCGTTACCTTCTGGTTCCAGCAATTTGGGGATCTGTAATTCTTGTTCTGCGATTCTGAAGGCCTCTTTCAAATTGTCTCTGTTGGATTTATGCTTCATACTGTTTAAATCAATTAAGTCTGGTCGCAAGGCGTGAATGACGGCTAAAAAAGCCATCCCGTTTCTCCAGCTCGACTTAAAATCTGTGACACTGACAGACTCATGTCTATCAGAAAAGGACGAAAACATGATAAATACCAATGCAACTCCAGTATATTTCATAGTAATTCATGAAAAATTCAGTGGACCAAATAAACTATATAAATCATTTGAGAAAACACTGCTTTCTTTAGTCTGTGGCCAAGTTCAAGTAAAATGTCAAATTGAGCGAGACTCAAAAATATCCAACATTCAAAATTCCAAATTGAAAAGTGTGGTCCTCAAAATCAGCAGAATCCACATCGCCTGAAATTTGTAAGAAATGCACATTCTGGGGCCTTACCTTGGTGGTAGTGGTGGTGGTGTGCCGTGGAGTCGGTTCCAACTCATAGAGACCCTGTATAGGGTTTCTGAAGCTGTAAATCTTTACGGGAACAGAAAGCCTCATCTTTCTCCAGCAGACCTGCTGGTACTTTCGAACTAGCTGAACTTGAGGTTAGCAGCTGACTTGTAACCACTACGCTACAAGAGCTCCTTGGAGCCTCACCTTAGACCTACTGAAATGAAACCCTGGATGCGCACCCAGCAATGCGTAACTAACAGATCCTCCAGGTGATTTATAATGGCTTTGAGAACAACAGCTGTAGATGCTGGTCATTTAGCAATCTGCTGACTTTAGAGCTCTACAAAAACGTAATATCCCTCCTTATAAAAAGCAATATTCTTTCTCTAAGAACAAATTAAACAATATACTGTGTCCTGTTGATAAGTTGTTGTTGTTGTTGTTAAGTGCTGTGGAGTCGGTTCCGACTCATAGCGACCCTGCACAGGGTTTCCGAGGCTATAAATCTTTACGGGAGCAGAACGCCTCATCTTTCTCCCGCGGAACCACTGGTAGTTTCGAACTGCTGACCTTGCGGTTCACAGCCCGATTCGTAACCACTACGCTACCAGTTGATAAGTTAGTAGCTCATTTTTGTTATTGTTAAGTGCCGTTGAGTCGGCTGTAGAGGGTTTCTGAGGAGTGGCTGGTGAATTTGAACCACCGGCCTTGTGGTTCACACAGACCTTGAGGTCGAGTGCTCATCCTCCAGTGCCACATCAGATACACAGATTGTGTCACTCTTTTGCTTGAAACCCTGTATTGAGAAGGGATAAGTGACAGTTTTGTAAGAGTATTCTTTGCCCAAAAGTTTGAGAAATACTCCAGGACAACTCTTATTCTTGTTGGATATCCTCAAGTCAGTTCCGACTCATGGTGACCTGATGTGTGCAGAATAGAACTGTTTCATACAGTTTTCTAGCTGTGACCTTTCAGAAGCTGATCTTCCATGGAAGGTCTGGGTAGACCTGAACCACCGACCTTTGGGCTAGTTGTTGAGAACTGAAACCTTTTCACTACCCAGCTTCCCAGAACACCTCATTTCCTTTAATATCCCATTTAAAAAATGAGGACATTCAACGGACTATTTTAAAGTAGAAATCAAATGATAAAGCTTGGTTCCTCTTAGGGAAAAAGCCTAAACTATGATTGTTATAAACTACACAGTAGTTAGTGATTTGTGTTTTATTTACACGGTGTTTACTGCTGTGTCCAGGAACTATTCCAAATGCTTTAAAGATTAATTCTTACTCTATTGTGACAACTATGAAGTAAACATTATTGTCCACATGTTCTCCCTGAGGGAAACAGAGCACAAACAAAGATCATCAGTCAGAAATAGGTAGGAATCAAGACTTAAACCCAAGTTTTCCAAATCCAGAGGTGCACTGGTGGTTGCTGTAGGATAAGCACTGGACTGCTATCCACAAGATCGGCAGTTCAAAGCCACCAGCGCTACGCAGGAGAAAGATGAAATCTTCTGCACCTGTAAAGATTTACAGCTTCAGAAACCCTATTACTGTTGTTAAGTGCCATCAAGTCGGTTCCAACCCATAGCGAGCCTGTATAGGGTGTCCAAGGAGCAGTCTGGCTCATTAACCCACAACACCACACCAGGACTCCCAGAAACCCTATACAGGGTCACTATGAGTCAGACCTGACTTGACAGCACATAGCAGCAACAACATTCTGAATCCAAACTACGCTCTTACGTACGAAACTAAACTGATAGGAGGTTGGGGTTGAGGGAAGAGCTAGGGCAACTCCAGAAAGATGAGGCTGGGGCAGGACCATCTCAGCTCTAATTGGCAAGACTGTACTCAGTAGAGCACCAGGTTGTGAGGTCAGTTCTTCACTAACCAAGTCAAAGCAAGTAACAAAAGGAACATATTACTGCCAGGTCTGAGGGCAGGCAGGGCTAGGCCCCACTATGATTGGCAGTATCTGGACTCATTTAGAGGAGAGAACCAGGGTCTGATTCACCTACTTCACAAATAAGAAAAGAAAGTGTATTTTTTACAACATAGTCCTATATCTGAATCCCAGATCATAAGAGCATATTGAAAGAAACATCACCTAATGCCATCAACGACAGTCAAAATTAGGTTGACTACATGGTGAATTAGTTAAGAAAAGATGCTGCATCTTAGTACATTGAGCATAGGCCCTATGTTTGAAAGAGCAGGAAGGACCTGGATAAAAAATGGAACTGTTATAAAATCTATGGAATTTGAACAAGTTTGAATGTTAATTATGCATAAGTGAAACAAATCCGAATCTGATGTAATAATGTTTCTCACGCATACTGCGTTTTGGATTAGAAAAGTGAAGTACAGCTGTCTCTAGGGGATTCAAGAAAAAGTTCATTTAATGTACTTAAAAGTGGTAAGATGTAGGCATTGCAACCCTCATGAACTAGACAGGCTGAAAGACAGCTAAATAAAGATGAGACTGAAGGAGAAATGAACATCATAGCCTTTCATTAGGCAGAAGGAACTCAGAAGCCCAGACATTTGAAAGGGTACAACATGCTTATGACTTTATTTGCCTTGAGGTGCCACGTGTGATGAGGAATGCCTTCTAAACTCTTCAGCAACTCTTGTGGTGAACTCTCCTATACCCTAACTCCTATTCTTCTGAAATGCCAACCCAGAAGTTGCTTAAAATAAAAAAGTAAATGTCTCCTAAAAACACAAAATAAGGATTTTTTGAAGGGGGTGAAAAAGAAATTATGAGCACTAACTTATAATTTACTTACTGACATGGTTAGGCACAGGTTGACAGTTCAAACCCACCAGCTGCTCCACAGGAAACTAAAGAGGCTATCTGCTCCCCTAAAGATTTAAAGTCTGGAAAACCTTACAGAGCAGTTCTCTGTCCGACAGGGTCGCTACGAGTCAGAATTGGGTCAGTAGCAGAGAGTTTGGTTTGGGGTTTAATTTTCCTTCATCGTCATGTCTACTTTCCCAGTGCTTTGTTGTCTTAATGAACTGTGGCTTCTAAATTATAAGGACTATGGTCTCTGGTAGCGTAGTTGTTAGGAGTCAGACTGATAACTTGAGGGTTCAAAGCTACCAGTCATTCCAGGGGAGAAAGACGAGGCCTTCTGCTCCCATAAAGATTTACAGCCTCAGAAACCCTATGTAATAGGGTTGCTATGAGTCGGAACTGACTCCACAGAGCACCACCACCACCACCATGGTCTCTTAATATAATTGCATACAGTGCTCGTGGTGTGCCTTCAAGTTAGTTCTGACTCACAGTAACCTTGTACAGGGTTTCCAAGACTATAAATCTTTTGTTGTTGTTGTTAGGTGTCATCTAGTCAGTACTGACTCATAGCAAGCTTATGCAGAGGGGAACAAAAAAACTCATCTTTTTTCTCACGGAGCAGCTGATGGATTTGAACTGCTGACTTTGAAGTAGCAGCCCACAGTGTAACCCGCTATACCACCAGATCTCCTTAATTATACACAGTACCAAAAGGTGATATCATGTGTTGGTTACTAATTCATCTATCTGTTCATTTATTCATTCCTTTATTAAACAAAAAATACACTTGCATTATTTCAGGTGCTGGGGATACACAGTCAATTAATCATAGTCCTGACTTTTAAAAAGCTCATAGAATGGTAAAAGTTTTAAAATCTAAATTCCCCTTCCAGATGGAACTGTGACTGATGAAAAGTGTATTAAAATGTTGCTTTATTTCCACACAATAAAAGTCCTGGTGTAGCACTTTGGGTTAATGAGCTGGACTGCAAAGTCGGTTTGAACCCCAAGGTCAGTGGTTCAAGCTCACCAGCTGCTCTGTGGAAACCCTATACAAGGTCACTATGAGTTGGAACTGACTCAGTGGCACTTAATATCAACAACCTGAGCATGGGGCAGGAAACAGGTAGGTTTCCCACATGACCCCATGTCTAGCCTTGAGAACTTGAAGTTATGGAACTCACAAAACTCCAGATAGGAAAATTCACTGTGAAAGATAGGGGTAATATTGAGCAGTTTCTTCTGAGACAGCAGTGTCTGGGTGTCTGTTTTACCCAGTCAGCCTGGCTAGCAGGCCTGAGGGTCAGTAAGGTTGAGTTGGTACATACAACTACCCTATGGGTCTTCTCTGATCATAGCAAACTACTTACGCAGCACACCGTTCCTGAGCCCACAAGAGAAGAGCCTTCTTTGCAGACATCTGCCATCTTGCTTGGACTTTGGAACATTTCTTCGCTGGAGGACTTGAGGTAGGAGATGAGTCAACTTCACTCACACTATCCATGGAGGGTTGATTGTAATTGCAAGAAAGCGTTCTGGCAAGCTTCTCAATCTAAGGAAGAGAATAATAGTGAACATATACAGAATCATTGAGTAAAACACTATAAAGTATTATATCAGAGTTGGCAGTTAACTCATGGACCAAATCCTTGAATAGCAGCATTTCTCATCTAGAGCTTCACTTGGGTTTTCCTTCAACCTAGATATGGATTATTTCATGCCCTCACCCAGGCAGGGCATTCCACACTGAAGGCAAGCAACTATCTGTCCCAATAACGAGCTTATAAAACATTCTACTGGGTACTCAACACTTGCCAAATAATTGGACTTAACAGAATTGAGTTCCTATTCTGAGTATCTTCAGAATGAATAGGTCAATTAAAATGCATCTCTGACTATCAATCATTAAGATATGAATATAAATAAAGGTGGGGGTAGGAAAAATACATGCAGGGAAATTCCAAGGAAAAAAGACAAAGAACACCACAAATTGCCAATAAGAATATGAAAAACAATCTAAATAGTAATTTAAATCAAAACATTAAAAAAAAAAGTAACACATGCAAACAATTTAAAGAGATAATACCCAAGTGATGCTGGAAGTATCCGAAACTAGATATTCATATATTGCAGATAAAAGCACAAATTGGTTCAAATATTTTGATGGGCAATTTAATAATATGCACCCAAATATTTCAAAGATAAATCCACAAACATTACTTAGTAATTGTAAGAATTATAAGATAATCAAGAATAGTAGACTGGGGAGAACAAAAAAGATGGCGGAGAGGGTGGAAGTGCAGTGATGAGCTCCATCAGTGACAACACAGAATACTGGACCAAGCAGGCTCAGGGGATGGTGCCAGAATTCTGAACCATATATAAAGGAACGTTTAGAAGGTTGGAAGGCTTACAACTCGGAGAATTTGTAGCAGAAGCAAGAAATCCATTGCTTTCTAATTCAAGATGCTCAGCTGCTCCAAGAGCCGCCACCTTGGGCAAGACCAAGGGGGGAAGGATCAGAGCAGCCATGGGTGCCTGACAGAACCGCAGAGAGAAAAGTGTGGACTTTCTTTTTTTGGTACCTGTTCATTGGTCTCTCCATGTTGCTGACCAGAGGGGGTGCCTGAGCGAGTGGACATCCCACCCCCACTCCCAGAGGGTTCTACTATGCATGCGCATGGATATCCTCAAAATTTAAAGTGACAGTTTCCACTTAAAACCAAACAGCAGTGAAAATGACCACAGCTGGCCCTGAACTGTTTATCACTAGGAAATAGGACTAAAATTAAATTCTGAGTTATGTCACAATGACCAACAGTGGCATCTTGAAATTTCTCAGGAGGAAGAGTGAAAAGGGAATCACATTTACCTGGAAACAATCAGAAAGCATAAAAAAATACCAAAATACACGCCCATCTAGGTATTAAGGCCACAGGTAACTCCTAAATATTCCCAAAAAACAGAAACAGATGACCATATCAGCACATGTCCAGAAACAAGATAAAGTGCCTAAAGCAAATTAACTGGAAGTAGACCTACACTCCATACTGGAAGATGGGCAGGCTTTGGAAATGCCGGAGATGGAATTCCTAAAAATGATTATAAAAGGTATCAAAACACTATACTATGGAGTTGAGAAAAATAAGGAAGAAATCAGGAAAGAGCATTGGAAACAATGTAAAATCTACAGAAAGAGGTCCAAATGATTAATAATAGAATATCAGAAATGGACAATATATTGAAAGGGCAAAGGAATAGAACTGAAGAGATGGAAGCCAGAACTAGTGAGCTAGAAGATATATCTCTCAACACTACTAAGATAGAAGAGCAAGCACAAAAAAGGATTAAAAAACCTGAAGAAGGACTAAGATTCATGTTGGACATCATGAAAAGGAATAACAAGAATTATCAGAATTCCAGAACAGGAAGAATCACACAAGTCCACAAAGGAGATAGTTGAAGAGCTTATGGAAGAAAATTTTCCTAACATTCTGAAAAATGAAAAGATAAGCACTCAAGAAGCTCAATGAACCCTAGGAAGTATAGACCCTAAAAGAAAATCACCAAAGACATATAATAATCAAGCTCTCCAAATTCAAAGATAAGGACAGAATCCTGAAAGCAGCTAGGGAAAAGAGAATTATAACATACAAAAGCAAGCAAATCAGATTAAGCTCGATCTCTCAACAGAAACCATGCAGGCAAGAGGGCAATGGGGAGACATATATAAAACCCTGAAAGAAAAAAAACTGCCAACCATGAATCCTCTACCCAGCAAAGGTGTCAATCAAATATGATGGTGTAATCAAAACATTCCAGGACAAACAAAAGCTAAGGGATTTTGCCAAAGCCAACCCTGCACTGCAAAACATCCTAAAGGGAGTTCTGTGGACTGAGAACCAACAAGAACAGATAACAGAGAATGACTTACATGTTAGCATCACCCTGAACTCAATCAACAAATGGAAGAGTCAAGAACAGAGGATCTGGGAGGTCAGTCTATGATCAAAACATTTATAATGTGAAAGAAGGTAAACACAGAGGAACAGAGATCCAGGTGGTAAGAAGATCAGATAGATTATAGGATACAATAGACTGTCTTAAACAGAGGAAGAGTTAATGGAATATAAGGTAACCACAACAGTGGGGTTGGGGTGCAGGGTTCAGTTCAGGTGTTGGGGAGGGCAATACAACAAGGGGGAGGAGGCAGAAGACCAAGATAGATAGGGGAACACTGAGACAGGTTTGCATGGCCTAAGTGGGACAGAGATAAATAGTGATGCATGCTCAACCTTGGAACAACAGGGCTCTGGGATACAGGGATCTAGGCATAGTTTGAAGAGGTGAAATAATACTAAAATCCTTGACTGTCTTCTGAGTATAGGTTTTCCTTGTCTACTATTATAAAATTGACACTTGAGTGGGATAGAAAGGAATGTTGGGAAACATGATTACAGAAACTTGTAAGCCCATCTTCAGCCTATAACTGACTAAAATACCTAAAAGGTGTTCTAGAACTTTCTAAGTGAAATAGGCCTCTTGGAAAGCCTTTGCAGAGTATAGGACCTTAGGTGGAATCCTGAATCCCATCCAGAACCTTATGAGATGGGACATTTCCACTAGAAAGGACAAGCAGACCAGCCTGGAACAGCTGGAGTGACAGAAGATACATCTTCAAAGAAAGATCATCAGGAAAAATCCAAAACAAAAATGTCAGCATGACTGGCTACTACAAGAATAAGCAAGCTGTTCGCCAGGAAAACATTAAGGCAAGCAATCAAGTTCCTTCAGGACAAGCTCCCCTCTAAAACTGAAACTCAAAGGGAACATATGAACAGGCATGTAAGCTTGCTGGTGACCACATTGGTCTACTGCTAAGTGGAAAATGGGGAAAGGCAGCAATGAAGAAATAGGCTGAGGTCAACCACAGATAATTGACTCCTATTGACCTGGAGATGAGAGAGAGAAGAGGAAGGGCTGGTTGGTCCAAAGTGTGGTGAGACCTGGGGACACTTGAGGTCATGGACAAGGACATAGCCAGAGAGGGCTAGAGCTGAGAGTGATGTTTCTAGCTGATACGAAGTGAGGGGAGATGCACAAGAACACCCAAACTTGCCGACAGTACTCATTTTACCTAGCCTCGATGGCTTGATAATCAGAACTCAACTAGAGAAAGATTACCAAAAAAAAACAATTTTTTTTCTTTTGATAAAGGAAACAAGGGTAAATTGCTACAATTTGGGGAACCTGACCTATACTCATGGTGTAGTAACTCTAAATACCAATAGAGAGGGAAGGAGTCTTCATATCAAGTATCAATGCTATCCCCTCTGTACACAGGGTAGATAGGGACGGGAAACTTAAGACATTGGCGATCTAAAATGAGGGGGCAATAAAGGCACGAAGTGACTGGCTTACAAGGTTTCAAGAGGGAGTTTAGTTTAAGAGTGTGTGGTGGCAGGGGTGGGGTGGGCAGAGGAAGAGTCCCCACTGAATAGTTTTCATCTTGTCTAGATGGGTCTGGTGAAAAGAGATAGGGATAAGATTTGTATGATTCAATAGTGAATAATTATCATTATGACTAATTGCAAACTGTTACAATTGACAAGGCAGAAGTTTTGTAACAAAAATAGGGGAGTGGTTAATCTTATAGTCCAGAAACAGAGGATCCTAGGACCATCAAGGGAGAAGAGCATGAGCAGAATGCAGGACCTTATCCAGAGAAGCAGCAACGCCAGAGATGGAGGCAGAGATGGGGACATAGAGATAGAGAACAGCTGAGGACTCTAGATTCATGGGAAGAGAGGGTCTAAGAGCTTGTAACCAGGAGCCAGACTTGCAGAATGTGCCCTTTTGAGGTGTAAATTATTATATATGCCTGTTTTTTGTTTTTTTAAAAAAGCTAAAGTGAATAGAGAGAAATACTGTTAACTGATGGTACATGGGGGGTGGGGGGTGGGATTATAATCATTGTAATGAAACAAGGTGTATGATTTGTTGAATGTAAAACTGATGATCTGCCCTGTAAACTTATGCTCAATCTACAATTAAAACCTTAAAGAAAAAAAAAGAATAGTAGACAGGACCAAGAAAATTAACAAAGCTGATCTGCTTTGTCTTTACCACTGGAACCAAAATGGCAGAATCAACATTTCTTTTCAAGTGCATATGGAACATTTACTAAAAACCGACCATTCTGGACAATAAAGCAAACTTCAGAAATCTGGAAGGACTGTCATCACTCAGATTATATTTTTCTGACCACACTGAAATCAAGCTAGAAATCAGTAATGATGCTGTACCAAACAAAATCTCTAATTATTCAGAAATTAAGCAATATATTTTTAAATAATCCTTCGGTCAAAGGAGAAACCATAGTGAAAAAACTTTCAATACAACAACAGTGAAATATATTAGACTCATAGATTAGAAGATGCAATAGTTTAAAGATGATAATTTTTGTAATTTTTCTATATGTTAAATACAACCCTAATGAAAAGTTATAAGTCCTGGTGTAGTGCTGTGGGTTAATACACCAGACTGTTTGAACTACAAGATTGGTGGTTCAAGTTAATCAGCTGCTCCTTAGAAAGGAGCATTATGAAAAGGGGGATGGTATGGAACTATACAATAAGCACTGGACTACTAACTGCAAGGTCAATAGTTCAAACCCTCTCTGCATAAGAAAGATGAGGCTTTCTGCTCCCATAAAGATTTACAGCCTCAGAAACCCTATACAGGGTTGCTAAGATTCAAAATCGACAGTAAGTTTGGTTTGGAGTTTATTATGATTTAAGCACCGAGTTGCGTTCATTTCATGACACTTATTTCATACTACAGTTATTAGAGTAGAAATAACTTTTATATCACCATACAACTTACATGAAAGTGCAGAATAATTGTCCAAATTAGGCCAAGAATAATGGATGGGTTTCCATCTATAATATCAGTAACATGAATATTTATTAGCTTGATCTGGAAAAGAAGGCATGCAGGTTAAAAAGGAGAAAGTATTTCAAATTAATTTTAATTAAAGCTTGAATTTCTCCTATGGATTTTCATGTGAAATTCATACTCACAGATCGTTTTTTCAGGAATGTCAGAGCGTGTTCTATGTTGATTCTATGCTGGAATGTATTAGATCCTACATCACGAGGCTATGAAGTTCAAACAAAATATATCACTCAGAAATACAAAAGTTATATTTTAAGCAATGAAAAGTTTCTTGATGTCACATAAAAGCTTACCAGTTGTTGTCCTGAAAGGACTTCTAACAGGTCCAGAAGGACATGTCCCTTTTTAATGTCTGTGAATAGGTCTGATACAAATGTACAGGGAGTGCGCTGCAAATAATCATCAGAAAAATAATCACTCCAACTCTGACCAGGACTGCAATACCTTTAAGAATTTCATACATGTACACTGTATCTTTTTTTTAGTGGTGATTTTCTTTTTAATCAACTGAATGATAGATAATGCACACCGTTTCATAACGCACAACATTCCATAGGCCCAAACATGATAAAAGTAATGAACCTAATTTATCTCCTGTCAAATTTCCAACAACACAACAGTCTTTCATCTGTGGAACATTCATGGTATCAAATATCTGTGCTTGGAAGCAGACATTCATAATCAACAAACAGTGACCCATTTGGAGAGCAGATTACATTTCTAGAGTAAGCCTGCTATGTATTTCGTTTTTTAGAAAGACAAGCATTATGCTGGGATGGGCACACAGGGGACAGTTGTCAGAAGAGACTCATTCTTTGCATATCTAGTTTACAGCAGCTACTTGCCATCGTGAAAGATAGGATGGCTCAGTGATTACAATCAAGTCCTCCAGGGTCCAGACTGCCTGGGTTTGTATCCTGACACTATCAACTACAAACTGTGTGACAATGGGCAAGTCACATTAATTTCTGTACCTCACTCGCCTTGTCTTTTAAGCAGTAACACCATCTATGATAAAGGGATATTGTGACAATTAAATGAGTTATTTCATTTAAAGAGCTTTGGACAGGGCCTAACACATAGCCAACAGTCAATTCGTGAAAGGGCTTTAAGAAGTTCATTGAAGAATTCCACTAACTTTTCATTCTATTTTTCTATAATACAACTTTATAAATATTTTTATATCACTGTCTCATGCCCTTAAAAATGTAGTTGTTTACATAATGGGAAAGAATACCAAAAAACATCAAAACAAAATCAAGGTGACTTTCAGCACAGTTTTTCAAGAAAGACAACCAACTGTCTTTTATATGCCGGGCTTCAAACCAGCTCTTTCCTGACAAACCAGTTCAGTCATGGCCAAAGAAATGAAACCAGAACAGACTCAAATTAGTAAATTGTGGGTGTATCGGAACAATAACTGGAATGGAGAAAAATTACACACTGACACCTTGTTAAAAATGAAATCTCCCTCTTAGAAAGCAAGTGCAGCATGTGTGTTGCATAGCAACCAAATCTCTTGACCATCGAGTCCAAAATAACAGTCTCTGCCTCAAAGATGGCACCATAGCCAACCATGCTGCTTTGAAGGTGGGTCAATAGTCCAGCCTCCTGCATCAGGCTCCTGAAAGGGCTCAGCACACCTCTCCTGAGACCCTCCTGCCATCTTTCCTGTTCTGGTTCACACACATTTTTCAAATTTGGGTCTGCACAGGCCATGACTGATCTGGTTCAAACCTGTTTATATTCATATGTCATCATTAGTACCATTATGAACGGCCTCCTTGGGGCCAAATTTGAGGGAGTAAGAAACTTATATAACTTAATTTGTCATTTTTTCCCTTACCTTTGCCAACTGTGAATTTATCCAGCAGGTGAAGGTCTTCTTCTGAATATGTTCTTGCTCAGCTGTTAAAAAAAGAGGATCAAATAGATAACAAGATAATACAGATAATTTTAAATAGGGAAAAATATTAATAATTTCAGGATCACCTCAAAGAAAATGAACACAACTGCAAAATAAGAGAAAAATCAGAAAGATTTAGTACGCATTAAGACAATCAAATTGAAAATACAAAGAAAACCCAAAAATCACAAAATTAACTCAGTGCAGAAAAGTATGTGGAACAAAGAAACAGCACCACACACACACACACACACACACACAAAAAAAAAAAAAAAATCCAGCAAATACACAGCAATCAATTCATACCTATGGATAATTAAACTGAATGTAAATACATTAAATGCACCACACAAGATATACAGAGAGCAGAATGGATACAGAAACAGGATCCTTCACAGTTAGTAAACAAACTTTGGTACATACACAGTGGAATACTACACAACACTGAAGAATAATCTGAGAAACATCTCACAACATGGATGAACCCAGAGGGCATTATGATGAGTGAAATTAGTCAATCACACAAGGGCAAATATTGTAGGAAACCAATGTTGTAAAAAAAAAAACAGGTTTTCTTGATAAAGAAACAATTTATGATGGTTATGGGGTGAAGGAGTGAAAATTCTTCAGGGACTAGAGGGTAGACACATGCTAACACAGGTGACAGGCAGGCAACACAACAAGAGAAAATCTGGCAGAGGAAATACGATGGTAGCAGGAGATACAGGAGAAATGCAATGCTAAAGTGAACCAAGGTAAATACTGTAAACTGTGTACATGGAGAGTAGTGCAATCGTTGTAACGAGGTAGTATATGATTTGCTGAATGTAAAACTGGTGTTCTACTCTGTAAACCTTCACTTGATTCACAATAAAAGATGAAAAAATAAAAAATAAATAAAAGAGGAAGGAAAGAGGACAGCCGTTATAAAGTAAGAAACTCAGAAACCTTTTGAATACATCAACGTTTCAAGGTTCTGTTGCTCTGGCAATGTGTGTGATTCACAATCTCACAAGCGTTCTCAAGTCTAAATTGCGAATGTTTATCCATGAAGCATTTTAGAAACATCAAGCCACATATCAACTACAATATTCCTGGTGTGGAGCTGTAGGATAAGCACTCGATCTCAAGGTCGGTTTGAACTGCAAGGTCAGCGGTTCAAACTCACCACCTGCTCCTTGGAAACCCTAGACAGGGTCGCTGAGTCAGAACCAACTCAATAGTACTTAACAACAACTACAATATAGCATAGTTTTTAATAAATTTTACTGTCAAAACCTGTTAGCCTGTATAGAGTCTGGAGTGTGTGCATACATGTATTTGCATGTATATGTGTGTGCTACATGGTCTTGGCTGTATTCTACATGGAAGTGCGAAGAGTGAGAAGTGTTCTTAACACAAAAAGAATTGCGATGCCAATGCAATGCAGTTGTTAAATGCCATCAAGTCGGTTCTAACCCATAGCAACCCTGTATAGGGTTTCTGAGGAGCAGCTGGTGAACTTGATCCACCGACCTTCAGTTCAAACCAAACTTGCAGTCCAGCGCGTTAACCCACAGTACCACACCAGGATGCCACACGCAATGCAGTATGTAAAGAACAACCATGATGTGTGGCTGGAGATAGTTTTAAAGGCTCATGGACAAGTTGCATTTAAAGTCTCAACATCAGTAACATCAGTCTGAAAACCTGTCATGGATAATATGGTGGTGATGGTGTATGTTTACCATGGAGTTGGTTCCTATTCATAGTGACCCTGCATAAGGTTTACAAGGCTGTAAATCTTTAAGGGAACAGAAAGCCTTATGTTTCTCCCACGGAACAGCTGGTAGTTTTGAATTGCTGACCATAAAGTTAGCAGTTCGACTCGTAACCACTACACTACCAGAGCTCCTTATGGATAATACTGTTGTTGTTAAGTGCCGTCGAGTCGATTCTGACCCATAGTGACCCTAGGGTTTCCAAGGAGCAGCTGGTGAGCTTAAGTATAGCACCATTGATTTAACTGTCAGTTACTGAGGAGCTATGTGACCTTCAGCAAGGTGTTGCATTTCTCTAAACTGCAGATCCCTCCTGTGTAATTAAGGGAATAACCTCTAGAAACTATTGTGAGAGTTTCAGCATCCCTTTGAAGTATTTGGCATAGAATACAGCTCATAGTAAGCACATAAGAAATGTTAACTGTTACTCTTATTTACTGGCTTCAAGTCAAAGGAAAGACAGAGTGTATACCCGCTTCCTCCCAAAGGTAGGATGGGCCCCACACTGACACCATCCCTTCACATCTTCTACCTGCTCAGCTTCTGCAGACACACTAAAGTCTCTGAGATTGAGTCTCCCATGTTCCCAGGTCTCTTCACTCACAGACAGGGATAAGCATAAGCCCAGACACCCACTTACTTCTTCCTGTATCCAGGGTTCAAAGCCTGCCACCACCATCTACCTTATGTCTCACCTCACTGCGCCCCTTATTCCTGCTTATACCAGTCACACAAATGCACTCACATATGTACACACACACCCATATACATGTTTATGCACAAACACATATTAATGTACAACTTAATATACAACTACACACATGCACACATACATATACACATCCTGAAGTCTCCCTCACATCTCTCACTCTAATTTCCATATGGCTTTGTCCATCTCCCAAGTTTTCTATCTCTCATCTCTTAAGTCGTGAGACTCTTCCAGTAAGGATGAAATCCATGCTGCATCACCAGCAAAGTCCTCTACATGCCCGGTACCCTCTCTGATGTTCATGTGGGCTTCTTGCTCCAACTGAAACCCGGCTTTCCTCTGAGAACACGTCTTCTGCAACCATCTCAACTGGTTGTTCCACTTCCTCTTACAGCCCTAGTAACTCTAGCTCTTTGCTCCTCTCTGCTTCTTCCAAATTGTCCTTCCCTATCTTCAGCCCCCAAAGCCTCTAGTTGGAAGTCACATGGTCTTATTGTTACAGTCATCTACTACCTTGTTATTCACCCTCAAAATTTTTAGTTCCTTGCCACTCTATACTACAATGGCTGGAGATTTCAACATACACACAGATGAATCCAACCTCTTAGTTTCTCAGTGTCTTGAACTCCTCTTCTCTAATAAATGTGTCCTCTAAGGAGTCCTGGTGTGGTGTTGTTGTTGTTGTTAAGTGCCATCGAGTCGGGTCCGACCCATAGCGACCCTGTACAGGGTTTCCGAGGGTGTAAATCCTTACAGGAGTAGAAAGCCTCATCTTTCTCCCGCGGAGCGACTGGTAGTTTCGAACTGCTGACCTTAAGGTTCGCAGCCCGATTCGTAACCACTACGCTACCAGAGTTCCTTAAGGAGTCCTGGTGTGGTACTGGGGATAAATAAAGTACTGGACCACAAGGTCGGTTTGAATCACAGGAGGCAGTACAAACTCACCAGCCGCTCCTTAGAAACCCTATTACAGGGTCACTCTGAGTTGGAACCAACTCGACGGCACTCAACAGCCCTGCCTCACTCACTCACTGGCGTGTTCTATCCCAGACCTTGGCAATAATAACTATGGTTCCTCCATAACTATGCATTCCCATCTCTGAACATCAAACCCCTGATCTTTTCACTCGTCTAGTACTCCAACTTCAACATTCCTTGAGCCCATAGGGAATTCCAAGTCATTAGTTCAGCTTTACACTGTCCCTTACCCCCATCATAAATTTTCTTTCCTCCTGTTGTTGTTGTTACATGCCCTCAAGTTGGTTCTGACCCATAGCAACCCTGTATAGGGCTTCTGAGGAGTGACTGGTGAACTTGAACTGCCAACCTTGCGGCTCAAACCGACTTTGCAGCCCAGCGCATTAACCCACAACGCTACACCAGGACTCCTTCTTTTATCCCAGCCCACTTTAAACTGCACGACCAATTATTGTAAATCCTTCTTCACCTTCATTATTTTGCTGTATTTGTGTGGCACTTCATGACTACTCTCTGCCCACATCATACCTACACACATGCTGCTAAATAAAGAGTCTGAAGAAAACCCATATAAGAACTGGCTGGTCTACTTTACAATCATCACCATGACCCCAGCTGGTCCCTCAGCATTGCCCCCTCCTCTGCACTAGACAATAAGTTCATACCTTCTTCTTCCTCACACTTCCAACACCTCTTTCTTCTTTCTTACTATCAAAGTTTACACCACACAAGCCTTTGACTCCCAATCTGTTGGTGTAGGTAAACTAGCCTAACTCATACACTAGAGTGCATCCCTTGGCACCTATTAATGAACATTTGCTACTTTCCTATATCATCGATTCAACTATTCCAATCAGTATAAAGCCATGCTATTAATTCTCTCATAATAAAATTTTAGAACTCTCTTAACTCCAATTCTTCATCATCTACTGCTTCATTGGCTGCAACCCTTTGGGGCAAAACATCTAAAAAAAAAAAAAAGTTGGTCCTTGCCACTCTATACTACAATGACTGGAGATTTCAACATACACACAGATGAATCCAACCTCTTAGTTTCTCAGTGTCTTGAATTCTTCTTATCTAACTAATTTGTCCTCTAGGGAGTCCTGGTGTGGGAGTCTGTAAGGTGTCTCATATTTTTCTTAACTGAATCCAAGACCATCATGCCCTTGTCATCCCATTAAAATGCTCTCTCATCGAAGTCACCAATCAAGGTCATATGACCCCCTCTCCCTAAAACTAATGGTTGATTCTCATTCTTCATCTAACATAACCAATCAACAGCATCTGATATCTAAATTCACTCCCTCCTCCTACACTCTCTGTTCCCTCTTTTATCATCAGTTGGTTTCTCTCATACACACTTGTGGTTGTTGTCATTATTAAGTGTTGGTGAATGGTCTCTAACTCACAGTAACCCTATGTACCACAGAATGAAACACTGCTTGGTTCTGCGCCATTGTTGCAATTGTTATGTTTGAGTCCATTGCTGCAACCATCATGTCAACACAACTTCTAGGGGTCTTCTTTTTCATCAACCCTCGAATTACTGTCTTTTTCCATGGACTGGTCCCTCTCTGATAATATGTCCAAAGTACATGACAAAATTTCATCATCCTCACCTCTAAGGAGCATTCTGGCTATACTTCTTCCAAGACAAATAAATGTGTTTGTTCTTTTGACAGTCCATGGTAAACGTTTGGTGTTCTTTGTCAACACCATAATCCAAATGCTTCAATTTTTCTCCAATCTTCCTTATTCATCATCCAGCTTTCATATGCATCTGAGGCAACTGGAAATATATGGCTTGGGTTAGATGCTTCTTAGTCCTCAACGTGACAGGTTTGCTCTTTAACACTTTTAAGAAGTCTTTTGCAACAAATCTGCTCATTGGAATGTTATTTGATTTCTTGATTGCTGCTTTCATGAGCACTGATTTTAGATCTACATAAAATGAAATCCTTGACAACTTTAATCTTGATTCCATTTGTCATGATTTTGTTTATTGGCCCATTTGTGAAAATTGTTTTCTTTACATTGTTACAACACATACTGAAGGCTGAAGGCTGTATTCTTTGATCTTCATCAGTTAGTACTTCAAGTCCTCTTTGCAAGGTTGTATCATCTGCATATTCAGGTTCCGCCAATGTTGATGTCACATTCTTCTCCATACAGTCCAGCTTCTCAGATTAATTTTTCATCATACACATTGACTAAGTATAATGAAAGGATACAACCTTGATGCATACCTTTTCTGATTGTAAGCCATGCTATATCCCCTTGTTCCGTTCAAATGACTGCCTCTTGATCTTTGTACAGGTTACGCATGAGCACAATAAGTGTTATAGAATTCCCATTATTCACAATACTATCCATAGTTTGCTATGATTCACATAGTGGAATGCCTTTTCAGTCACAAGTAAAAACCTTTCTGATTGGTATCCTCTGCTTTCAGCCAAGATCCATCTGACATCAACTATCATTCTACATCCTCTTCTGAATCAAGCTTGAATTTCTGAGAGCTCCCTGATGATGTGCTGTTGTAACTGTTTTTGAATTATCTTCACCAAAATTTTATTTACTTGTGATATTAATGATATTATTTGATAATTTCCACATCATCTTTTTTTTATATTTTATTGTGAATTATATGATAGTTTACATGGGAGAACATTAGTTTTACATTCATTCTATTGTATATCGTTTTATTGTCATGGTTCCAATCCCCTCCATGCATCATCAAGCAAACAAAGGGTATACTCTGCAAGCCTGCCCCCTACAATATTCTCCCCCCCACCCCCGGTCTTCAGCACACAGTCACTATGTCTGTATCTGAAGTCCCCAGCTGCTCCATCGCTCCGCTCCACGTCATCGTCTCTGCCTCCATCTCAGGCCTCGCTGCTTCTCTGGGTAGGGTCCTGCTCTCGGCTCTTCTCCGTTCATGGTCCTAGGGACCTCCGATCCTAGACTGGAAAGTTAATCACTCCCTTCCTTGCTATAAAACGTCTACCTTTACATTTCCAACCATCACAATCAGTCTTGATAACAATTATTCATTATTGTATCACAAGAGACCCATCTGCATTTCATTTCATCAGCTCCGCCTAGACATATTGGATAGTACTCACTGGAGATTCTGCCTTCCTCCATGCCCCCTGGCTCTAGGTTCCTTCTCGAAAGCTTGTAAGCCAGTCACTTCTTGCCTTTGTAGCCCTCCCTTTCCCCCCTACCCCCGACGATTTTGGGTAGCCAATGTCCAAGTTGCCCATCCCTGTCTATTCTATGTGTGGAGGGGGTGGGAATGATTCTTGCTGTAAGGATTTGTTCCCTCTTTTGAGTTACTGCATCCATAGGTGTAGGTCAAGTTCATCAAATTGTATCAGATTACTCATTTTTTCCTCTTCTTTATTCTTCTGGTTGAGCTCTGATCATCCAGTCATTGAAGTCAGGTAAAGTGGGTATTATCTGCAAGTGTGGGTGTTCTTGTGCATATGCCCTCTCTTTTTATCAGCTGCACGCTTCACTTTCTACATTGTAGGGCTTAGTTTGCCACTTCTTTGCTGTTTTTCCCTCACTTCCCCTTATCAGTGATGAGCGTGGTCACCAATCAGACAGAGCTTGTATTCCCATTGAGTCTTATTCTTGGAAGGGGGTTTGCACTGAGGGGACCCAACCACTTGCCTTGATGTTTCCTGGGCAAGCAACTTGTTTGTTCTTGTAGTAACAGTCCGTCTGTCTCTATTGTTTTGTATTTTTCCCTGTAGGTCTTTCTTTCAAGAAGTATCTTTTGTTCTCCTAGCCACTCCAGGCTGGTTTGCTCATCCTTTCAAGTGGAAATTTCCCATCTCTGGAGATCTGGATGTGGTTCAGGCTTCTACCTATATAGTCTTATCCACATCATCTTTGGAATGGGCACAAATACGGATCTCTTCCAGTCAGTTGACCAGGTAATTGTCTTCCAAATTTCTTAGTATAGACTAGCAATTACCTCCAGTGCTGCATCAGTCTGTTGAAACATTTCAACTGGTATTCCATCAATTCCTGGAACCTTGTTTTTATCTAATGCCTTCAGTACAGCTTGGACTTCTTCCTTTATTGCCATCAGTTTTTAATCATATGCTACCTCCTAAAATGTCTGAATGCTGACCAATTCTTTATGATACAGTGATTCTGTGTATTCTTTCCATCTTCTTTGGATGTTTCTTGACTCGTTCAATAGTTTGCCCATAGAATCCTTTAATAGTACAACTTGAGGCTTGAATGTTTTCTTTAGTTCTTTCAGCTTGAGAAATGTCAAGCATGTTCTTCCTAACTTTTAGTTTTCTAATTCCAGGTTTTGCATGTTTCAGTATATTTTACTTTGTCTTCTTGAGCTGTCCTTTGAAATCTTCTGTTCATCTATTTTACTTCCTTACATCTTCCATTCACTTTAACTACTCTACGTTCAAGTGCAAGTACTAGAGTCTCTTTCCACAGTCAGCCCCTGAACTTGTTTTGGCTGATGATATTAAGCATCTCCATTGTCTCTTCCCATAGATGTAGTCAGTTTGATTCCTGTGTATGCCATCTGGCAAGTTCCAGTTACATAGCTACCATTTATGTTGTTGGAAAAAGGTATTTGCAATGAAAAAGTCATTGGTCTTGCAAAATTCTACTGTGCTATCCACAGTATCGTTTTTATTACCAAAGCCACATTTTCTAAAATTGATCCCTTCTCTTTGTTTTTAATTTTTGCATTTCAATCATCAGTAATTATTAATGCATTTTGATTGCATAACTTTTAATTTCAGAATGAAAAGTTAGTAGAATTTGTCAGTTTCTTCATCTCTGGCTTTTGTTGTGGTACATACATTTGAATATATATTCTGTTAACTGGCCTTCCTTATGGGCATATAGATATTATTCTATCACAGACAACATTATATTTCAAGATGTGAAGGGCAGCTGGTAGATTTGAGTCACTAAACACGCTATCAGCAGTCCAACTTAGTTTAGCCCACTGTGCCACCAGCAAATAGTATTTGCTGAAAGAATTATTATATTGTGTGGCACTGTAGGATCAGGACTGGACTGTGAACTAAAAGGTCAGCAGTTCAAATCTACCAGCTGCTCCTCAGAAACCCTGTACAGGGTCACTCTGAGTTTGAATCAATTTGGCAGCACTTAACAACAGCATACTTAGCAGGCTACATCTACATTTAACAGTTCACATTCCTTTTTTGTTTTTTAAGTTGTCCACTGTACTTTCTAATACATTGTTTTCCTTTGCTGTTTTCCATTCTACCTGATTACTCTTTATCTAACATAGTGTTAAGGACTGAAATAGTTGGTATTTGGTTTGCAATATGTAACAGAATGATCTCTAAACTAAGGTCTTGAAAATTTTTATTTGATAAAGAGTCTAGCTGAGTAAATGGAGCTTTAGAGTATTTATAATTGTTTGTTAAATATTATGACTGATTAGAGAGAAGAGATGCACTTAGCCTCATTGGATTTTCTTCTTATCTTTCTTAATCCTTTTCCTTTTTTGCATTATCAATTTAAATTAGTGATAGCACAATGACTTCCACATTTTATTTAGTGTGCTTGATAAATGTTAGGTCAACTGAAATGAGTTCTGAAAGTCAAATGGATAGTTCAGGCTCTTGAGAGTTATTCCTGTTTTATATAAATTTCACTTAATGAAAAAAATCACAAAGAACCACAATTTTGTCCTATAATTCTATATACTTAAACCTCTGGAATATTTTAGATATGTATTCATAGTTTCTTCCTGCTAGATAATGATAAGAGATTTATTTAAACATGCACTGAGATATTTAAAAATGCAGTTGAGGAATAATTTTGTTCTTCGAAAGAGAAACTGGAGAAAGATTTTATGACTCCAGCATCAAGTTACATGTATGAAATTTACATTACTCAAGGTCACAAATACCAGGTCTAAGAGATAAGAGTCCTCACTCACTCTAAAAACCAATAAAACCAATGGTCATCAAGTCAATTCCAACTCATGGCGAACCCATATGTATCAGAGTAGGGTCCATGCTCCATAGACGTTTCAGTGGCTGATTGTTCAAATGTAGAGGACCAGGTCTTTCTTCTGAGGTGCCTCTGGGTAAACACAAACTCCCAAGTTAGTAGTCAATCACATGAACCACTTTATAACACCTGAGGACACTGCACTAACTCTTGCTTTCTTCTTTAAAAAAAAATTAATTGTGCTTTAAGTGAAAGTTTACAGAGCGAATTTGTTTCCCGTTGGATAGTTTGCATATACAGTATTCCGTGCCATTGGTTGCATCCCATGCAATGTAGCAACACTCTCCTCATCTCTGCCCTGGGGTCCTCATTCCTGTTCCTCTGAATTTTCTGACCCTTCCTGCCTCTCCTCTTTGCTTTTGAGGAAATGTTCTTCTTCTGATCTTATATAATTGATTGGTCTAAGGAACAGGTTCCTCTTGAGTATTATTTTATGCGCCTGTTTACAGTTTGGGTGAAAGGTGGTCTCAAGGAATTGCTTCAGCTCTAGGTCAGAAGGGTGTATTAGGATCATAGTCTTGGTGGTTCCGCCAGCCTCTGTCAGAGCAGTAAGTTGGATCTTTTGTGTGAATTTGATTTTTTGTTCTACATTTTTCTCCCATTCTGTGTGGGACCCTGTGTTGTGATCTCAGTCAGAATAGTTGATAGTGGCAGCCAGGGACCATCCAGTTCTGGTCTCAGGGTGGTGGGCCATGCTGGCTCTGGTTCATGTGCTCCATTAGTCTTTTGTACCAATTTCTCTCCTGAGTCTTTGGTACTCTTCTTTGCTCCAGATGGGAAGACACCAATCATTGTAGCTGAGATGACTCCTCCCAAGCTTTTAAAATCCCATGCTACTCACCAAAGTAGGATGCAGAACACTGTCTATGAACTATGTTGTTCTGCACTAACTTCAGTGGACTTACAGGTGAAAAGGGGAAGGGGAATACCATTAAATAACTAGGTTGGAAATGCTACCACAAAACTGAGTACAAAAAGAACATTATTATCCAGTGCCCACCTGAAACAGTCAATTTAGAATATTTCCACACAAGACAAAAGGGGTACTGAGCACTCTGAATGTTCCTAGGCTGGAAAAATTGGCAGCAAAATCAGGGTTCTAACCTAACTTCAACTCTGACCAGCCAATCTAATACGAGGAGGCTTCAAAAAGTTCCTGGAAAAGCCCATTATCTTTTCATTCCATTTTCCTACAAACTTGTTGCAGTTCCCTCACATGAGACTAAACTGAAGAATATATCCTGATGGAGTGCTCATAAACTTAAAATAAAAAGTGACTCCAATAAAAATCTTAAATTATCTTTGTTCCTATTTGATTAAACTCTCATAGAAACGAGAGAAAAGCTGTAAGAGGGACAGGACTTGTTTAAAGTCCTCGTGGGCATTTTCCAGTTTGGTGCAGCAGAAGGAACACTGCACAAATAAATACTTCAGAAAAGCAACGTCACAGCTTTTGACTCATTGTCCAAATTTAGACAACGCCTCTTCATCCTAGAAATGAGATCCCTGCAAACACAACAAGGACTCTTTGCTTCACACTAGACAGAGGTGTCCACGGAGCAAATGAACACCTTTGTAGCAGCCCAACTAGGTTTCTTACGTGCCTCTCCATTTACCCCTCGACACACTTTTCTCACATTTTCAGACTGCCTTACCCTGAATAGCAGTGTTAATTCAATAGGAACCAAAGCCAAGTAGCTCAGCCTATGGCAGAATAAGTAACCTTTTGTTCTTCTCAAAGGCTGTTCCACTGGGGAAAATATAATTGAGAGGCACATGTTTAAGTGGTGAGGTTTTTTGCTTTTATTGTTGTTTTTCATTTTTCATTTGGGAGGGCAAAGTATTTTTTAGTAAAATAACCAAAGTATTCCTAGAATATCAGGTAAAGGATAAGGCCATTCCATCAGCAGATGTTAGGAATAGAAAACAGGAAGGGGAAAAGCGAGAGGGAGAATAATGAAATCTATTATGATAATATCACCACTTGTCCACCAGTCAGTCTGTTGTACTGTGGTAGCTTGTGTGTTGCTGTGATTCTGGAAGCTATGTCACATGTATTTTAAATACCATCAGGGTCACCCACTCTGGACAAGTTTCAGCTGAGCTTCTAGATGAAGGCAGACTAAGAAGATGGTGACATGAACTACTTTCAAATATTTGTTGTTGTTGTTGTCAGGTGCCATCGAGTCGGAACCGACTCATAGCGACCCCATGCACAGCAGAATGAAACAATGTCCGATCCTGGGCCAACCTCACTACCGCTGCCACACTTGACGCCATCAATGATGCCACCTGGCTGATCCATCTCGTTGGGGGTCTTCCTCTTTTTCTCTGACCCTCCACCTTACCCAACATGACATCCTTCTCCAGCGACTGTTCCCTCCTGACAATATGTCCAAAGTATGAGAGATGAAGCTTAGCCATCCTGGCCTCCAAGGAGCACTCTGGCTGCACTTCTTCCAAAACAGATCTATTGTTTTTTTGGCAGTCCATGGCACTTTTAGTATTCCCCTCCAACACTACAACTCAAAGGCATCAATTCTTCTATGATCTTCCTAATTCACCATCCAGCTTTCACATCCATATGAGGTTACTGAAAATACCATGGCTTGGGTCAGGCGCACCTTAGTCCTCAAGCTGACATCTCTGCTCTTCAACACTTTAAAAAATTTCCTGTGCAGCAGATTTGCCCAATGCAATACACGTTGTCTGATCTCTTGACTGCTGCTTCCACGAGTGTTGATAGTTGATCCAAGAAGAATGAAGTCCTTGACAATTTCAATCTTTTCTACGTTGATAAGAATATTGTTTATTGGTTCAGTGGTGAGGATTTTTGTTTTCTTGACATTGAGATGCAACCCATACCAAAGGCTGTGCTCTTTGATCTTCATCAGTAAATGTTTCAAGTCCTCTTCACTTTCAGCAAGCAAGGTCACTTAAAAACCTTATGAATAGCAGTAGAACATGGTCAGCACCTGAATACTGAATATTGAAACAATGTAGAGCAGCAGAATATTGTCAAATACAGTGCCAGAAGATGAGCCCTTCAGGTTGGAAGGCACTCAAAATACAACTGGGGAAGCAAGCGCTGCCTCCTCAAAGCAGAGCTGATCATGATGATGCCAATGGAGTAAATAAAGTCTTAAAAAAAATGGAGAGTCACAGAAAAAGAGGTAGACTCCCAATGAGATGGATTGGCACAGTGGCAACAACTATGGCCATAAATGTAGCAATGATTGTGAGGTTGGCGTAGGACTGGGCAGTGTTTCGTTCTGTTGTGCTTAGGGTCTCTATTGAGTCACTACCAACTGATGGCACCTAAAAACAACATTATGATGATGAAGTTCTGTGAAACATCAAGGAATAGAGAATGAAAACTTTCTATCATAATTTTAAAACAAATAACAAGTATATAAAATGAAGGGAAATTCTATATTTTTACTCAGTAAATTTTACTCAGACCCTTATAGATGTCCTTGATTATCATTCAACTATTTGTCAGAATTTGGGAAATGAGGCATAGAAGGAAAAGACTGAAAAGATTTTCTCTAGGTGTCATTACCAGAAATTACATTTAATCCCTGAGTTTGTTCCTATTCAATCTGCCTCTTAGGAAGTGGCAACTCATATCCTTAGCTGGAAGGGAATTTAAATGACAACAAATTGAGTTAAACCCAACTAATAGGTGTGACTTTTACATTCATTATAAAACTTCCAAGGCGACTGTGACCCTGGAAGGTCCAGTTTCATTGCCTCTGGGAGTCCTCCGCAGTAGTAAGAGTTCAAAGCAGTTACCCCAGCATAAGACTCACTAGTTTGTGATTTCCCTTAAGCGCGGAGAAAAGCTATACTGAAATGCGGCATCTTGAAGAGTGTTCTGTGCCTCCTAAAGTCACTAAAGAAGATTCACAAACTCTCTCCAGGAATTTTTCTTCTTCTTCTACTTTGAAGAGCAAGTTTCAGAGTCTCTCTGACATCCACTTTGGTCTTTTCTTTCGCTTTCTTAATGGATGATGTACTTGTTGACATTCCATAACTCCTCTGGTCCATCATTAGTGTTCAGCTGCGTCAAATCTGTTCTTAAGGAGGTCTCTAAATTCAGGTTGGATATATATTCAAGTCATATTTTGGCTCTCTTGAACTTGTTTTAATTTTCTTCAGCTAAAGCCTGAATTTGTATTTGAGCAATTGATGGTCTGTTACATAGGCAGCCTCTGGCCTTGTTTGGCCGACAACATTCAACTTTTCCATTATCACAACCCACAGATGTTGTCAATTAGAGTCTTGTGTGTTCCATCTGGCTAATGTATATCTCCATTTACATTGTTGAAAAGAAGATATTTGCAATGAAGAAGTCATTGGTCTTGCAAAATTCTATCATGCAATCTCCAGCAACATTTCCATCACAAAGGCCATATTTTCCAACAACTGATTCAACCAGTAGACAAGTTATCTATTTGTAAACTGCTGATTTCATCCGGAACGTTGTCCCCATAAACTTTTCACAAAACATTGGTGACTTCACCATTTTTCTACCTAAGCTTCACCATAAATTTGATACTTGTTCTTGCTTCAATTTTAGCAGAATTCATGTTGCTCTTTTCAAACTATTGTCTTCTCTTTCTTAATGCTTCAAATCAGATGCTGTTCAGATATGTTATAACAAGTTAGTACAAGCTTATTTTGGTGCAAAACAATTTTTTTTTTTAAATCCTTACATAGTTTTTTACATCATCTGCGTTTTCCATGAACTTTCTGAAGACCCCTTCCCTTGTATATGATAATGTGGAAATATGTTTAGGATATATTCTTAAGTGAAAAGGAGCAAGTTGTAAAATAGTTTGCATATTATAATTTTATCTATCTTTTTATGAAAAATTTAAAACCAGTTGCCATCAAATCTAATACAACCCATGGTGACAAGCACATGTGTTACAGTAGAAGTGTGTTTCATAGGGTTTCCAATGGTTGATATTTAGGAAGCAGGACACTAAGTCTTTCTTCTTAGTTGCCCCACCTAATGTGTAGCCACCACTAGACTGTCAGTACAGACTTACATGTTGCTGTGATGCTGAATAATAGGTTTCAGTGGAACTGACAGGTTAAGACACATGTGCGTAGGGTTGCAATGAGTTACAGGCCAACTCAATGGCTTCTAACAGCAACACATATAATCCAACAGTTTTTTTATCGTATAAATAATCACTACTTGTTACTTAGGTACTATAAAGTACCAAATAATGGTGCTTCTTTTATTCAATGTTAAGAACCTTAAACATTTATAGGGGTTTTGGGTTTGTTTTGGCTTCTCCTTAGCACAGCACCCGTCTGAAGAAATATTGACTAATCTAAACATTTAAAGGTATTGAGGATCCAACTCATTTGTCATTTGATAGATGAGAATTTGTGAGCAATGACTAAACCCATGCCTTATCTTACTCCTTATTTTAATACTTTCTTTCCCTATTAAAATACCTGGAAGAAAAGGGCGTGTAATGAGACCTTCTTGCCAATCCCTAATGTAATAGTGCCAACTCACTGTTCGTTGGGACAGACTCGTAAGGATTACCGCATGCTGATGATACAGAAAACATTTTAGGGTAATGGCTATCCCAAAAAATCTGAATCAAGCTGCTACCAAATAGAACAAGAACCAAAAATATAATGTCATCTCTACTATTCTAAGTTGCTAACAATTAAATGATTTTTTTTTTTTATTTAGGGGGCGGGGGAGGCACGTACAATCAAAACAAAATAAGTTTAAAATATTTCGAGGATAAACAGGAAAAAGCCTCCTAATTAATTACAAAAGGGCAGACAGAGAAAAAGGAGAAGGAAGGCAGCATTCCAGGACTATAAACACACTCTATCTCTCCAAATCTGACATGTCCCATATTCTGTATCTTACCATTCTTGACACCTCCCATCCTTCATCACCCCCAAATACAACCTATCATTAATCCTGCCAACTTTGGCTCCCTGAGCCGCCTCCTGTCCCATCTACTATCAGCTAGGTCTGGCTGCGTACATACCCAACCAGATAAGCTCGGCTTCCTTCAGCCAGTAAATCTGATCATTTTACTCTTCTTACCCTTTGATGCGTTTCTCTCTTTTCTTTAGGATCAAGAACAAAATCTGAAGCAGAGTCTACATAGCCGTGTGTGGTCCCATCCCAGAGTAGCTCTCTAGGTTCATACATGCCACCCTCCCCCATGCTCCAAGCTCCAGCCACTCAGGCCTTCTTAAAGATCCTTGAACATGCTATGATTCTCCTCTACTAGACATGTTTAGTTCTCAGTTCATCTTTCCTTTCCTCAAGTCAACAATGAACTCTTTAGTACTTTGCTTTTAGAATCATAGGTATTAGGGTTTGGGTTTTTTTTGTTTTGGTCTTTGAGGTCCGTCCCCCCTCCCCCATTTAGTATTTACTTCAAATTATAATCATTGACAAGGTTTAAAACATTGGCACTACAGCCAAATCTGGCTTAATCCCTTATCTGCCACTTACTTCTTGTGTGTCTCAGTCTTCTCGTCTATAAAATGGGTATAATAAAACTTCCTTACCTATTTCATTGAGTGCCTTGTTAAATACCTTTAAATCAGTTCCAATTCATAGTGACCTTGTATAGGGTTTCTGAGGAGCAGCTGGTGAATTTAACGGCCAGCCTTGCTGTTCAGACTGACCTTGCGGACCAGTGTTTATCTTTGAAGATAGCTGCAGAAAACCTGCACTAAATCAAAATACCAAACCTGACTGAAGGTCGATATTTAATCACAAGTTTCATAGCATCAGAATTATAACCTACCTAGGCAGTGCCAACAGTTAAGCACTGAATTACTGAATAAAAGACTGGCATTTCAATCTTATTCAGAGGCACCTGAGAAGAAAAGTCTGGCAATTTACTTCTGACAGATTCCAGCCTTGAAAGCCACACGAAGTGCAGTCCAACTCTGTGCATCTGAGGTTGCTATGAGAGGGAACTGACAATAACTAACTACAATGACAACATCATATCTGGACCACTGCCTATATTTGTAAGTTTTCTTGGGACCACACACATGCTCATTTGTTTACATATTGACTGTGACTGTATTTATGCTTCAATGACAGAACTGAGTACTTGTAACAAGAGACCATATGGTCTTCAAAGACGAAAATATTTATTACCTTGCCTTTTATGAAAAAAAAAAAAAAAAAGTTTATTAATTCCAGGCAAATTCCTGTCTAACACAAAAAATATTGGCTACGACATGCACGAACCTTGAAAACATTATGCTGAGTGAAAGATAAACAAACAAAAATCCACTCCATCAAATCATTTCTAACTCACAGCAACCCTATCGAGGGTTTCAGAGACTATGACTCTCTGAGCACCTTTCTCCCTCAGAGCAGGTGGTAGTTTGAACCGCCAACTTTGTGGTTAATAGCCCAATGCCTAACCCAGAGAGCCACCAGGGCTCCTTAAGAGAAACCAGCCACAAATGTTCATATATTATATGACTCTCTTTGTTAGAAACATCTAGAACAGGTAAATATATAAACACAGAAAATAGATTAGTTGTTGTCTATGGAGTCCTAAGGAGCTCTGGTAGTGCAGTGGTTACGAAGCGGGCTGCTAACAGCGAGGTCAGCAGTTCAAAACTACCAGCTGCTTCAGGGGAGAAAGATGAGGCTTTCTGCTCCCGTAAAGATTTACAGCCTCAGAAACCCTGTATGGGGGTCACTATGAGTCAGAACTGACTCCATGGAGGAGTCCTGGTGTGGCGCTGTGGGTTAATGCACCAGACTGCAAAGTTGTTTGAACTGCAAGTTCGGCAGTTCAAGCTCACCAGCTGCTCCTTGGAAACCCTATACAAGGTCGCCATGGGTCAGAATCAACTCGGCTTCACAGCACAGCAGCAGCATGGAGTCCTAGTGGTGCTGTAGGATAAGCACTTGACAACAAGGTCTGTTTGAATCACAAAGTTGGCAGTTCAAACTCACCAGCCACTCCGTGGAAACCCTATACAGGGTTGCTATGAGTCAGAACCAACTTGACTGCACTTAACAACAATGTTGAGGGTGGAGGGAGGAGAGTCCCTGGGTGGTACAAATGGGTTAATGCACTGGGCTGCTAATCAAATGGCTGGAAGTTCAAATCAAAGAAGTGCCTCAGAAGAAAGTCCTGGTGGTCTTCTTCTGGAAACAGTGCTCTTAAAAACTCTATGGAACATAAGTTCTATTTTTACATACAATGGGTCACCTTGAGTCAAAGTCAACTCAGAAGCAATTAGTAAGTAACTGGTAAGGCTAGCGGGGGTAACCTGGAGGGATTGGGAATAATGCCTAAAGGTTATGATGTTATTCTGGGGGATGACAAAATGTTTTAAATTAAATGTGGTGGAGAGGTGGGGCAAGATGGCAGATGAAGTAGAAAGGCTATGTGGATGGATGGAGTAGATGAAGAGGGTGGTCCTGGACCTCTCTGAGCTTCAGGTGAGTGAATAAAGAATTGGATCGAATGCTTATTGAGAGAGAATGTTGAGCAGGCACAGCAAGAAAGGAGATAAGTGCTGAGCTAGGGCAGCCAATAGGACATGCCACAGCCATCTTGAATGTTTGGGTACCGCTTCAGAGACAAGGAAACAAATTCACGTTGCAGAAACATACCTGTGACTTACAGAGAAAAAGGTCCAATTTTTTTTTTTCCTTTTCCTCTTTGGTTCCTTACACTCTCCTTGTGACCAGAGGTTAAGGTCAGCCTCCATCAGTGTACACCAAGGAAGGTTCGACTTTCCATGAGGGTGGAGCCACTCAGACCCAGAGGTTGTGAGCACTAGTGAAGGGGAAGGAGCTTCCTGCAATAGGCCCACTTTGGCAAGCGCTGCTCCAGCTCTCACTAGGCGCAGTGGCTGAATGGAATGTAGGGGTCGAGAAGAGGGGTGCGGGGAAGAAAATGGTTATATGTGGCACCATAGGATAAGCACTCAATGTCACGGTTGGTTTGAACAACAAGGTCAGCTATTCAAACTCACCAGCTGCTCTTTGCAAACCCTTTACAGGGTTGCTATGGGTAGGAACCAACTTGAGGGCACTTAGCAACAACAAATATGTCTGGGTCAGAGAGGCTCAGTGGGACCATCCTGAACTTTCTCAGGCAGCTGTGAAGGTAAGAGGCCAGTAGGTAGTGCAGAGACATTCCACTTGTTCTTGCTCTGATTCATAGTGACCCTGTATAGAGGCTAATGGCTGGTGAGTTTGAACTGCTGACCTTGAAGTTCAATCTGACCTTGCAGTCCAGTGCCTTAACCCACAACACCATATCATTCCGCTTGTTAGTAGAGAGAAAAGCATTAGTTATTTTTTGTTTCCGTTTTTTTTCTTCTACTTTAGAATTTCCCGCTATTGTTTGCTGGATTTTTCTGTTTGTTTGTTTTCTTGTCTCTTGAGGGAGTGTTTTCTCTTCTTGCCTTACCTGACAGGAAAAAGCAACTGCAGCCGTACAGCCCTGCCATAGCTGTACCCTCTACAATGCCACCAACTGGGCTAGTCAATGCCAGCTGCTCCACCAAATCAACAACAACCAACGCCACCTAAATCCATTCTGAACTGAACTGCACAAATAGCAAACAGAAAATGGTGCACAAGCTCATCTCCTGATTACACCCACCAGGAAGCAATTGATGAGTACCTAAGAATGCACCAACGTACATTCATCAACTTAAATATAAATATAATATCATCACAATGCCTCAAAAGCAACAGACAATTGCTGTTTACATGAAGAAATAAGACAAAGTAGCTCAAACAAATGACTACGAGGCAGAGCTAGAAAATGTTTTTCAGGAAAAAGAGGCACTGGAACTACTGAAAAAAGAATTCAGGAGAATGATATTTAGTGATCTTCAAACTATGGTTAGAAAGGTCAAGGAAAACAAGGAGAAATTAAGAAAAACACTGTAAGAACAATCAAAAAAAATTGGAGATAATACAAAACCTATAAACAGAAATCAAGAATATTAATATTAATATATCAGAAATGGACAATACAATGAAGGGCAAAGGAGTAGGTTTGAATCAATGGAAACCAAAATTAGTAAGCTTGAAGATAAATCTCTCAATACTAGTAAGCTAGAAGAACAATCAGTAAAAATAATGACAAAATCTGAAGAAAGCCTCAGATTCATGTGGCGCAAAAAGGAGATGAATAAACTATAGGAGATAAGAATTCCAAAACAGGAGGAAACAAAGAAAAAGCACAAAAAAGATAGTCTAAGAGCTGGTGGAAGAAAATTTCCCTAACGTCATGAAAGAAAAGATAAGTATTCAAATGAGAACAAAAACACAACATACCAAAACCCTAGGGCACAGCAAAAGCAGTGCTGAAAGGGCAATTTATAGCAAGAGGAATACACATCCAAAAAAAAAAAAACAAAACCAACACATTAACATAGCATCTCTAACAATTAGAAAAGATCAGCAAAGTGAGCCTACAGTCACCAGAAGGAAATAAATAATAAATATTAGAGCAGAAATAAATGAATTAGAAAACAGAAAAACAATAGAAAGAGTTGCTTCTTTGAAAGCATTAACAAAATTGGTAAACCATTGGTAAATCTAACAAAAGAAAAGAGGGAGAATATGCAACTAGCACCTATTAGAAACTATATGGATGGTATCACAATAGAACCAACAGAAATTAAAAGGATAATAACAGAAAACAATGGAGAGTTGTACTCCAACAAATTTGAAAATCTGGAAGAAATAAACAAATGTTTAGAAAAACATAACCTACCTAAACTAAAACAGAG